>NW_027635860.1:11912644-12512644 GCF_903797595.1 Erithacus rubecula
TTAATTAAACCAAAATGTAGTCTAAACAAACCAATTAAAATGATGAAAATCTTTAATTTTATTTAAGTATAATTGTACGGACACGTGTATATACAAATACAGATCTTATGGGGCAGGGAGTTTGGGTGGTTTTTTTTCCTAACATTTTCTTTTAAGTTTATATAATGTAAGCATTTCAAAAACAGCACTCAATGAATAAGTGCAAAGAAACTGCAAAGCAGGGCAGTACAAGCACAGGACCACACTGAGCTGAACTTTCATACCCAGATGCATACACAATGAGTGTCTTCAATGGGGTGTCAAGAGTAAGCATGGTAAGCGGATTTCGCAGACTCATGGGTAACCTCCAACATGCCAGCATCTATTAAACTGTACAGACAATGGCAGCAAGCCTATTGTAGGGAGATTTGTCTCACATCTGAGAAGCTCAAGGGCGAATGCATGGGAAAAACTCGTGATGCCAGACCAGAAACAGATCTGCCCATTCACAGCTCCAAATGAAAGAAGGAGGAGGGTGGGAGAGGAGGCAGGGCAGGAAGAGGGCAGAGAAGTGTGGAGGGTTGTACATTAAAACTGGTGATTACAAAATCCAAGTGTAATGAAAAGAGAGGGAGAGTTAACACTCTAAACCTCTGAAAGTGACTGAACCATTGCACTCCTAAGGCAATGGATTAAGTTCAGTTTTGAGGGGTAGGGGTGGGAATCAACAGGTACAAATACAACCATTTTCCTTCCACAATTATAGAGGAAAGGAAACAATCTACTCAACTACTCTCAGTACTTCCCAAATTTGTTTCTAGTTCTTTTGGAACCAAGTACATACATATATCACACACGACACTGGCAAGATCCCTTCTGGAAAAAAACTATTCATGGGAACAAATCCAGAAAAAAGAGGAAAATAAAAAAACAAATTAAAAAGAAACAAACAAACAAACAAACTAACAGAAAAGTTGTTATATCCCCAAAGCCTTTTTAGAAACAAACATGATACAAAAAAACAAAACTAACGCAGAAACCATTGGGCTCCAACAGAAGACCTTTAAACACCGAGGACAAAACACTGATCATCAAAAGTCATGTTGTTCCAGGTCTTGACATTGTGAAGTCTTGCAACAGATGAACAATTTTCAAAGATGAGTCCTGTATGCTGCAGTGTCATGGCCACTTGTCTCTCAGTTCTCAGCCATGATCACACTTGATGCTTCAAAGCTCTGTCTTGTAATCAACACGTGATTTTAATATCCTGAAAGTCTATTGTTCTCACTTACAAAAGACATAAGAATCAAATTAATACTTTATTATCAAACACTATATACAACAGAGGTTGCTAATAATACAGAATTTAAAGAACATAGCTTTAAGTTTTACTTGTCTTTCCTTCGTCATCCAGGTAAGTACAGTACAAAACAATATTCTAAACTAACACGAAATGTTACCTTGTCTATCGAAGGATACACAGTATCCACTAAACTGACTGATCCCTATTTTGCCTGCTTCACATTGCAGTGCCCTTGGCAGCCAGGAGTGCAGGTCATGGGTGTAAGCAACCCACCTAGGCTGGGGAGAATCAGTACCTCAGACTTGAGCAGGGGCAGATGAAGGCAAGGGAGCAGCAAACTCCTTAATTTTCAGCAACATCTGCATTTAAAGCATCCAGAGGTTTGCAACACAACACAAAACCCACCAACATTCACGTACATAGTATGACCGGGGTTGCCTAATGCCATCAAGTATGGAAGTGCCAGTGCCTGGAACGCTGCTCCAGCCAGGCTGGGAAGATTCCCCCAGGATCTGGGATCTTGGCTTGTGCTGTGCCTCACCCATGCAGCAAGGCTCTGGGACACTGTGAAGGGGTGAGCTCCATCAGGAGTAACGCTAGTGACAATCCTTTGCTGTGGGTAAATACATATCCTCAACGTCATCTGGAGACAAAGGATGACAAATGAAGTCACCATTCCTACATCAAATTTGCACTACTTGTGTGACTGCGTGCAACTAGTATAAATCATTTTAATACAGTTACACATCATGCAATATTATCTGTACTCTGGTTAATAATCCATTTGATAAAATGATTCTGATTAAGCTCACCTCATCCAAAGCTTTTTAATTCCCACCTACAGAAACTATTAATGTGTGTATCAATTATATACACCTTAAAGAGAGCAAAGTACCAGACAGCCTGTAATGGGATGAGGACTTCCTCACTGTTTGGACTATGAATCTTTATCCCATGCACTTCACACTAGAGCAAATTTCCTGCATTCCTCCTGTAAGTACAGGCCCTGTCTTCATGACCATGTATGATATCAGGCAAGCCCAGGTCATAGCTCAGCATTCATAAAACCTCCCTTTACATAGCAAATTTATTTTCCCCTTTCCCTCCCGTTGAGAAGGGCCTTCTTCATTTAAAAAGAAAAAGCCTATGAACTGGTGTCCACTAATGGCAGCACTCAATTTTGTTACAGCAGAATTTTTCTTCATAGTTAATACAGAAAAATTTTGTTTTGCTTGAATATGCTCCATCTTTTGTTTCACATTTAACTTAATTACTGCAGTTTTTGTCAGAAAAGCTCTGTTTCAGTCTGGGTCTGAAATTTCATTGATGATGCTTAGCAGTCCAAATTTCACAGTAAAAAATATCCTAGTCAAAAAATACCCCAAGGCTTGCACTTCCTGGCAAATTACTTTTTAAAGTTTTATTAGCCAAGGCTCAGATTCCTTAAACAGGGTCACTCCTAATTCCATCAAACAAGACAGTCCCATTTCCTAATTGCATCAAGGGTTACTGCTTCTCTCACATGTTTAAATAGGACAAGCATATATACTCACTCTCAGCATAAAGTATATCTAAATAATGTATTTTCTATTCTAGTGGATTTTTAAAAAAATATTTTGTTAAGTCTTTGGGAGCCCATCTAGTTTATCTCCAGCTGATAAACACGTTTCCTCTACTCTTCAAACTGTGCTGGGAGGGGAAAAGATAAAAAATCAACATTGAATTCATATTCCACACTTCTTTTCTTTACCCCCACCAAACAATGCTATTAGACTGCACTGGCTTCTTCTACAGGTGATTTATTCCCATGATTGAGGAACTTACAGGAGAGACAAATCAAGAGAACACTGGAGATCCTGTGTCCAAACATGTTTCCTCTGGCCACCGATGTCCTCTTTTAGCATGTATTAACACCCAGAGCAGCATCAAAGGCTATCAGCTACTAAGTGAGTGCTGGGGAAGGTCACTTTATTCTCAAAAGTGCCTCTGCATTTCAAGAAAAAAATTTTAGCACCACGGTGATTTGTTTTAAAATAAAATAAGCCGGTGTGCATTATCCCCTTAAAACGAAATAACAGAGGCACTCACACCCCCAGTGAAGTTTCCTAAGTCTGACCTTGCCTGCTGTGTGCTAACATTCCTAAATACTAACTTTTTTCTCTCACCAAAGACAGCATTTCTACTTGAGAGCAAAAAATTTCACTGTCAAAGAGGTTTCAAGACAGTCCTATAAGAAACATCATCTTCCCATTTCAGAAGCCTGTCAATTTAGAAACTTCTGGAGGAAATGGTGTTATGTCTATTCTTAATATCTCCCCTCCAGTCCTGACATGGTGACACAATGCCTTGCATGATCATCTTACAGTGCTGAACGAGAAGGCATAAATAGTCTATCACAGAGAAAGACTCTCCCAGGTTTCCACTCACTTTCCTTATCCCTCACTGACTGCATCTGCCACTACACTTTCTTGTCCACATACGGATGACACAGTGAGCTAACAGAGGTGACTTCTTAAAGGAGAATGCAGAGGAAAATAAGAATCACTAGTGTCACTATTATAGTTTGGCATTTTCATTTGGAGTCCTTTTATTTATATGGAGGGGTTAAGAAAGTCGGAGGGTAGGTAGGGGTGGGTGCTGAAGCTAGTTATCCCCTTCAAATTTTTGCTGAGTTCAGGCTAAAAGGGAGAAGAAAAGGGAAAAATAACAATTTGACATCTGCAAAAACAATAAAGTCCCTTTCCTGGGATGAGCAGTTAGGTGGATCTTTGATGTTCCAAGACCCTGGTATTTTCTGTGACAGGTTGCCGGAGCACACTGTGCTATAATATCAAAAGCATTGCCAGGAGGAACAATAGAGTTGCCAAAAGCCGGCTGGGTATCCTTGGTGTCTGTGCCGCGTTCTCACCACGGGATGGCTCGGCTGACTCATGTACAGTATCATCTGTTCAAACAGAAAGCATACATTCCAATGAGATTTTGCATCCTTAATAAACTCTCACTGAGCCGACAACTGTAAGTAGATTTCAGTGCCTTTATGAAATAGGCCAATGAACTTGTGCTGTCATTGACTTTCACAAGCGTGTAATACCTCGTTATGTAACCAATTTGGGGCCAAGTCCTGCATTTCTTACTGGCAAAACTCCCACTGAAGACCAGAGGAGCAGAAACTAAGTCTGATTTCCGCAGGTTGAGGAATGAAAGATTCCTCTTCAGCAAAACACTGTGGCTCTAGCTTTGGATGTCTCATTAGACAGCAACATCAGTTGGGAGGCAGCTAAATAAAAACACCTGAGTCTTGAAAGTGTTGTACATGTTCAGAATTAATTTTGCAGATAGTTCCCTAATTCACTTAGAGATTTTGGCTCCTGAATTGGAAATGACAGCCTGTAAACCTAAGTATAAACACCCCTTCCATGCACAAAATTTCAACTGCAGTATGTTGCATCTGGGGATGAGCAGGAGATGTAAGATCATTCCTTCTTTCTTGAAACAAAAATTTAAAGACTAACACATGACAGTCACCAATTTTATAGCATGTATACTCAATCTGGAAAGTCTCACTACCTTTTATGGTACATAAAATAGAGATTTACATATATGCTTCTAGGACTAATGAAAAAAAGAACCAGCTGAGTTAGGAAAACATGCTTATGCATTAGTGGCAGAAGAAAACAAGGTAGCAAATGCTATACATAGTAAAGCTCTGTTTAGTTTTTGTAAACTTAAGATCAGCCTAAAAGCCACAGCTTGTAAAATAGAAAAGGTAGGTAAAGTCAAAATCAACTTTGATATTGTTATAGCAGCCCTATTTTTCTTTGCAAGGCCCTCCATACCTAAAGCTATCTAATTTAGCTATTCAAAAAGCAATCAGTCTGAGGCTTGCCATAAAAAGATCAGCTCTTTTCATTGCTAAATGAAACTAAAAAGCTGAACCTTTTTAAGAAGTGTGAAGTGGCCTCAAAATGTATCTGTTAGTTTATTTCAGAACACCAAAGTTTCCAGCAAAATTAATAGTATCTCACCTATTTAATGCAATAAACTCCCTATTTCATAAGAGATATCAATATGTCTATGTTTCTTCTGACTCATAGCTCTCATCTCAAAAAATTGCACTGCCAGGATTACATTGGGTGAGATGTGAGCAGTTCCAGCTAGAGGCACTAAGGGAAGCAGGAGTCAGGACACTGGGATCACCATGCTGCTTTGTCACGAAGCCTTTCACAATACTTGGCTTTAGCTACAAGCAAGCTCCCTCCCTTTCATACCCTTGACACCTAGCACAAAATCAAGGAGAGCACTTAGCATAATTTAGGTTAATAGGCTCTTCAGCCCCAGCTCAGTTACACTGCAAGATGCACAGTAAACTGAATTAGCAATTTATTACATGTACTTTCTCCAGCACTAATTGATGCTATAATCATATAAGGCTTATCAACAAGTTTCAGTGCTGCTCAAGGCAGAAATATGAAAAGCAAGCACTGATTAGCTGTAAATATGTTCATGTTCTTAAGAAAGAGACAACTCTTCTTGGTGGTGACAAGAAATAGCATAAGAGGCAAAGGGCAGAAACTGATGCACAGGAAGTTACACCTGAAGAGGAGGAACTTCTTCACTGTGTGGGTGACTGTGCACTGGAATAGCATAAAAGGGGGTGTGGAGTCTCCCTTACTAGAGACAGTCAAAAGACATCTGGACATAAACCTTGCTCTAGGGCACCTGCTTGTGTACAGAGGTTGGATTCAATGACCTTCAGTGGTCCCTTTCCAATCTTACCACTCTATGATTCTGTGACATCAGTGAGAAAGTCTGGCTGGAATGGCTTAAGTTGCAGCTCCACACCATGTATGGCAAGGAGACCCTCCTAGGCATATTGGGCCCTAGTATTTTTCCTCCAGAATTATTCCGAAGGAATCTAAAAATATCAGTGAGTGATGGCTTCTCAAAATACTACTTTCAGTGATCATCAACACCAAAAGCTGTTTCACATTTCACTTCTGAGTTACAATCTTGTACTATGGTGACACTGCAATAAAATACAATGCTTCACAAAATTCACTCAAAACGTATTTAAAAATGTTACAGGGAAAAAATACCCCTGTGTTTCAGTCCTACCTCCTCTCATATATTTAAAGTTAGCTCTTCCCAATTTAGAAAAATTTACTTACTGCTAATGAACTAAAACTACAGAGGAGAATGATATGGAATGACATGTATTACCTTCTGCCTCTAGAATGGCAAATAAGTCTGAATTTGCAACACTAAATGTCAATAATTTTGGCCTAATTACATCAGTGAGTCAGCACTAAAACACAATAGGGCAGAACTGGTGAATAGCAGTAATAAATCCTCATTCTCTCTGACTAGCAGAGACTTCCACAACTGGAAGAGTGGCTATTGCTGAAAAAACTCAGTGAAAGAGCATTAAGCTAAAAAGATTACTTCTCTTAAATGAAAAACACAGAGATGCCTCTATTATGCCATTTTTATAAAGCCATTCTTCACAGAAGAATTAATTTCCATGTAACATTAAGGCATCTCTTTTAAGAAATCATCTGGGTTTTCTCTCAGTGCTGTTGCAAGGTTTCTGCACTCATATATTAGAGCACGATTAATCTGCAGTCATGAAAATCACATTACAAATATGATTTTCCTTGGAGGTCCAGAGTCATAACTGCAAAGCCTGTAAGGCTTGGGGAAAAGGGTTTGCCTCATTTGAAACACTGAAGGCAATTGATGAAGAGGAAAAGATTCCTGAGTAGAATCCAGAAAGTCACTACTAAACACTGGAAATACCCGCAACACAGAAAAAATTATTTTGACAGCCATGAAATTTTCAGATCATACAGCCTTACACCACATACTTCAGGTATAAATTCCAGATATGCACAGCTGCACTCTTTGTTTAAGGATTTTTTTTTTTATTATTATTATTATTAAGGAGAAAGAGAGGGGGAGGAATAGGAATAGAGCCAATTATTTCCACCACTAGTGAAAGTGTAATCACTGTAAATTCCTACAAATATCTTAATAAGACCAGTGAAATTAAAAGTGATAAACAGTGATTTTTACAAGAAAGATGACAGTGAGTAATCTGCTGAACATGACCCTCCTGCCTTCCAGTTCTTCTGTCTACTGTGGAAGAAGGCTATGGCAGGCTACGGGAGAGCACAGCAGCAGAAGATGCTCGTCAGAGAAATGTAAATTAGTACATGACACAGAACACATGCAATGAGATCCACCAAGGCAGCAGCAACCCTAACAGGCCAACAACAGAGAAATGTGACAGCAGTTGGCACGTCTCAGAGTGACTGATTATCTAATGGTGACTGGCCCTATTAATAATACAAATATACACTGATATCAGTAGTGGGAATTTTGTGGTACCAGAACTTCTCATTAATGTTATTATTTCCCTCTGGTAACAGACACAGTATTTCATCTTTGACTGCAGGATGCTCTTTGTTTGATTTTGCTTGCCTGGTTTGCCTGCTGCTTTCTAATGATGTGCTTTTGTGATGATGTTAGCTAGTTATAGCCAATCAGTAGGAAGTGAGAAGCACTGCTGAAACAAAAATTTAGCAAGTTTGCTAAAATCAGGCATGTATCAATCAGATGATCTGTTTTGCAAGCAGTATCAGATACATTAATTAGACCATAATCACCAAGTCACAAAATGTAAAAAAGTGCAGTGACTTTTAAATTCATAGGTAGAGACAGTGAAAGAACATCCTGGTGTCTTCTGTAGAAGAATGCTGCTAATAAATGTATAAATATAGCCACTGTAAATGCACTATCCTTGTATTTAGATTTACTTAGAGAACATCTTTGATTTGCAAAACTCCAAATTTTTAGGACAGATCTGAAAATTATTTTAAAGAAAAATAATAAATTCTACTATTTAACTGTAGGTAAATCATTTAATCAGCTAAATAGTAAAAGTCTTATTATACTTATGTATAACTAAAAAATTTAATTGAAGGATCTGCATATAAAAAGAGAAAAAATATACAAATATAAAAATATACAAAATTAATATGTTGTTTTATATGCAAAGAGAATGATACTTCATATTCAAATAGCAAAAGAGGAAAAAAAATCTCAGTGATCTATTCTTTAGGGTATATACTAAATTATATATGTGCAATATTTTCTGATGTGATTGTGTATTTGATTGTTTATTGTAATTATTGAGGCTTTAACGCAACATGTGAGCAGTGTGTAGGTATATATAAAACGAACAGGTCTACCACGATTGCAAATACTTGTTCTACACACCTACCTAATTTTAACTACTTTTAAGTCATTCAGGTTATTCATACCCCTAGAATTATGTACACTTCTATCTGTCACAAGCTTCAGCCACACATACAGTACAAATGCACTTTCCACACGGAGACATGTTAGCTTAACTGATGGTGGAGGCTGAGGTAACTTTGCCCAGGGCAAATGAGGAGCATCCTTATTCCTAAAGCAGTGTGTTGCAAGAAAAGCTCCCCAAGAATTCAGTTTGCTTCAATAAAAGCAGGAGATAAATTTTTATTTATATATTTGTCTATATATCAGTGTGTGTGAGTGTATGTGCGCGCACATATGTAAGATTATACTTTGCCTAACCAAATAGACACACAACTATATATAATTCTAAAGGACTAATTTCTTTTTAAACAAAAAATCAGTTAGTTGCATACCTATATCCTGTGCTGGCATTCAAGAAGCAGTGGTTCTGTTTTTCTGAAAGTCTTTTGAAACCACATAACACAAATGAAGTGTGCCCATTGGCTTTATTTCTAAAACTTTGTGTCCAATTAGTAAATAGAGCATGTTGCCAATATGCTAAGTGTTTGGCTTGGGTGAACCAGTGGCTCCAGGTTACTGATGGAAATTTTGCTCTGGCACACACCAAATTTCACTAAAACATGTCACCCCAAGAAAATAAATAAAGCAACATTTTTACTTTCCTGCATTAAACACAAATACAAGAAATATACCATAAGCTGTATTAGCACTGCTAGAGATGTGCAAAAAGCAGGGCAGTTTTACCATGCAAAGCATGCAGAGAGAAGAGGGAAAAAAGTACTGAAGCACCAGAGGGATACACGCATTTGTTAAAAGAGATTCTCTAAGCATACTAACCTGCTGGTTCTAATGAATTTTCTACTTTGTCGTTAACATCGAAAACACGATCATGAACACCTATAGTTTTCATACAGCTGTCTATAACAAAAATAGAGATAACAGCCAAATACGTTAGTGAAACACCCTTATACTCCCCACTTTCCTTTTTTCCTCTCTTTTTTTCTCTCTATTTACTATACATAATTAAGCATATGCATATTTTAAGTCTGTGGCACTTGTCCAAATGCCAGTATAAGTCTTCCATTTGTACAAAGTTCAAGAAACAAGTTAGCAACTGCAATTCAAACAAAGATTTATGAATCTTTGAAAAAGAATAAGAAAACACAGTGAAAATAATAACACAAACAGTGTTGTATGTACAGAACAGATACAGGATTTAACAGTTAAAAAAAATTTAAACTTGTTTTTTCTAGACCACACAGTAATGCAGGCACTAGAAAGCCACCCTCAAGAACTTAATCTGAAGAACTTACTTGCTGGTCGCACAAACACCTTGAGCTTTAGACAGGATCTCCTTCCATTATCTGGGATAGCAGAAGCTGTAAAATCAAGAAAAAGGAAAAATTAGGAGAAGAATAAGAGAATGAAAACCCAAAATACCTGAAAAGAAATATTCTTTCTCTTCCCTTCATCTGAAGGTCTGGACACACTTCTATCCCTGAACAAACATAAGCACTTTAAGTGAACAAATTGGTTAGATTATTCAAGAGCATATAATAACTGCAGGTTTTACTCAAATTAATTTCTTTATTATTTTATGGAAAGAGTGAAGCACACATTACTTTCAATGTTTCATCACCTCCTTTCACCTTTCCACACCTGTTTCTTGAATACTTGTTTAATATGGTTTCTGCTATAATGTATGTGTCCACACTGAAAAAATACTTCAGAATATAGAATACTCAGAGAAAAGCTGACCTTGAAACATCAGACCATAGGCTTCAACAAACCAAAAAGGGATGAAAAAGGAAAATCACATGAAAGATGACAATGGTAGAAACGAAACTATCTATATACTTCCAGCAAAGTAGAAATACACACCATTAAATTTTACAGCCAACTCAGTCTCCATATGCATCTGTCTTTGTTGAGAAAATATTTAACTCACTACAGTCAAAGCATGATACTCCATATTATACAGCTAACAAACCAAAATTAGCTTATTCTTTCTTTCTATCCTACCTCATAATTTCCAATTTAAAGTATTCAATTTTTAAGAATACTTACTATATTAGGAGGAAAAAAAATAAGTAGAAATATGTCTAGTCCTAATGCAAAGGTCACCCACAAAGACCGTGGCAGTACCTACTTATTTCACAGGAAAAAGTGCTGTTGTGAAAATTTTCCCTAACCCTTCTTGCTTACAATATAATATGGAAATATGCCTGCCTCTCACCACCAAGGTGTCCCTTAAGCACTGTCTGCCAATATTTACACGTTGGTAAAATTCCTCAATATCTGCAATTCTGATATTGTACATTGGCACATATTTCAATTACAAAACAAAGCAACTTGACTTGGGAATGAAGATTTTCACTTGTGAAAGACCATTAACTTTTTTTTCTTGAAAATTCCTCAAGAACTATCTCTAAAAATGTTACCTGAAGCACTGAAGGGTAGCTTTTCTTTCATTGCATTCAAAATCTCTGTATTGGGGCAGAAAGAGCTGCATTTTTCATTAAATGGCCACTACTGGAAAAGATGATTGGGCTGACAAGATGCTACTTTCCTCTGCTTACCTTATTTCTTCCACTTTTATAAATTCTGTCCTTGTGTGTGACAGACAAATAAAACAATTTATACATAGACATATGAACTCTTTGTCTTCATGCCAAGCTCACACCTGAACAACTCCTTAACTAATTTGAAATAAATTTCCTAAATCTCTGATGATGTGCTTAAGGGGAAGGCATCAGATTTTTCCTAGAATTTACCAAGAACTAGCAAATTCTGTACAAACATAAAAAAGGAGCAACATAAAGAACGTAATACAGCTCATGCTGTGATTCTGCATCATCAAAGTCCTTGCAAAATTGTTCCCCTCTTTTAGTCAAAACATGAAAGCATGTAAGAATGATGCTCCCCCTACACAATGCCAAACAGCTAAGAGTTAACAGCTACCTTTGACTATAGCATCTTACAAAGTCAGAATTTTTCCCTCCATTGCGTTTAAGTAACTGGTGTGCTATTTATTATTTGCCCTCTGTGGCTATCTTCAGGAAATGGTGTCATTTTGCTGGCCTTCACTGAATATATGCAACTGACTAATTACTTTGTCAAGACTAAACAGGCAGTTGTAAATTTCTCAAAAGATGAGAAACCTATAGTCTTTGTCAAATTACTAGGATAGAGGCAAAAATCACATTAGCAACCTAAGGCAAAACTTAATCCTTACAGTAAATTTATCAGTGAAAGATATTTTCTGCCCAGAAATTATTTCTGAACTGTGTTATGGCACACATTTACTTAAAGCCAAGTTTTTGCTTTGATGTTTGCATACTCTTGCTTTTTTCCCTAAAAATAAGAAAGTTTTGCTTATTTAAACTGCTGTTTATTAGAATACTCCTGTTAGTCAATGACTAACTAGAATACCACTGACTAGCTAGGATAGCTAGAAACTAATAATATCCCATCTGTAAATAAAACATATTCTTTCTGGAAAAATAGAAAATTAAATCATTGTACATTGAAGTTTATATGTTCACATAATATTTACATGCAAGTAGGATCAAATAACAGCTGGTGATTTGTAATATTCTTGGGAAGAAAAATATAAAAATCCATTGACTGTTGAAATCTTTTCCACCAGACTTTACACACTTTTGCAACTATGAAGAACTGTTCTATTGCAACCATAACAGTTACACTAAAATTGTCATTCCAGAAACTGCCACAGTCTTAGCGACAAATATGAAATAGTGGTTTTCTTCTTTCCAGAGAAATCACATATTTTCACTGTTTGCTGTAAACTCAGAAATATTCCTCTTAATCAGTGTTTTACACCTTCAGAATGAATAAAAATAACTACACCAAAAAAATCAAGTATCATTTTCCAGTAATTTCATCCTCCTTAACAACCAAGACCAAGGTGATGAAGGAATACATTGCAACCTCTTTGGCCTGCCTCAGAAATTAAATGCTGTTTGCCAAGATGCATTATTGCAATCATTTTTTTTTCTTCCGTTCCTTTACTTCCACTCTCCCTCCTCTTCCTTTATCCCTTTCATATTAGAAGAAAAAAACATACATAAATGTCAGTTTTTGTTTTAAGACCAGTTGTACGACCCTTTGGAAAGAGCCAGGAAAGAAGAAAGAGAGCCACTTCTTGTCAGATGGGATCTGTTAAAGCTGCTTCTCAGGTAAACCATTGCTGTTGTTGCTGCATTCCACTGAAAATAGCTACAGTATAAGAAAATATTTCCTTTCTAGGTGGTACAACAAAAAAATTCATTCTCCTTTCTGTACAAAATCAGGTTAGACCCTAAGGCTTTGCTACAAGACTTTTATATTTTCCCATTTTAAAGACGATATTAGGTAAAAAATACAGTCCATTCCTGAGACTGAGAAACCTCTGATGCTAATGGAACCTGTCCTAAGAAACACTTTCCATTTCGAAAACCAGAATTCCCAAGGAAAAAAAAAAAAGGCAATAGAATCCTTGCTGCAAAACAAAAAAGAAACCTTTGAAAAAACTCCCTTATAAGGAGCAAGGAAAAAAAAAATCCACTTCTTTTTTCATTAATGATATTAGACTAGAAAAGATCTGACTGGTTCAGTTTGTGTCAGGAAGAATCACAATTGAAAAGTGAAGAGGAACTCTGAAGTGTTGCTAGTTCCTACATGTTATTAAAATTCCTATGATACTTCCCACTTCCCTTGCCCAACCTCGCCTTTACCAGCAACTTCATGAAAATCTCCTGGGTCCCTCTCTTAAAGAAAATGTTTTAGACTTCATAGTTACACAAAGATTTGGGGTGAGAAGAAAGTGAACATTAAAATCCCTCTGAAACCACAAGACACTTGAAAACATCTCAGTGATTATAAAAATAACTGGTTTGGTCTCTTCATTATTTTTTTTAAATAGGAAAATTTCACAATTGAGAAGAAATTTAAATCATGAGCATTGTATTCTTCTGATGAGAATTCCATCTGCATTAGTTGAACTAGGGAAAAAAACATACAATGAACTACTGCACACAGGATTAAGTCCAAGTTGGAACCAAAAACAGCTTATAAAGACAAATTAAATGGGAAAATTTCTTGTCTCTGAACCGCTTCTGGTTACCATTTTTATACCCTGTAAGGAAAGGAAAGAGAGTGATGAAAGTTATTCTCTCCTCATCTAGAGCCAAACCATAAATATTTCTGTATTTGCTAGCTATTTTTAAATATAAAAAAAGTTATACAACTCCCTCATCTCAGTCCTAAGTAGTTCTCAGCTAGAAAACACATGGTACATTATTAATATAGTAGATATAAATAACAGGTTAGGTCCTTCTTCAGCCTGGTAGCAATTAGCAGAGTTATACAATGACTGCAGAAAGCTGCACATAGAAAACAAAAAAGTAGCATATACAGAAAACACTTATGCAGTTCAATTTACTACAACAGATCTCAAAAACTCATTAAAGAAGTCAAGATATGGACCAATCAGTGTACAAAACAAGCTAATTGAATAGGAAATGTACAAAAAAAAAATTAAAATTTCAAAAGCAACTTAGTTATCAAGACCTGATATTGATGTGAAAGAAGTAATTATTTCCTAAGAATGGAAACAGTTTGGCTGGCAAATACCTGAGGCTAATTTTCTAACCTAAAAGCAAGTTATCAGGATGCCACATTTAAAGTGTCTCAACCATCCTATTTATTGATATTCATGTGCAATCAGTCATTACCTCTGCTTGCCTCCTCACTCATTCTTAACTTTCTAATTATAGGATTGCACTTTTCCTTAAAATGCAAGTCCAGATACAGAGGGAAAAAAAAGGAATCACAAATGCAGTTCAAATCTTCCTTTAGCATTACCAAGACATTTAACATTCATGGCACAAGCCGCTGTGGGCCTTATTAGAAAGCAAAACTGGTTCAGTTGGAAATAGTACTCCATTTATCTAAGGCGATCCAACAGCACCTTTATTTAGAATGGGGGAACACTGGTAGAAAACATCCTTTCCCTATGGAGAAACACAACACCCTCACCATGCTTCTGCAGATGGCAAGTCTCTTACTATTTTCTATTACCAGTTCACTTGGAGTATTCTCCAAATGGATTATAAGGCACTGTTTGTGAAACACAGAAGCCAAGGCAATGTTCTCATTGCATTTTTGAAAAATGTGATGAATGATTTCTTCTGATGTCTGCTAGGAAATACAGCAAAAAGGGTCTCCTTGAAGGCAAGAACTGAGAAATCATGCCACATCTCACCTCAGTTCATTGCAGATGTACTACTGCCAGCATCCTCTGTTACACAAACCCTGGCACTGATAAGTGCTTCTCAACCACAACTATTGAACAGAAGTATTGTTTCAGACTGGGAAGCCAATAGATGTTCAATTCTGAACTTTTTACCACATAAATTGAGATGCCACATGAATACAGCTTGAAGAAATACCTAACACTTACTGCCTAGTCAAAAGAGTTGTACATATAACTTCTGTAAGCATCTGGAGAGACACCACAAAGAGAGCACCTGCAGCAACACAGGATGCTGGATGCTGTTGATCAGAAACCCACGTTTACGCAGCCCGTGCATCCTCTTAGACCTGTAATTTACAGACAATCTCTTCAGGAGAAAATATTTATAGCTGTGATTTTCCTCTAGGCCTTTCAGGCACAACAGCACTCCCATTAGTCAAATCCGGTACGCGGGTAACCTTATGCAACCTGCAAATCCTAACTCCACCAACCTGAAGTATTTTAACATCCAATATCCTGTGTCAGCTACAGAGCTTTAGAAAGTTTTATTTTCAAGAAGAGTCATCTGCTTCTTTCTTTGTACAGAAATGAGTATGTGTGAGAACATTAAAAATGCAGTTTTCCATTATGTTTGCCACAGGCAATATTTCTCAATTTGTGCAAGTCAGAAGAAAAAAAATTGCCTATTAGTTGTTAGAAGAGCTCAGCCTTTCCCCTGTAGGTTTTCATGTGATTTACCATACAACACAAATGTATGCAAATTAGCCAGGTAAATGCAGAATTAGTTATTAATATTCTTCTCACAGTTTAGATTGAAAAAAACTTACAAATTTGCATAAATGGTACAACTGAAAAAGTCAGCTAGAATTAGATCAATCAATAAAGCACTCCTCTGTGTGCATACATGAAGTAAGACCCATATCTAAGGACAATAAAGGGGGTTTTTTCCAATATATTTATCAAAAAATAAGTTACTTCACAGGATTTGTAGGTAATTTTCTCCTGCACAAGACAAAATAAACAAAAAAAAAAAGAAATAGATAAATAGTGGTCCTACAGAAACCACTTCTTTCACCAATACTTGAGTTTAAATTAAAAGTCTTTGCATGCCTGCTCTTTCATTCCAACCCATCTGCAAAACCTTTGCTCTGGTAGCACACACATGACTCCATTCTGAGAAAATCAAAATATTGAATGGCTGTGTCTTAGTCATTCTTCTGAACTAATAATTAAGCACAATTCCTCAATAAATCATGCCTAAATTTACGGGTAGCTTTGTTCTAGTCAATTCTATAATCTCTGTATTTAGTAATGACCAATATGAGAACACAAAAAAGCATTACTGAGCAGCTTAAAGAAATTTCAAGCCAACAGAGATAATCTAAAGTGAAAAACCCCTTGACCCAAGACTGTTGACAACACTCATGAACTAAAACAAAAACAAAACAAACAAAACACACAAACCCCCCCCCCCCCCCACAAAAAAAAAAAAAAACACAAAAAAACCCCAAACCAAACCAAAACAAAACCTCTAAACCTTCCCAACTTAAAATGGAAGCAAAACAAATAAATAAGTAAATATGTGAACAAACAAACATGAAAGGTGACACTAATACTGCTCATGTCTTAATACAAGCAAAAGTAGTGTGGATACTAACATTTCCAACTACACGTTTTAAACCCCACATTATTAATAGGACACCTCATACAAATTTATATTTTGCACTACTCTTGCATGCTTAACTAAATTTGTATTTTTTTTTGCACTGATCCCTGTGTATGTATAGATACATGCCTACACACATACACATAGACTTACACACTGTATTTTATTCAAAATATAAATGACAAAGTACACAGCATGGAGGAAAAAAATTGATAAAAGCCTTGTCCACAACAAACAGATTGTGAAATGCTATGTTTATTTCTTAATGTCTTACACATAATTTGCACTGTCATTGCACTGTGTAAACACACTGTATTATTATGGCCTATCTCACAAGTCACTCTATTTCTCAGACCTACTAAAAATAACCTAGTAAATGGAAATGAGTTGCCGGACAAATGCTATTTTAGTAAGAGTTCTTGGAAGAAAGCAATACAGAATTACTGTTTCTGCACTTAATGCTGAATTAACTATCCCATTGCTACTGCTTGGCCAGGAAAGTATAATTTTTCTTGCATTTTCTAATCCATTGCAGCTTATATATGTGGTTAAAGGTTGAAAATAAGTTTCCGCATCAAAGTCATTAAAAAAACCCCCAAAAACAGCCATGTGTTTTAGGAGACATAAACCATGGACTTTCAGTTTTATTAAGCCACTTGTTTAGTTATTTCTTAGCATGATCTAGCCCCATGTCTCTCTCAGGAAGGTCCCTCTTCTCCTCTAAGGGGGGAAATGACAAGCGTTGTCTGTTGCTGGCAGACAGACTTTTTTAGTGCAGAGCATCAAAGCAACCCAAAGCACAGTTCTTCAGTGCAGGACACCACCAGAGGTGAACAGCAGCTGAGGGCTCATATGAGGCAACACTTTGAATCCAGTCCAAAGACTTTTTGTAGTCATACTTTTATCATCTGTGCACCTGAGTCACTGAGTCCAGTTGAGATCAGCCAAACCTCAGTGCAGGGCAGCCTGTACCCTTTACAACTTCAAGAATCCAACAAAACAGGTGTTTCAGACACTGGAAAATCCAACTCTGCCTGAATGTTCCTCTGCTTCCTTGTAACAGTAAGAAAACAAAGCTCAAAGTTCTTTGCAAAGACTTTTGTTCCTTTTCACAAAAACAAGAACATTTATGTATGGAGTGAAGCTGTCATCTAACTGCAGCTTGACTTCTCAGAGAATCAGTGTAGCATCTTTGGTGTTTCTTCTCATTAAAAAACTAACAAAGCTCTGCTGCAAATAAACCATATCTTACTTTGAATGGACTTTTAGTTGCATGTAAGCTCCTGTGAAATATGAGGTAGGAATGAAAAATAGACCATATATTTGCTTCCACATGAAATATTTGCAGGTGTTTCTCTCATATAAGAAGGTTCCTCTTTCATAAAGGCAAGCTGTATTACATACCTTAAAATAAGTGCTACCATTTCTGCAATAGCCCAATATAAATGACTGATGTCATATTTTCCATTGTAACAAACCAACACTTATTAACTAGAATAAAATAAAACCCTCAGATCTCATTACTGATTTCAGTGGTATTAACAAAACCAAACACAGTTATTGTACTACATTAAGACTGTATTAGAGCAAATTGCTAATAAAACAAGTTAATACTATCAAATAAAGCACTTAGAGAAAAAGATATCCTCTTACTTTCCATAAGCTCTTTTGTACTTTGATTTTCCCTTGGTATCACTAGAAATAAAATGGTTTTTCTCAAGCAGGCTAGCAAGTTTGCTAATTTCCATCTCTAAGAACCAGACATAAGTAAATCCTTTGAAGAGACATTATAGTCTTGTTAGTAAAGACCTTTTTGATCTTTGAAGCAACATGTTCACCCACATGGAAACTGTGGGTATTGTATCATATTACTAAACTATATACTTTAATGGACTTCATATTATCCATTATTATCTTTACCACTGCTGACACTATCATGAAAGAAGAGGGAAGAATTCTATTCTAATCCATCTTCATGGGCTTGCCACTATCTTCAACATATTTAGAAAGTGTTCTGTCTTTCTATACTGTACTTGTAAATTCTGTCTGACAAAACCAAAAAAATGTTGCATTTTTCTAGGGTTGAGAACACCTACACAGACATAGAATGTTACTTTTGCCATTCACTTATACAAGGCATAAGTATGTTTATGTCTTGTGAAGGAGAGAGAAGAAAGATGTAAAGATACAAAAAAGATTTTCAAGAAGTTTCAAAAAAGCACAAAACAGGGATTGTGTAGGGGTTTAAATTTAAATTTAAAAAATGTGAGCATAATGCAATTTTGAATGTTGGAGTGCACATGCAGGCAGGCACAGGAGTTTGCAAACATACTGCTTACAGATAATGCCTTTCCTCAGAAGATTTCAGAAGGTTTAGCTCTTGGAAAATAGCACCTTGGCACCACCTTCACACAGATAAACCCAAAATTTTGCAGAATGGCAACCAGGTATTAATTAGGAAAGCTGAAGTTTGGAAAACACAAAATAGTCCGCTGTAATTGAAGCTCTTGTTATGACATGACAGGATTCTCAGGGCAGAGGCTGTTTACTTCATTTCACCTACTACAATCCTAGGCAATGACTGAGTAGAGCACTGTATTAATAACAGTAAACCTTTATCATGGGAATCCCCAGTTTATTCAAGTCCTGCAGAGGGCATGTCTATGGAATAATTTCATCATACAAGCCAGAAATTTATATCCAGTCCTTAGAATGGATATAACTCTTCAATTTGTGACCTTCACTATGAAAAAGTTAGGAACACATCAAGTTGAAGTTTCCTCTTTAGTCAAAATTTGTCCAGTATATGAGGTAATAACACTTCTATTTAAACTTCTACATTCTTGCTTCTGTCTTTCACTTATCTAGCCTGTGTTTAATGCCACAGGTCTTACTCATGTTTTGAAATCCATATTTTAAAAAGTCAACCTATGTGATAATAACCATAGGCTCATCAAGGAGAACTTGTCAGGAATTTGACATGTCCCATCTATGCCAGAAAAGGACTATAGTCTGTTGCAATGGTGATTGTGGGAAAGTCTAAGACACCCATGGGAGAGCTAACCTTTCATTATTTTCTCCACAAATTATTTCCTTCTGAGCCTTTTTTTTTTTTTTTAATAAGAATAATGTATACCACAGGACATTTAGCCTATTCCCAGTGAATCATTCCCAGATGAACTCAAAATTAGACATATATGCGTACATTTTTCCATAACTGGGACTTAAAAGTCCTGGTGGTTTGGAAACTATTTTAAAAGCAATGAATACTGCATCAGACTTGAAACACACGGGTACCTCTTGAGCTTTTCTTCTCCAGAAAGGTTTAATAACTGTTCTCAGAAGTGGAGAGAACTCCACCTCTCTACCAGAAAAGGCACTGTTTCACACTAACAACCTGACTAAGCAGATTCAGAAATTCTTCTCTCTATTTTCTGTCTTCTGCTTCCTGATCTAAGCAAACACCACTGCACAGAAAGCTTGTTTCTCTACTCTTTACGTGTTAACCAGTTAAGGAACCATTATAACCATGCTGTGAGCAGTTTCTAGTGATGTTTTCCATATGTAAGACTATATATATGGAAATAAAATATTGGGACAACACAAAACAACTTACTGGAAAACCTTGCTGACAAATACTAACTTGAAAAGAGATGGACAAAAATTCTGTCAAATTAACTTCTCTCAACCACATAAGTGTCCATATTGTTCCATTTAAGTGCCTCTAATCTACTGTATGTGATGTCTCCACTCCTGAGAATCCAGAGAACTCAAGCCTCATCCTACAAGAGTAGCTCTGCCAGTCCCAATCCCACTTTCTGTGATCATGAAGGTCTACTTACATTTGTGTCTCAGCTCCAGGCTAATCTTCATCAACAAATATTTGCACTTGATATAGTTCTGGTAACTTGGAATAATTTCATGACAGTGTGCACCAGGTGCTTTTTGCCTCTTGCATTTAAAAGAGGGCTCCATGTCCTGAGTTTCTTCAAAGAAATCTGGATACACTTAGTTAGGAAGAGTCATTTAAATTAATGGATTTTCTCCCTAAGTTGCTGCAGCAAAACTTTCAGAACTCAGAAACTGAATTCCAACCAAACAAAAATATCCACATCTGAGATCACATCTCTCACTTTGGGGTGTGGGGAAGCATCATATCCACAAATATGTATGTACTATCTGATCTGGAGTCTTCAGCAGCAAGGGTAGCAGATGCTTTCATACATCTCTATGAATTATACAACATGGTATTGCTGGCTTGAAGGGCAAACACACCCTGAGTATGCCTATACAGATGCTGCAGTACCAGCTAAGGCAGGTCAGGCATGCCTGCTGCTTGCCCATCCCAGCCTGGCAGCTGCCTCAGGCACCAGGAGTCCTGCAGCATAGAGAGGTGTGGACTCCAGCACACCCCAGCAGAACATCCAGGACAATCATAAACCTTGGTGCCTCAAGGCTTCTTCCAGAGACTGCAAACCCAGAACCAATGACACAGAAAGATTGTTCTTGTTATATATTTCTAGTTAATTTTTAAGATCTCTATAAACTACAGTTCACTTCTTAGGGATCACTGAACAATGTGTTCTTTAGCCAAGTAAAAGTGCTTGTGGTACGCTCCTGCATTTTTCTCTTCTGCCCTTGTGAAATATCCTGCAGAGACAAGAATTTTTTTTTTCTTGGATCAAAATGGATTTTTTTTTTTTCCTGAAAGCCCATGAGGTGTGTAATCAAAGCTGGCACTGGAGCATCCTAATTATGGAACTCAGCAAGGAACTTTCACACACATTTTGTGGACTTCAGATTTCTTGTCCACAGAATATTCTTGCTGAGAAAGAAGATACCATGAGAAATTTCAGGAAACAGAACCCAGACTGGCAATAAATGTTTTTATACTTCTACCCTTTGTACTGTGGTCAAATTAAGAAAAATTATTCCTGTATTTGTAACCTGTTTTTTTGAGAAAACATCCTGAACTCTTCAGATGTAGAACTGACTGATAGCATGGGTTGTAGGGAGGAGATCTTATGTTTTTGCTTTTCTTTATTCAGAAAAAGCATGCATCTTCATAAATTCACAGAATGCTTTAGGCTGGGAGCACCTTTAAAGATATTCTGGTTCCACTCTCACCACCATCCCTCCATGGTCAGGGATATGTTTCACTAGACCAAGCTGCTCAAAGCCCCATCCAACCTGGTCTTCATTACCCCCAGCAATGGGGCTCCCACAGCTTCTCTGGCCAACTTTCTCCAGTGCCTCACTGTTCACTCTGAAAAAAGTCCCTTTCACCTTTGCTACAGGCCCTCACCAGGTACTGGAAAGCTGCTCTAAGGGCCCCCTCAAGCCTTCTCCAGGCTTGAAACACAGCCAGAGAAATATAGCATACCTGAGGTGCTATCAGTGCTAGCTGCTTTCTGCACAGCCGAGCTGACCATTTTCAGATCCTTTCAGTCTGTGGTGAAAAGATCATTACCATGCTAGTCCCGGGAAGTCAGTCCTCCTGCAAGTAAGCTCCTTTGTTATGAATATGGAACAGATGGAACCAAATCTATCTGCTCCATAGGAACAAAAACACTTACAACCTAGCTCTCTCTATTAAAGACTCTACTTAGCTCCTTTATAGCACCAGCTTTCTGTGCACTGCTGTGAGGTTTTGACTTTTTAGAAAAAGGCGCTTCATAAAAGCAATAGTTCTTAGTCCTAAACCAAAAGCAGCCTAAGAACAGTAGAAGACGAATGCTGTGTCTAACCCGCATGGCTCCTTGGAGATATGCAAATATTCAATTACTACTTTTTTTAAGCCACAAAAAAGATTTTTTATGAGGAGGAAAGCCAGCCATATGTTGCAAAGATTATGCATCAATGGAAGTGAAGTACATAGACAGTAATAGGCTACTTACTCTAATAAAGGTTGAATCTATCTATGTTATTGCAAGAAGTAACATGGATTATCGTTTAAGATATCTAACTGTGGATCAAAACGACACTTCTGCAAAGAAATCTGTATCAATCTTTGAAAAATTGACCAGAGACAAACCCCCTGGAAATTAAGTTCCTATGAATACAAGAAAATATTTAATGCATCAATTTGTCTCCAAATATTGCATCATTGTAGGATCTATTTCCTAAGATTTTAACAGAAATTGTATCAATATTACAATCAGCTTTGCAAACTGAAAATATGCACAAATGGTAGCTGAAACTGATAAATTTACTTACTGACTCTGCTCATTAAGCAAGTACATGTAGAGGATCTGTCACTCCTCTTACCATCAAAACAACAACAAAAGCTTATTCCTAGCCTAACATACACTTAGATACTGCTTACATCAACTTCTTATAAAAATACATACAACAAAAGTCAGAGGCCTCCTTTACTTACAGTTTAATATGTTAGTACATTTATTATTTGGCTGCTTTTTCAGAATAATTGAAATAAGGATTTCTGTGGCAGAATGCTTTGATTCTGACTAAATCAAGTCTTCAGGCAAATCTCCCCCCCACCAGCAAAGGCACAGCTTGCCTGAAGTCATAACCTTTGTTGGCAGAAGGGAACTGGCCTTGAAACAGATCATGAAGCAGATGTTTTATGCCAAATCAGAGTCTAGGGATACACAGGCTACTGCAAATAAAACTCTTCTCCTGTCTGTTCAGTCATTTCAATTCCCTGCAGCGTGAAATATGAAGTTGCCAACAAGCAGCCAGTGCACTACATAGCACAGCAGGGAAAGCAAGTGCCACGGATGCACCAAGGGCTGGAAAACTCCTTCATTAGCTCTGCTTTTCAGCCCAAGCCTGAGCAGTGACACATGGGCCATTCAAAGAAAGGCAATGGCACTTGTAAAGACAAGTTTCAATCAGGTCCAATTATAGAAATTGTGTGCACTTGCTTGGGGGAGAAGGAGTTTCATATGGCTGTGCCACAAGTCATGGTTATTAGTGGTTCACAAAAAATGTGGAGTTCTTTAATTACCTTCCTAAAAAAATTTGCACCTAAAATACTCAAGCTGATAAAATACCCATCACAAAAAAATATACCACCAGCTTGATGTCAGTTCAGGGTTCTGCTGAGCAATTTGGGACAGAAGACCTCCAGGAAATCTCGTTGTTAAAGCATTGGGTAGCCCTGCACCAGGAGAGGATATGGGCTCTGCTAGCACCATCTCCAGGGAGGTGGTCCTTGAGCAAAAGACCAAGAACAGGGCAGTATTCCAGCTCCCCCTATTACTGTTCCCTCCATCTAAATATTTTCATCTGATTAAAGCATTACTTGTCTAGAGACCCTTACTTTTGAAAGATAGATATTTTAAATCTACTTTTAAGACTTTTTTTCTTCTTGAAAGAGACATTATGCTTTCAAGTCAGTTTCCATCCACATCAACATTACAACTACTCTTTCATGTGTTTCTCAGGTAAGAGAATCAATTTGTGTTGAAATGAAGAAACAGCTAACAATACAAGACAATCTTAGTCCTAGATTATGGCAGATCAGATATGGGATTCAAGCTGATGATAATATTGTATTTGCACTTAAAACACACAAACAATGCAAAAAAACTGGTAAAAAAACAAACATACAATTCAAAATATCCTACTGACAAGCTTTCCGGATGTTTAAAATCCACAACAGACATCACATTTTCAGAACCCTGTGCTTCATGTGCAAAGCATTTTAGAAACCAGTCCAACTATTTAGATACTTAAGTGACAGCAAAGTACTTGTAAAATTATGACTGAAATTGGCAATGCTAAACACTTCTGACATATGGCCTGTAGTGAACACTATTTATTTTACCTACTTTGGACTGGGATCAAGGAAAAATAGAGTAAATGGCATACAAATGGCATACCTGCCATTTGTTAAAAACAATATACTGAAACTGCACTTACCCTGAGTTTAGGTGGCAGGTTTTGTTGGGTTGCATCTTTTTTTGTTGTTGTTGGTTTTGCTTCAGTTTATTTTGTTGCTGTTGTTTGAATTGTGTGTTCAGATATATTTCAGATCAGTGTCCTAAAGTCTAGACAGAGTCCACCACTTAAATGAACTCTGCACCAAAACCAATGTAATTTTCTGAGCTTCAATTCAAAATAGATCATTAATATCAAAATATGAGTATGCACAGTTGCCAGAATTCTTTTTCAGAAGTCCTGTTAAAATGAATTTTTTTTTTGCACATATTCTCTTTTATCCACATGTTCTCTTTTCAAATCTGATGTAAAACTATTATTAGGAATTTATTCTTAGAAATTAAAAAAGCTGTTTCTTCATGAGAAGGCAAAAAATCCCTCCACTCTTTAGTTCTTTGTCCCCCTTCCCTCACAGAAAATTGTAGTTTCAGAGTCTGCTTGCTTTATTTGGTCTAAAATACATTTGATTAAGAGCTAAAGCAGTTTCAGGGCCTTTCTGTTGCTATTTTATTTGTGTGTCTTTTATCGCTGGTTGTATTTTGGTTGGTTTTTTTTTTGGGGGTTTTTTGAGAATGTGCATGTACTTTAAATTTCACCTCATATTTATAAGAGTGGAGTTCAAATTTTCATGTACTTATCAGTACACAGAATAACATATGCTGCTCACAAGCACTTTGAGGAATGGCATACATCTTTGTGAAAATCCAGCTGTATACACACAAATACTAAGAGTGCAACTTCAATTTATATTTCTTAAGCAAAGTGTTTCTCATTCTCCTAGTCAATAGAATTCCAAAAATTTCCCTTCCTTTTCTTCCCACAACTTTAATGAGGCAGCAGGTTTCCCAAAAGATTGATTTTTGGATTAAGATTATATTTCACTCAAAATATTCTACAGTATAAAATGAAAAAGTCCTAGGCAGAAATACCTCTTCTCAGATAGATTAGCATATTAAGAAATATCCTCCCTCAACAGTTCTTTATAAGGGTTTTTCCCAAGCTAACTCTTAGCATACATTTTTTCAATTTAATCCATAATTTGGTTAAAAGCAGTGCTACTGTCTCTACGAACAAGCAGCTGGCATTTCCAAGCAGGGCCTGGATCACAGGTCTGGGACCCTCAACATTGACCATGCCAGGTAACTTCAAAGCTGCTGGAGAATTCACTTTGTCCTTCAATTAAGAAGGCAGAAATAGAATGGCACAACAGGTAGTTGGGAAAACTCCAGGGAAAAAGAACATTTTATATTTTGCATCCCAGAGATTTCATTGGCAAACTTTTCTAGAAGTTGACATATTTCCTTAAGGAAGCTGGATCACATTTGCAGAGAATTACTCCTTCTGCCATTTTCTTCAACAAGTCACATTTCAGTGGGAGTGTCTCTAAGGCACACTGATTACCACGTTTGTTACCAAGAAGGGAAAAGGAACTAAAAGAGGAAGTAAAGTTAAAGAAAAGACAGATACAACTCCACCCAAAAAGTGTCACAAATTTATCTTAAATCTCATTTTCATTTTGTGAAATTGTGTAGTGATTACGGTTATGCCACATCAAAGACAGGAAACAATAGCTGGCCAGATAAATCCATAGAGGAGAACGATAATCTATAACAATCTTCACTGGCATTTAATATTACAAATATCTTGCCATTGTTAAAACATCTTAGTTTCTGAAGATCACCATTTTTATAATCACAACAGCTAAAACCTTTACCACATAAAAACTATTTTTTGTCAGAGATGTAACCAATATCTCCCAGAGAAGTTGTGGAGTCTCCTTCATCAGAGATATTCAAGAACCAGCTGAACCCCAACCAGTGCCATGTGCTCTGGGATGACCCTGTAGAGGAGGAAGACTGGACCAGATGAACTACTGAGGACCCTTCTGACTTTATATTTTCTGTGATTCTTGGTTCTATAATATATGACTCTTTCATACTATAATTTTATATATATACATGTGTATATATACATGTATGCATCCATATACATACACACATACATGCTAAATTCATGGTAAATATAGAAAAAAAGATCAGGCAGTTGAGAAGAAAATATTGTTACAAATATTTCCTCTTTTTGGCAGACAGTATCTCTAAGACAACACTCATCCTTAGGGAAAAAAATCTAGTATATAGATTTTATGCTTATATTAAGCCAGGAAGATAATCAAGTGTTCAGACGTACTGTATTCATCAGCTGCCTCATACTGATTTTGGGAAAGATAGGGCACATTAATGTCATGACACAAGATTTCTAAACCTCCCTGGACCAGAATCGTCCCTGCAGAAATCTCTTTATGTCTGTGGTTAAACAGAAGCTTTCCCTATTACATTTGAGTATTAGCCACAGGAAGTTTCTCAGGGGAATACCACTACCTCTACCGATTTTATCATGCCCTTTCCTTGTAAAATATTTCCCTGAAAATAACTGGAACCTAATGATGCTTCAGACAAGTCTCTACACGAAAGAAAGGAATAATAGGAAGAAATGCTATGTTTGAGACTGTACTTTCTTTTCATCATATCCTTAGACATACAATGGGAACTGTCAGAGCCACTAACCAATTAATTTCCTAATCTCTTTGTAATGAGTTTTTTTCTCCTTCAACCCTTGTTTTTCTCCTTTGTAGCAAACAAAAGATTTTTCTCTTCTGTTTTGATTTTCTTAATTTTACACCATGTTAAATGCAAAAGTGGAGGCAAAAATGGAAATATCATGACAGAACAAAATATAATATGTCTCTCTTTTGATACCTTGAAGCATGATAACCTCAAAAAGTAGTATGTTAAGAAATTGATTTTGTCTATCTGAAGTACATGAAAGTCTGAACGTCGTGTTGGCAGTCTGTCCTGCATTGCTGTTAAACCCCATAATATTAATGTTGACTGCTTTCTCATCATTCTAGTTATTTCTTCATACTCTGTGCAAGTTCATGGGCCACTCTTACAGTGCTCCACAGAACTACTTGCAGAATATGAAGAAGTCACCTGCACTACTTTTTCCTGGAGATCCATATATGACTCATAAACCCATTTTATGGAAAAAAAGGCAAACAAAATGGAAACAAAAGGAACCAAAATGATCTAAAACTACAGGCAGACAGACCTCTCACTTATCCTATAAGAAATTTGGACTTGCCAAAAAATTAAGAAATGTGGGTCTAGATTGTTTTTTATCATTCTGCTTTGTTGATTAACCTGTTTCTGTTCTTAAAATGAATTACACCATCTTGTGTCTCCACTGTATACTTTTATCAAGGAGGCAACAAATCATGCTGGCAGTGATGGTCCACATTGAAGTGGAATGCATAGTAAAATACAATTTTCCTCAAATGAATTGCCGAAACCATTGATCTTTATCTAAATGTCCATAATAACTGTTTTGTTCTCTGTGACAGCTGGGAGAAAAAAAAGGTGTTCTAAAAATCATTCTTTCAGCCAAGCTGCTTGTTAATAAAACCTGGAGAAACATTTGTGATTAATATAAATTACTAATTCCTCTTTTAATGCCTAAACGTGACATTGACTAATTTACACAGTTTTGATTGAGCTGCCACTGAGTATTTCGAGTGGGACTGTGAACACAAAAATGCTGTAGCACTGGTGTATGCTTCCAAGCAAAGCTACCACAGGTGCAGCACTACAGATGAGGAAACTTATCTCTGGCAATAACTTCTAACCACACTGGTTGATTGTTCTGCTTGGGACTAGATGAAAGACCCCGAAGTGAAACCTATCCAACAATCCCCTGCATGTGGCACATTTTGCACGGGCATGGAAGTCTGGAAAAACAAACTGAGAGGGAGCTGTAGTTTTTGTGACCTGATCGGCAGCACTTCACAGTGTTGCAATGAGACACTGCTAGACTCCTCTTAATTTAATTTTGAAACTCAACAATGCAACAAAGCATGTGAGCTGGAACCTGGGTACTTTTTAGAACATCTCCAAACAGTTGTCAAGCAGATGCTTCTGTCCTCAGAGGCAGCCTTGCATGCATCATTCAGGTGAGAACTATATAAGAGCAGTTTTACACTGCCACTCACGAAAAATAAATAATATCCAAATTTTATGGCTTCAGACAATTGGTTCAACAACAATTATCTTTGCCTTGTGATAAAAGTTTAAAATGTATTCTAACACAGTTATTAATTTGAAGCTCCTCTAGCATTGTAATTCATCTGCTTATATTGAAATGCTGATAAAATAACTTTAGAAGTCTTGAGAAATACAAAAAAAATTGATAAAAGAGATTGTTAAACAGAAAACTACCTTTATCAGTTGCTTATGTATGATCTACATAACACTGTTATCGTCATCATCCTCTCTAGATCATACTTGTATTTCCGAAAAAACTATATGCTTTGCTTCTGAACCTCTCTCTGAGAAAGGTGTTTTATACCTCATTGATGTCCTGTGGACTTCTGGCTACACCATTCCTCCCTTCTATTTTTTGATGTTGTTTACAGATAGGAGCTCAGATCCCAGCTCCACAAAGCACCAATGGGAATTGCATTAATAACTTCACGCCTATGGGGAAAATTCATGACTTATTTGTGCGCCAGTGAGCCACAAGTAAAGAGGTGTTGTTACAAAGCCCTCTTCAAGAGGACAGGCCACAGTCCTCCACAGTCCTGAAGATCCTGAAGAAGGGCACTACATTTAAGGCAGTCAGCAAGTCCTACTGCAACTGCTGTTACAGATCCTGGCTGGTGTCCCAACACAGGGATCTGTGCTGCAGGGTAACAGCGTAGTCTTCAGTGCCTCACACCAGAACATCTTCTGCAAAATCTCAAAATACCAGACAGAAGTACTCCACATGCGTGACCCAGTATTTCCAAAAGCAGAAGTGTCTGAAAAAACTACTTAAAAAGGATAATCAAATCTTCAGAATACTTTCACCTACAACTCTGAATTATAATGTATATGAGTTAAGCTGTTCTGGTTAATCTTTGCCTGAACACATTTTGAACACCACTACGACTGAATTGTTAGGGCTCTTCAAGTTGATGAATATTTCTCCATTCTATTTATATCTCAAATAATTATCATTCCACCAGGATCAGCAACAGCAATGTTATTCTCCATAACCATCAAAAGGAGCCTGGTTACATTTGTGCATAGAGATGTGATATAAGTGAGATTTTGATATACCTTCAAGCCATTCTTATTTCCCTAAAGTTGTGCTGTATCTAGCTGGCTATTACTCTTAATACTTTAAATATTAAATGCCCATGATGTAAAAAGGAAGGCCAGAGAGACTTCAGAGGCAGTTAAAATCTTATTTGACCAATAATGGGGATGACCTACTGCTTTTCTGAGGGAAAGTGGAAACATTTGAAATGCTGAAAAGATTTTTCTGTAATTTTTCAGAATAAAGCATTTCTGTGTACTTCTGAATACCCTTGTGGGAAAAAAAAAATCTTATTCTACATGATTTGTACTGACTTGCTGAGAATCTTGGAGATAGAAGTATTAACTGCTTGTGCCATTTTGAGTCCAGAGTCCTGGCCACCCTGTGTGAATACACATTACTTGGAAATAAGAAAGTTATTGAGAATTCTGTAATGTTTTCCTTTTTCAAAGCCTCCTCTAATATCAGAGGGTTAGGTAGATTAGAAACAAATTTGCTTTTTTTAAATGCAAGTATTTAAAAAATATGGAGTTGAATGTTGAATATTAACTTATGAAACAAGATCCTCAGCCAGCTGCTCAGCATGTGGAAGTATTTTTTCATTGAGGGAGTTTAGTTTTGGTCTAGTGGTTGCAGACATGCATATATAATCAAGTTTGTATCATGACACATACAGTATCACCAAAGAAAGTGCTGCCTTGGTGATTTAGTCTGAGGAACAGAGAGGCTTAACATGCTGATGACATGGAGGCAATGAAGTACAACAGTGTTGTTCCAAATGTCATGCTATGCTATTTTCATTTCTGTTGGCATCTGCTCCATGTTATGAAATGCATACTTCCAATACAACAGCTCATTAAACAGGCTTCAGAAATAAAATTAGAATACTGTTACAGAGTTACAAGTCTTCAGATAATTATTAATACTACTCTCTTCTGTGAGTCCTTTCACCCACAGAATCCACGTGCTTCACCTTATTAATCTCATAACATTCCAGTGAAGTATCACTACAATGAGTCTCACCCACCAAGTGCAGCAGTTATAGCTGTTGAACATCAAAACTGATTTAAAGTAAGGAATGATGAATGGTCCATCAGGATTTAAAGAGCTGTGAGAGATTCATTCAACTGTACTTCCAGCAGAACACTAAAATTGAAACACTTACTTTAAAGAAAATTGCAATGGGATTTTTACAAGAATCACAAATGTAAAAAAGTACAGTCACCAGTAGGAAACATTTAGTTACCATTTGTCTTAAGACAGGTGTCTCACATACAGATTCGTCAAGTTCCTCATGGTCCCTATAAGCTTTTTATCCACGATCTGACCAATCTATCTTTTTAATGTTTGTGATTGGATGATCAGAAAACATTAAATACATGCTTTATTTCTCTACAAAATGAGCTGGCCTTTTTCAAGCAGCTTAGAAAAGGAAAAAAAGAAGAGAAAAGAAAATGCTGTCATTCACTTTTCTGTGGTCATTCTTTCACTGTTGCTAATGACCAAAATCAGTATTTCAGTAGAAAGTAGTGTCACCAATCTGCACAGTAGGGTGAAGACCTTATAAAATATGCTATAGACAATGTTCAGAAATGCAAGGGTAGTATAACCTCCTCTCTTTACTTTTTCTGTTGCTGTCAGGACCTTAATGGCACTTCAATTATTGAAGCACGTGAACTCAAACCTTATTTTTAAACTTTCTTTCTGAATGACATTCACTCCCTTTGAAAAACTCAGGCAACAGAGACCAGTGCATCCATGGGCTCTCTCTTCATTCTCCTATATAGATTTCTCCCAACTCCCAAATTATTCAACAGCTTTTAATGTTCTCTTTCAGGATTCTAAGAACACAAACAACGTCAAAATATATTAGCCACTGGTGATTGTTTCTGCTTTCTTTTAAGCAGGACCAGTACTTAATCTTTTTCTGATGCTTTCTAACAGAAACCAGTCCTTTAATCTACACACTAGGCTAACCATGAATCCTCTTTAAAGGTCACCTTCCTTGCCTGTCTAATGTTATCACAAAAAATATTTTTTAAAGTACACATTTATCAAACCCTTTCAATTGCTTTGATTTCATTCAGAGCATCTCAAGTGATTCTACTAAACCAGCTATCAAAGCAGGATTTGTAGTAGAGTGGCATGTCTGATCCCACTGCTGTCAAAGCAGAATCAGTGTTTGTGTTGATTGGGTCTGGATTGAAAGGTTAATGGGGAATCTGGCAATAAACAATGTTTATGTAAAGAGAAGTTCAATTAATAGCTGATTCCCTCAGCATCCTTCAATAATGTTCTTTAGTTAACCTTAATTTTTCAGTTTTTGGTGCAAACCAGGATATCCAAAGAGAAAGTCCGAAAAGTGATCTTTGTGTTTTCAAAAAACAATGAGGAAATGTAAGCACCAGCAGCATGTAAGCACCTGAATTAACTAAGGCCTGTTGAATTACAGACAGGATACCTTTTTTCACTTTCTAAAAGACAAATCCTATCTTCATTTTCAAAAAAATATATATGCTATTTTGGTCAACCATTTGACAACTAGAAACAGTTTTTAATAGAAGTTTAGTCCATGAGTAAATAAAGCGACTTCACTGTCCCTTAGTATAAGCTTAGTATAAGCCAAGTATGGTATGACAAGATTTACAATCATCCTGCCCTACTCATCCCTCTAAAGCTCACACAGCTCTCCAAAGCTAAATTTTGCCCCAAGTCAAATCTTTGATTTTGAGTCCTGTATTTACAGATTCAGGATGGAAAAATATTGTCATTAGGCCTTTGAACCATGCAAGTCATTGATATGAGAGGGCAAAAACCCCCAAAGAGAAAGACTTTTTCCTTCAACTACTGCGTGAAAAAATGACTGCTTATAAAGAAATCATATAATCTAAGTACTGGATGATTTTTAAAAAATGATAAATAGGTATTTCTAGAGTAATACTAGTTAAATATTACTATGCTACCCCCGCTGGGATACGACAACAAAAGCACTGACTGATTTAATCTAAAAACTTAAGTATTCTTAAGTAATCTAACCAAATTGTTAACCAAACTGCCTATAGTAACCTTTGACTATGACCTTCTCATACTCTTCAAGAGGCACATGGGAAGTCCTACTATTTTCTTTAAATTATCTCCTTTTGCAGCAGGAATTTCTTCAGGTAAATCAGGCTCCAATTCTGAATTCTGAGAGTGTACTTACATCCTCAGACAGCACCTCCTATCAACAGACCTACAGTCAGCAGCATAAACTGCTGTGCTGATGACACCAACTGGCTCTGATAAAGCAAGAGCTTCAGGTTCATAGCAGGATGACTGAAAGAGCAAGAAGTGCAGTTTTTTGGGGGGACTCACATTTACATTTTCTGATAAGACAAAATTACAGTTCACAGTCTTTCTGTTCTTGCTCCCACTACATCAAACTAAATCTTTAGCAAACACGGAGATCCTTAAATCAAATAACCATCTTACAGTGAGTCATGCCTGTTCATTCCAAACATTGATATCCACTAATACTAAGCTGGTGCTCGAGCAAGAGCAGTGAGTTCTATGCAGCTATTTAATATCATTCTTTTTGAGCACATGAAAAATACTAGTTACAGTAAGTGTTACCATCAATTACAGTGAAGATTTCTCAGTAGTTTTCACCTATATAGTATCACACACTATTCAAACTTGCCTCTGCAAAGTCACCTTTCTTAATTCTTGCTATACTGACCACAATCCTAAAAGAGAATAGCCAAGTTATCAACCTGGAAGCTTTCAGGGTCTGAGTCATATTATCAGGTCTGTGTTAATTTCCATGAAAAGGGAACACTGCACTTCCTATGCTAACTGCTGATTTATAGAAGGATATATGCAGCTCTTCCCTGTGAATTAAGACTTCTAAATTCTGTCAATAATTCTCCATTAAAAATCAAAAATCCATAAAGGACCAGCAGCAGCAAGCAGTGGTATTTTTGAGTCCCAACGATTCCCAGCCAATTCAGGGGCTTGACATTTGGACACTTGGAGAGACTGTTTCAGCATAGGTTCTACCATATTTTTTAGGTAGAAAGTAGTGAGCAGTCACAGGGTAAGTCAACAATAACAATATGAATTATGGTTACATATTGAGGTAAAAAGACAGTAACCCTCCCAAAAATCAACCTGATCACACAATGTGGAATTGCACAGGAGAGAAAAATGGATAGAGAATTGTAGCAAAGACCAAAGAAAAATAATAGCACAAACAAGCACTCAACTCTTAATGACTCACAAAATATGGTAGAAGGAGATAAAGAGTGCAAGTTTAACTTAACTGTCATCAGGACTGCTACTGACTCAACAAGACTTCAGCCAGAGACCTTATTAATACAATAAGCTAACTACCTTAATAGCAGGCAGAAGTAAGGGGTATAGGTATCAAAACACTTTTTTCTACTACTGTTTTTTCCATAAAATTCTTAGAATCAGAGAAGCCTCCAGATGTGTGCAGAATGACTGCCCAGCTACCTGGCAGCTATTAGAGAAAAATGACAGCAGGATTCAAATAGTTCCACAGTCTTTGGAACATGATGAGGACTACTTCCAGAAACAGGGGTTGAACCAGCTAACAGAAGACATATTTTTTATCAGAAATAATGCAAATCACATATATTCCTGTAGAAGCAGCAGCTAAGATTGTCAGGATAAAATGTAATTTAAACAAAAAACTATCAGAATCAGAAATTTCAGGAAAAGAAGGAATTGGGTCAGAAAAACAAGGGTAATGGGGAACAAGTACACACACAAAAAATATCAAGGGAACTGTAACAGCAGGTTTGTTGGGAATATATGCTATGAGAAAAATGAGTATGGGATGATTATCTGTTATTAAGAAGCATATGTACAACTGAAAGAACAACTTTACAAACTGCTTCTTAATTTAGCCTTAAACACATAAACTATTTAAAAATATTATTTATAACCATAATTAAATTCAAATTGTGACTGCACACTATCCAGAATTGGTTACAAGCAATACAATTTCACCAAAGCTTTCTCAATTGACAATCAGAATCTTCATGCAAATAAACAGTGGTAACAAAGGCACAGTGATAGTGACACATTAAAGGTGAGACAAAAAAACAGCATAAGCATTTTAAAATAAGCTAAGAAAGATACATGTAAGAGATAAAACGACAAAGAAATAGCAGCAAAAAAAAAAAAAACAACAAATAATTCACAGGTTTAAAACTTTTTTAAAGGATTTTTAGAAGATGAAAGGGGAGCTTTTCTCAAGAAGAATGGAGAAAAAAGCCCCACAAGTTATGTTTAGATACATAAAAAGTAAAGTCTGCTTAGTGTTAGAAAAAACGGTCAGAATCTTGTGGAGAACAGAAGAGATGCAATAGAACTGCAAATAAGAGCAAACCTACCTTGTTGTTCAAGGAAAAAGGTATAGGTGTATAAAAATGAAAAGGTTCACAGTGATCAAATGACTAAATAAACAATATACATAAAATATTGGAGGATATGATAAAAATAACACAGGTATTTTATCCATAGATAAGGATAAATTATGTAGTTCTCTGAAAAAACTGAATCCATGACTCAGAGAAAAGCATATACCACACCCTAATATTAGTATAACTTTTTACAATACACCGGTGCTTTCAAGAAAATAACAGATTTTAAGCTCTAGCTTAAATCAACAAAACAACTTGTTTTGGCAACTGAGGTCAGGATTCTGTAGAAATCTGTACCAGTCTGCTTCTAGACACATGTTCCTCTTTTTATTTCAACAGTCCTGATGTACACTGGCCAAATTGTAACATATATTTTTACTTAACACATTAATAAGGTATCTGCAATTAAGTTAAAATAATGGATATTATATGATCATTTTGAAATACATAATTATGTAACATTATACATTTTTAGGATTTTTTTCCTTTCCTAACTTTTGAGTTCATCTCACCTTGCACAGTACCTCATCTTAATTTGAAAAACAAAATTTATGCTCCCTTTCAAAGGATATTAAAAACACTATCATGACACTATTTTGTTTCTGCTTTGTCTATATTCCATTTGCTTCTGTTTCAGTAGTAAATCTATTTTGTTTGTTTTCAGGCTGGCATACACTAACCTCAGCACCTGATACTAAGTAAAAATTGAGACTTCAGGTTGTGATCTATTATTTGCCTCCCCAGCCTCACACTGTGCACACCCTAACTAAATGAAAAGTTAATTTCTCTGTAAATATTTAATAACCTTTTCTTCTTCCAAAAAGCAAACTCAATCAGTACTTTTGATTGAGTGATGGTAATGTTGAATTCACTTGCTTGATGTAAATTTGATATCAGATGGATTTTTCCTTGCATTATTCTAGAATGAACATGGAGATCCAAATTCACCTGAGCAATATGTGAAGGCAATGGCATAACAAAGAATAGTGGTATTTTTCAAATGACCAGCCCAGACAAAGAGACAGTGATTGTTCACAAATTATTTCATTTTTTGAAGCAAAAGAGAGCAAACCACATCCTTAAAAGGTAAACTGTGGAGATTTTTGACAAAGCACCAGACAGTAATAAAGCTAACCAACCACTTCATATTTCTGTCTTTCCAGGGGTCTAGACTGCACTGCACATTTTGTAACCCTTTAACAGAACATGCCAGACTGATCCTATACAGTCAGTTTCTCCTTAGTCCTGCAGAGAGATTTCAGATCTGCTGAGCAAAGAAAACCTTTCATGACAAAGCAGTAATTTCTTTAACATGCAGATGCAGAATGGTAACAAAAGGGGTCTCCACAGCCTGACCTAGCACCTGCTTACAATTTTGATGAGGAAACAAGGAACATTTCAATATCTTCTTTCTTCAGCATAGACTAAAACATCCCAAGAAGGGCAACTGTGCCTTCAGAAGGTCTGCATATCATTCTTAACTTATTGTACAGTGCTCCTCGGAAATTTCTGCAATGTCAGTGCTCTTGTCAATGCCCTCAGCAAAGCAAAGGGTGAAGGAAAAATCACTTAAACTACAGAAAAGAAGGAAAAATGCTTTTGAGTCTCTAAAACATTTCTAAAAATTCAATTTCAGCTCATCTTAGGTTAAACTAATACTTTACATCTCTTTGCTATATTTTTTGTTATTTTACCTTCCATTTAAAAAAAAAAAAATCCATATAAATACAGTTGAATATCATAAAACTCTTCAAATCTTAAAGTTCTTCAGAACAATTGTTTCAAAGGAAGCCCTTGACAGCTAAATGAATGTTACAGATTTTTAAATGAAAGTTATATGATTTTCAGTGACATATTGAATTTGAGCACAAATGAGGAAAATCAGGCATAAGCAACCTTGGTGTATTTAAATTACAATATCTTGCTGAGAGTTCAGTGGATTTTGTATGTTCTAACAATAAAGCTACTAGACAGCCCAAGCAGAGATTTATCTTTTCTTTTCCCTTCACTTTCATCTTTGATTTTTCCCCTTCACTTTCATCTTTGATTTTCATCTTTATCATTTTTTCTTTTTAAAAAACATTAAGAAAACCAATTATTTTTTTCAGGCTTGCACCTACTTATGCCATTCCAGTACTACATTTTATTGCACCTTGATGATAAGACTGCATTCCTTAGCTTAACTATTCCTGCTTATTTGACTGATGATGTCCTGGAACAGAACTTAAAAAAACTAACAAAACAAAAATAATTTTAAAAAATTGCACCATTCCAAGGCAGCCTGGTATCAGAATTTTGAATTACACAGAACTCTTGTTAAAGTGACACAAATACAACTGGGCCTATACAACACAGATTTGTTTACCCATAAATTAGTCTACTAAACTCTGATGTCTTTATACTATTTCTCATATGAAACTCCAGTTTTAAATAACATTATTTAAAATATTATTTTTAGAATTTTTTTTAGTACTGTGTTTCAGCACAAGAACAATGCACAGTTTTTCTGATGAAAATGCACTACTCACTAGAGGTTTTTACTTGATGGAAGAAAAAGAAATTAATGGGTAACTATCCACTAAGACTGTTATTTCCCTGTAGATTATGGAAGGGAAAACAAAAATCTCAATGTTGAAGAAATGAGGCTGAAAGCAGGGATCATACGTACTCAGTTTCTCTGGTGAAATGAGGTGGAATGACTGTTTCACAGTAGAAAGGCCAGCTACACATATAAAAGCAATATTTATTGGGATCTGCAGTCTATCTAAAGCTTTCAACCCTGCTGTCTAAAACTAAAAACAGGAAGAAAAATAAAGCTGGAACAGCCAAAACTTGTTACAAATGAAAGCTACAGGTACAAAACGAGTAGATGAAATAAGATCTTTGTTGGGAGTATTAAACACATGAGATAGTTGAAACTACATGACCTGCACAGTGGAGTCAGGAAATCAGTTGGCTTAACCCACTGGGTTTTAACCTCCTGGTGTTTTCACTTCCTTAGACCCACGTGATGCCGCCCGCATCGTGTCTGGGTGCCTGGAGTGGTCCTGATGCAGATCTCCTTACCTGCTTGCTGCCTGCTCCCAGGGCACTCCCATTGCCATGATGACAAAAACAGCTCACCCATGAAAAAGTTGTGGGAGAAAGGAAGATAGAAGAAAGAAGCCACTAGGCTAAATACTAGGATTATTTAGCCTGAGAAATTACAGTTTTAAATACCACTGTGCTACTGACATCAGCAGCATAATATCACTTAAGAACTACACAGTTCACTTTCCTTGGATGATAAATACTACAGAGACAAAAACATTTCATCTAAGCAATTATGAAAATCTAGGTATTCCACATAAAAAGGATTAAATATTTTTCCTCATTTTTGGGGACAATTTCTCTCCTCCCCTTCTTGCCCCACCTCAGAGTGCTGAAATAAATATAATGGTGCATTTTGTTTTAAAAGTCACCTGTGGTTCACTGAGCAGGCTGGCATGCTATTTCATGTGAGAAAAGGAGCTATGATTTATTGTAATTTTCACTAGCTAGATTTCTAGCTAATGTATCTGGGGATAGTTTAAGCCTGTGTTCACTGTAAGGTATCTGCATCATATACCGTTTGCCCCTCTGTATTTTCACAGAGTATCGGTGAAAGATTAGCTGTGTTTCTTACACTTGCTGTGCAACAATGGTAAATCTCTCTATACTCACAGATGTAGAAATACTCTCGGCCTGGCCTGAACTCAAATCCCAGCGAGAAGGGCGTGAAGAGCTGGAACTTTTCCGAGAACTTCAATGGTCCGTTTGGGGAATGCGGTCGATTACACTCCCACCTCTTGAACCCCTTGGAAGTGTGATCACAGGAGCTGTAGCCATCAAAGTTCACCATGTACAGAACATAGCGTTCGGTCTTATCTTCTGGCACCGAATCTTCGTAGTGAGGGCAGAACACATCCAGGTAGTCATTGATGCAGACATCGATGTGGTAGTCGCCTCGCTGGAATCTGAAATCACAAGAAGAGTTCAAACATAAGCACAGTTATCTCAGGATGACCCTGGTGCAGGGTGACACTCTCATATGAAAGGGCATCACTAATGGCACTTCATTTTACTCCAGCCATGCACATTCCCTCTCAAAAATTACCCTTACAGTTCACCAGAGCTATCAGAGACTTATTATGCAGTAATATGACCATACAACCTTCTGGATAAAGGTTACAAGAAGCTTACAAAACAAGCCTGTTGCTATCACCCACACAGTTAGAGGCCATCTTTTCCTATGATTTATTGAATAATAAACAAAGGAAGTGTCTGTCTTATTTGGTTGGGTTTTTTTTTTTTCTTAATTGAAGAAAATAAAAAGAATCAAAGAAACCAAAACTGTATCAGTCTTCCCAAATCAGTGTCTATATAAACATCTGTATATGCATGCAAATAAATAACCCAAACATATCCTTTTCTCTGAATCACACAGTAATCACCCTTGTGCTGAAAGCTGTGAGTACTGTGAGTACTTATAGTTACTACAAGAGTACAAGCAGGTTACTCTTTCATCGTAATAAGCAACAGTTTGTCAAGATGCAAAGAAAAGTCTTTATTGCTTTTTAAAGAGACTTGAAAAGCAGTGCTTCTCCTTTGCCAAAAGTGCACATTGAAATGTTGCTCAGTTCAGATAAAAGGATTCTGGGATACAAATTATCAGCACTCAGCCTAATGTGACAGAGCTGAATGAGTGCCAGCTGAGAAATGCAGTGCAAGGCACCAGCCCAGATGCATTTTATTATTGCTGTTATTATTACTGATGACTCCGTAGAGATGTGGGATTCTTGTTTGTTGGGGGTGGGGAGGTTTTCCTTGTTTCTCCCCTGCATGTTTTGCTTAAGTTGCTTTTCTAACGCCTGCCATAGTGTCTGGAAGAAACTATGGGGACAAATTCATTGCCTTCATGGGAACTTATACCATGATAGATTTAACGATTCCATAAACCAGGTCTGTGCATTCATTAAACTCCCTGGGGCAGCTAAAGAAACCAACCACTGACCTACTCCACTTCAGGCTGACTGGGCTACTTGTAGCTACTCTCTTTCACAGCTGCAGTTGTCAAGTGTACCACAGAGCAATAAAAAGGGCATGACAGATTTAACTATAATACTTCTTTTTAGCTGAGGGGCATATTTTAAACACCTGATGGGCTTGAAATCTGCCATCTGGATCCTTCTGTCTAATTTCAGAGAAAAAGCAATGATTTTCTGGCCCTCCAAGGATAAATTCAGAGCAAACGACATCTTTTCATATCCCTACAATAATTTAGCTTCAATAAAATAGCTTTTTAAAGGGGAAAACTGAATACGCATCAAAGAATGATAGATCTGTATAATTTCAGTCAGTGCACAGCCTCACAGTTCCACTCTATAACTTGGAAAAGCCTTTTTGAACCACAGTTCTTCCAGGAGAATTTACATTTATCATAACTGTTGGTCAATATACATATTTTTGTACTCTAGTGCTTTCAAAATTTGTCACCTGAGCACATAATGTCTTAACACATTTGCAAAAACTTATTGTTTTCAAATTGGCATCTGTTCTCTGAATCAGTCAACAGTATGTTTTTCTTACAGGTAATGGAAAAGAGTGTAAGTTTCAAATAGAAAAGATACATTCAGGCAATAATATCTCAATTTATTTTTCAATTACAGTTTTAGTAAGTAAAAATTGATACATACTTATATATATAAAACTGTGTTTGTGTGTGGACAGTTTTGGGGTTTTTTTTCCAACCATGCAGGTGATAAACAAGTCCATTTCCTTAAGGGATTCTCAAGGTTACCTCTTTCATCAGCCTGTGCCTTCACCATAATGCCCAATTACAGTTCTGTGACACAAACTCTATGCTTCCAGAGTTATGCTTATGCAATACATTCAACAGATTGACTCTCTCTACCATTAGACTTGTACAACATATGAACTTATATGAACTGCTTTTCCACATTATTTTAAAAGTCGATGGAGAGCAATAGGAATTTCTGAGGTACATCCATCCAGCCTCTTTAGTACACTATAATGAGATGGATCACACTTCCAGGAGCAGCTAATTCTCTCCTTTAAGCAAAAGGAGGGTCTAGAGAGACAGTGTCTGTACTGTAAATAGATGAATTTGAAGGGAAGAATCCAACAGCATAGCCCACAATAATGGAGATGATAAGTGCAAGGAGACAGACAACTAAATGTGTGATCACACCTTGATTCCGATTTAGCAATGAAATCAAACTTGTAATCTGCACTAGTGAGATGGTGAAGAAAAGGAAAAATCAAACCTCATCTCACTCCCTTTTAGCAAAGTTTCCCTCGGTATTCTTGTTAAATAACCAAAACCAAATCCTCTTTGATCACTGCATTTTAGTACATTCCTTCTTATTTCTTTTTTCCTAAAAGTTGGAACAGTTGAGTGTCTTCCTTCATTCCAGCACGCACTGGACTCTGAAGTGCTGCCTGCAAAGCAGGTCTAAGGATGAAGCACATCACCAAGTCCTTTTTATCACAGTGTCTTTTCCTCCCTGTTCTCCTGTTTTCTCAACAGTTTCATTCCTCAGTCATCTGCCACAGGTAGGAAGTGTTTACATTAAAAAGTCTAAAAAGGGAAGGAGATTGTGCAAATTTTAAGTGATCTAAACTGGCCTTTAGCCAATATTGTTGGCACAACAGTGAAACTCCTCCAGGGAAAATATGTACCAAGGTATTTTATCTAGCAGCTCTGAGTGAAGTCTCTTTACTCCAGGTTATTAACCAGCTATGAATCAGAGAGCAGGTATTTGTTTCCTGTCTTGCAATATCCTAAAGAAGTCAGTAATCAATAACTCAGCAGGTGTGCTAAAAGGAGATGTAGAACAATTTTTTTGTTTCCAAAAGAGGCTACATCTCCAAATTTTTTGTTAAGAGTGAACTGAGACCATGCCTGTTTCTCCAGTTACAGCCAGCATGTTGTACTTACCTCTTCAAAGAGGAAAGGTAAAATCTTCTAATTGGAACAGAAAAGGAAGGGATGGCAATGAGTAATTAACAAAAAATTCATCAGCTCAGTCCTCAAAGCTATTAAAGGAAACACTTCACAAACACACTTGCAAGAATTTAAAACTACATTTGAGTGGAAAACACTTAGCATTTATAGGCTGAAAACCTCTAACTTAGTCAGGTGAAACAAAAGCTCCATTTCAAATTAAAGCACTGATCAACATTTAGCCATCTACATACACTGAGGATTGAAACATCTAAAGGGAAGATGGAGTACATTAACAGACATATTTGCAGATATGACAGGAATAGCAGATGTCCTGTCCCTTTTTCCAGTCCGATTCCGAACAGAAAACTTGTTAGTATGTTACTTCTATACTTTCTCTTGTCCCAATTAGGTCACCATCCTGCTCCGGCAGGGCCCCACCCAGACTCCCATGTCTTTTGGAGCCATGTGGTTAACAGGATCTTTAATTTAGAAAGAAACCAGCTCTGTCTAGATTTTGCATAACAGAATATTGTGTTGTGGTAGAAACCAACTAAAAAGGCTTCTCCAAAAATCTGACAGAATATACACATCTTTTTGCCAATAATGTCATTTGTCTCCATGAGCTCTAGCTTACACACAGCAAAACACTTCTATTCTTCAAACATAATTAACCTTTGATTTTTGTCAGGTGGCCTTCAAACAGTATCTTGGGAAGCTGCACACTACAAATCCAGCTATTAGGCAGTGGCCTTAAAAAGCCATTTTGAAGACACATAGTTAAGTGGTTTCTACACCTAATGTTTCCATAACTAACAAACATCAGCTTGCTACACAAAACTTCAACACTGCTTCCAGCAAAGCCTGTCTGAGGAATATTTCTGTGCTAAAGTGCTACTGATGAAACATCCAGGTATTCAGGATGCAGAGAGAGAACTTCATGGTTATTTTAACTACAGAAAAACAAGGCTAGCAAAACATTTTGTAAATTATTTGTGCCTTATGTATTCTGTTTATCCATTAGCAAAGGGAAAGTACATGGTCTGTGTGCATGCTGTTCTTCATAATTTTAAATTCTGAAGCCTAAGTGACTCATCTGGAACTCAATAACTTTGCTGGTCACCTGATAAAGTGACAATTTATTTAAAATACAGTAACAGTTTTGTTTGGCTTCTCTCTTTCTTCCTTGAAATAAATGCTACAAAAATCCAGTTTAAGAACAACACAAAGAACACCGATTTTTCATTTAGATAGATAAAAAATTGCAATAGCTTCTGCTTGTTACCTCCCTTAAAATTCCTATTAGTTATATCCTATTGCCCTTCCTGTAAAATCAACACACCAGATGCTCCACTTCAAGATAAGTGTACTGGAAAATTTGCCTTTTACTGTATCAACCTTTATTTGGAACCTGTTCGGTCAAATGCATGAAGCAAGGCTTCACTGTGAACCAGAAACTACTCTAAATAACAGCTCTGACAATAAATTATGAAATTCTGGTCTTCAGTCAGGTATTGGGAGTGATCAGATGCAAATGGCCCCTGTTCTGATGCCTGGTGCCTACACAGCCTGCTAACACCAATGTGCAGAGGACACTGCCACTGACAAATGCCTTGCCCCTGTCACATTTTTCTCAAATGATAACCTGAAATGTAAAACAACATTGACAAAATTCACCAAACTGATTTATTCTTGGGGTAAATGCAAATTACATTTATCCACAACTCTTCAGAACAGCACAGCACAATGTTACTTGTTCTGTTTCCCAAGGAAAAAAGGCTTCTGTGAGCAGAAGGTGCATACCCCTACGAATGCTGTTCACCCAGCTCCTCTGGTTTTACTTTCATGGAGGCTAAGCCACTTTTTAATTAAATTTAATAGAGACAGTGACGTTTCAGAGAGAAGTCCATTCCTACAAATACCATGAAGAAAGCAGGCCAGGTGAGAAGATCTCATAGGTATCCAAAGGCTGAATCTCCAGTAAGTTAAATGTTATTAGACAACAGAAATACGTCTTACAAATGCTCTAGGCACAGGAAAAGCTTAAAATGGAAAAATACAGAAATAGATTGAATTTTTTTTTTAACTGCTTATGAAACTATTTGCTATTTGCTATTTATTATTAACAGAGATATGAGAATTGGTAGTTATTTGGACACACAGTACACAAAAGCCAAACATTTTCTGGAAACTGTTTACATCATTTAAAAAGACAATATTTTAGTTGCTATCAGGATGCCATGATGTAGTTATTCACCACTCAATGGCATTGAGCTTGCCCATAGCATCTGTGTTTAGACAGCAAGTGTAGTGCATTAGGACTATTCCAAGATCTACTCACATGCTGTGACTGGAACATAGCAGCATGCCTTATTATTCTTTTACACACTTCAAGCCCCCTCATTTCAACCAACTTAACAGCTTTAAGTGTGATGGGGTTGTTAATTATCTGAGGGGTTGTGGGATTATGTGTACCATTTTACAGCAGATAATTTTAAAGATGCTATTTCTGTGCTATGGAAAAATAACATCTTTAATGCTTTTCTGCTCTTTTTACTGGCTTTTGTCACAATATTTCATAAACTGTGTTCCCATAGCTCTGCTGACATCAACAATGATTCTGATGCACAAACAATGAAGCAATCAAAGAGCTATTTTAATTTTGGCTCTATTCAAACCAAAAGAAAATTCACCATTTTCCAGATGCTAAGAGAAGTGTGTTTGCTAACAGTAGCAAGCCACTGACATTTTAGATCTCTAGCAGGATATTGCTACCCTGAGAAAGCAAACAAAAAAACCCTCTAATATAAAGAAGCAGTCCATGACCTTTCAGTCCTCAGGCTACAGTTTCACAAGTTAAAACAAGTTCAAGACACCATGAAAAAATACTGTTAGGACACAAAATCAAAGCTCTTGTTCAATAAAACAGTACTCAAAATTATGCCTAGAAAAAACAGCAAGCTAAACACGCAATGTAGAAAGAAACTTATTCTCTTGTCATTAAGTCCTCTATTCAATTAGCATTTATTGGAGTAATTAAATACTGGGAAAGGATGCCAGGCTAATTGTTGTTAGATTATGATAATTACACAGCTTTGCTGTGCTACAGCTGATCAAAATAAGATGTGGTCACACACACTCGGCTAAAGCTTCTCTGCAATCATCAGGCTTTCCATGGGAAACTTATTACTATAATAAGGCCACTTATTACTAGTTCATTATCAATCAGGCAGAGAAACTTATTATTTGTACCCTTCCTTCTTCTCTCCCACCCACTCTGCTGGAACAAGCCTCCCAAAAGGTTGTGCCCAGGTCTCTGCCTTCGTCTGGCTCCCTTCCATCATAATCACACAGCTGAGCAAAATCAGGCTCCCTGCACTTGAAAGAGTTCATCAGCCTTCATTCAGGTTATTGTTTCACAACTGGCTGCAAGCGTCTATCACATTTCTTGAAAGTGACGAGTGATCTCCCTGTGTTTCACTTCACACGTGTCTGTGGGAGATCCACCTTCCCCTGTTAATCTTGCCATGTCCCCCTTATCTGGGAGATTTTCACATTACTTGGGTGGGTCCAAAATCAGAAAGAAGAGAGCTGCATTAGGATGGACATAATGAGAAAAAGCATCATATTTATGTAGCTTGTCTCCCCACAGAACCTCCTGCCTTTACCCCTTCTTAGCAGCTAACAGTACAAGAGAGACATGCCTTCCTGATATAAGACTGGGGGCTTTTCTTGTTAAAAAACAGAGTTCTCATTAACTACCATTGCACCTGGTGCTTCATGCTGCCTATTTAATGAACAAAAACAAGAGATTTGCTACAGGGGCTAGAATATGGGAAAAAACAAACAAATCAGTTTGACCTAGCATTCAGGTTTGCAAAGAAAAAAACTTGCTAAACACTGAGTGACTTGGAAGAGTCATAGAATGTTTGGCCATAACTAAAGAAGTACAACAACAACAACTACAACAACAAAATTGTGAAAAATATTTTTATTCTTTGCTGATTAAAAAACTAGACTTTTGAAATGTCAGAAGCATCTACTTCCACATCAGCAATTGATCTGGAAACTTCTTAGATAAGTCAGGCCAAGGTTTACAACACTGATAAAATAACTGATCAAGCTTCATTTTGTCAAACTTAATTTTTCACATACTATTGAAATTGATGGCTATGCAGCAGGTGACCAATTATACATAAACTTTTAATTCTCTTAATTTCCAGAGCCAAGAAACCTTCTCAAAACCAGTATGATAAAAGTCTTAGATTTCTGGATGGAAAAAAATTAAATTTTCTATTCTTTTTTTTTCTATTTAATAAGGTCTGATTGTTGAAAACTTCCTAAAATGCCTTAGCAGAAACATGTTGTTTGCAAAACAAAGCAAGCCTATATCCAGGAGTCTTCTACTAGAATCATGGCAAAAAAAGACTGCAAAACACAGAAGGGAAGGAGTAGGTTTTAATAAGAAAGCGAGATGTCCTATTTAAAATGTAAAAGTTCTTTGAATTACACATCTTGTGTTAATTCTATTAACCTGAGAGACCAGAAATACTTTTTTTTTTGCTACTATTGGTTAATGAAAATTTCAGTTGCATCATAATGATTAACAGTGACAACTAATTCAGAGACACATATTTTATTTTTTTTCATGCTTTACAGGCTAAATTCTACAGAAACATTGAATTACTCCACTTATTGTGTGTGAACTCATATTAACTTATGGTTAATAATTTCTCCTTACACTCATAACTATGTTTGTTTGTAGAGTTGGTCCTGTATTGACTTTTTATAGCTATCACTGCAGAAACAGATATATTCAATGATAATGCAAACATTAAAATATAGAAACTAGTTGCTCTTCCATGAGTAGGTATGAGGAAGAGAATTAACAAGATAACATTTGTTTCCCACCTATAAATCTGAGTACTCCAGAGATTCTCAAGTACTGCAGCAGCCCCACCCACTTGACATCATTCTGCATCTCCTCATCAATGAGCTGGACATTCTTCATGTGATTTTATTAAAACTCAGACTCTACTTTTGTAAAATTCCTTCAAAGCGGCATACACAACTTTCACCTGATCTCTATGAAACCCCCTGTCTACAGTCTCCACCTGACTATTTATTTTCCATTGCTGTGGGCGTTTAACTTGCAAAGATGGATGAAGAGAGAAGGGAGGCAAAGGTAAAAGAAGAGCTACTGTTCTGTCAAAGACATCATTCAGATGTACAGAACAAATTTCGCTGTTGAAGCCTAGTAACATTAGGTGAAAGGTACCACACCCAACAAGATACTAAAGGTAGCCTGACATTTGTTTTTGGAGCCTCTAACCACACTTTGAAACCAAAATAACTGTCTTGAAGCCAGTCTCTTTGTTAAATTGATTTATGGATACAAGCTCATTATTTGTACTCACATTAGTACTATTCTGGAGTTCACCAGCAACATTTATCCTGCTTTATCTGAAGTGAAATGAGGAGATCTGGTAATTACTACTCACATATTTTTAAATGTGGTCATCAATATCATGTACACACAAGACTACATTTGCCTGCTTTAGGACAATATATCAGCTTTATCTTTTATTCCATGATTTTTGCTTGAAAATACAAAACCTATCTCAGCCACTCTTGCCTAATACCAGAAAAATTGCAGTTTGCTGATTCATTTGTTTACATACCTTTCTTAAAAAAGCAAATAAGTTTTATCTGAACTCTGCTGTGCTGACACATACTCTACTACCTGTCACATTGGGGAGAAAATTACATTTTAAGAGTTTAAATTATTTTTAAAATAATAATAAAATTAATAAAAGAAAAACCACACAGGTAGGAATACTGTTTAAGTGTCTGAACTGAAATCTGGCAACATGTGTTGACCATGCCTCTGACCCAGAAGACAGAGTCTATCAGCCTTGATGGAATGTGATTCTGTGAGTGGTATTTGCTAACCCTGCCTGAGGCGTGTGCTGACATCTGTTAATGGATATGGAGAACAATGCCCTATCTGCAGAAAGGTCTTGCTTTTCACACTCACAAAATGAAAGAAAAGAACATTTGCCCAACAAGCATGTTGACCTGCACAAGGAATAATTGAGATAAACGGCAGTCAGCTTCCACAAGGAAGTATATGTACTGCAAGTCAGCCAGCTTCACAAATTTTCTTTCCCACTAACATATAAAAAGTAGGATAATGGTGAACTTGTATAAACTGAAATTTCCATCTCTTTCATACTCACAGGGAAAAAAAACCTGAATCAATTTTCGCCAGTCAATATACATAGGCAGCATTAGAGAAGAAGCTAAAACTGCTTATCTGTCCCACATACCCACACTTGCTGAAGTACGGAAAGTTTTTCTCTGACATTAAGTTATAGATGTTTATTATTAATCTCACAATCTGTAAACAAAATTAATTTTAAAATATTTTGTGATCAAATTAGAATTTGGTGACTCAGACTGCCTAATAACTTGCAACTTGTAAAATCTACAATTCAGTTTCCAAATATGCAAGAGTGTACAATGAAACTAACCCTTGAGATGCTTCACAGTATTTTTATGCTTAATAAACTGTGCATATTTTAACAAGGTCTGGTCATAATCCCCATCCTTCAGCTAAAGTGAATGAATCCAGACGTCATATAAGATAGCATGAGTAAAATATAGAGGAGAAAAAAGCCCCCAAAACATCACAAACCACCACAAACAGACCCAGGAACATAAGAAATTTCAGTATGAAGACACAGCTTGCTATTAGCATGAATAACCTATATATTCAGATACATTATCAAAAGTAATTTGAATTTATTTACATAAAACCCAAGTTGGAATAGCTAATGAATACATAAATTTATTAGCAGACAATTTGCTATCCAGAAAGTGGGCTTCGATCAATGAATTTTTTTTTTTCTGTATAATTGTCTTGTGTCTATTTAAGAGTCCCAAAGAAAAAGTACATTCTTTCCTGACATGCAAATGGCATTTTAGAGGAAGTTTTATAGAGAAATATAGTAATTTAACCTTGTTCCTTTTACCCTTCCATATTAGTCTCTCTCTTATGCTGGGCAAGCCAGCAAAGGAACAGCTGCAGTTTCAAATTACAGACTGCAGGAGCACTGGGGTTTTTTTTTTTCTTTTCAAGAATTTTTTTTCTTTTCATTCCAACAATTTCTTCTAAAGGCAGCATATGGACTATAGAATTTTCCATCAGGCTTACTCTTGATATATACTGTCGCTGAACAATAGAACTTAAAACAATTTTTCACCTAGAGATATTTATCTTTGTATACCAAATGGACAAGATAAGGTAAGGATCTAAATCAGTTTCTCCCTTTAGAAATGTGATCTGAAAAGCTTTGTACTATGCAATGTGACCTGGTCTTTAAAAGCACCCAAGAAATTACAAAGATTATGTTCTGATGTGCAACAATTTTTTTTTTAACTGAGAAAGACTGACAAACCATGGAATTCAATGCAGACTTCATATTATTCCTCCCATCTCTTTTCAAATTATGAAGCTCCCATAATATGGTTCCTATTATAGAGTTTTGGAATCCTTATTCCTTCAAGAGTGACAGGAACAGTCTTTCAATATGTATAAGTAAAGACTGAACTGATAAAATGTGCAAAACTTGCTCATTTACTTTTTTATGTATGTGTAAATTACTGACATAGGAGAAAAAAAGAAAAAAAATGAACTAGTCTCAGAACAATCAGACATTTCATAGAAGTAAAACTGAAGCTATTTTCTTAATTTCCCTGTTGCATTTTTCTTAAAACTATTTCCAAATTAATCTTAAATGAATTCTAATCTTCAACCTGTAATGAAATTACATCATTCACAACTGAATTATGATCTTGTCTGCAGCAAATACTGTAACTATTTTTCAAAGTGCAGACAGCATTAGGATAAAAAGCAGAGAATACCATAGCAAAATTAAACAAGCGGTTTCTTTTCCAGCACCCTTCCTTCTTCGTCCTATTTATTACAAAGGTTCCAGATGGCAGGTGTGAAGAAGGGAGTGCACATTCCTGTCTACCTTACATTCTAGCCTTTACATGCTTCCTTAGATCTTAAAAATTCATTACTGAGTATACAAACTCTTTCTTCTTTTCATTTTTACTCTAAAATACTAGTTCAGCATTAAAGAAACAAAACAAAGCCTAAAAGCCAATAATTAACAGTTCATAGCTCAATCTGATAGTTGGGGCATAAATACATAATCTGGTGCTAAGCAGCATCAGATTAGAATTTAGGCCACTTGTAGAGGCAAAATTCCAGTTAGACCACATCAATGTGAAAAGCTAGAGAGCAGTCATGCTGGGCCATAGAAACTCACATCTAGACCAGCAAAACTGTCCCAACACTGGCCAACAGAAAATATCAGGACCACACTAAATAAATCATATGTCTTTAGAACAGTGCCACAATAGCCATCTTTTGCATAGTCAGATGTTTGGGCTCTTCATGCTCAACAAGAATGATGGATTTTTTTTATTAGTTGGCCTGGTTATCTTGAAGATCAGTAAACTACAATCTCTAAATATGTAATTGGTGCAACTTGGTTGCCAAACAGAAAAGTATCCGCTCCTAAGCATTTTTGGGGTCCAAGACCTGACATTAAATCATACTATAATTTTCATAGTAAAGAAAGTAATCTATAATCTGTGATGGTGCATTCTGGAAGAGATAATCATTACTCTAATAATTTATAATAATTGACCATTTTCACCTTTGCCACCTGCAACACTCAGAGGCACGAGTCTTCCTCCTGAACCACTCAGAGATAAAGTTTTCTTTTTGAAGAAAAATTTACTCATTAGAGAAAATTAAAATCTTGTTTTCTTTTATTCCAAACCATCCAGATCACAATTTTAATTAAAATTAACAGTTTATGTAAAAGAACATATTATAATCTCTATTCAAATGCATCTCACCAGGTCCCCAGGCAGTCTTCCACACAGAAAAAATTCCTAGACAAATGAAGCAGTTTTCTACTGTCTGCAATATAAGTAGCTAAGAATTGACTGAAACTGAATTCAGACCTCAACATTTGTCCTTTCTTCTTGTACATTTTGACTCTCAACAAAAAAATGCAACTCAAAAATCCTGTTCCACACTTCAAAGACACCTTAGACTTTTATATTATCCAACTTGTCCTGTGTTTTTAAAGATGCACACTTCATATTCCATTTCTTTAGGAACACCCTTCTTTTGTTCAAGTTTTCTCTTTGAGGTTGCTGAGAGGTTATTTATACCCAAAGAAGTATTGCAAAAATGTTTACTGTAAAGTAAACTTAACCAAATTTGGTTTACACCTGCTTTTTCCACCACATGGCAAGAAAGGTGTGTAGAGAACCCCAATTCCTTCCCTCAAATAAAAAAGTCTTTCAAATTATGTCTTTCACACATAATTTAAGGAGCCAAAAGCAATTGAGATCTTTGGAGTTCAGCAAACTTGCAAGCAACATGCTGCAGATGGGGGTCAATTACTTTTGTTCCCTAACTTTTCCCTTCATAGATTAAGTGGGGGAAAAACAATGCTAATCATTTTGTACACTAAAGATGTCAAATTAAATAAAAGCCACGATTTTAAATACATTATAAATAAGTTTTAATTTATTAAGACTCTAACTTAAGTATAACAATGCATCTGTCTGCATTAGCTTCTACATCAAAGAAACAAAGCAGCCTGAACCTTTAAAATCCTTTTTTAAAAGGCTAACTGTTCTTTGAACTACAAAAAGAAATAAGTCAACAAAAAAAAAAATTACTGCCTTTTGGTAAACTATTATGCTGGTTTTGATGAGAGGTTGAAACAAGTTGGTTTCTTGCCATTTCATTTGAGTCATTTTGCCTTTGCTTATAAACTAGTTCTATTAATGATCAAGCATTCTGAGCTTTTTACTGCATTTTCCTCCTTATTTATATCTTGGCATTTTTTAACTATGGCATTTGAATGCCCTTAAATAAATGCTAAGAGATCTTTTGTTAGGTTACAGAATAGTCTGAGTAACAATGCTTTAAAATTTATTCTTCATTTAAATAATGGTTATGGCTGATGTAAAAAATACATCATGACACAGTAACTCCAAAGTTCCTACAAGGTTACAGACATGGCAATGAAGCCCCTCTATTCCAAAAAGCAACTCTTTCCAAGGCATCAATTAAACTGATGCTTTAGAATTAAGCACATACAAAGCCAAAGGATTTAGGTAAATGGTTAAATACTTTACTGAAATGAGGCCTAACTGTACAGAAGACACTCTACTAAGCACTGAATTTGCATGGACTAAATGTAAAATTATTCATTATTGTGCTAATGTCAGAGGAAAACTACTGCAGCCAAAGACAAATGTGTGAACACAGCATTTTATGATATGAAGCATGATAATGAAGAACTTCATACTGAGAATCATTTATTACCAATATTATTACAGTAATTCCTTTTAAACCTTTCATTTAATTACTCTGTCTCCGGGAAACTGAACTACAGATATCTTAGTGGTCAATACTTGACTCTTAATTCACAGAGAGAAAGGGTTAAAAAGCTTTTACTTTAATGAGTGGGCACCTTTTATAGCACACAAAAAAAAAGTTCTTACTGGGATTAACATTTTAAATATGGTTCTTCAGTCATTAGAAGGTCATGACTTTACCACCACTATCTCCACACTAAGCAAGATAAGAAATGATCTGAGACTTTATCAATACACTATCATTGATCTTTACCAGTAATCTGGATGTAGGTGGCATCACATAATTCCTATGTGCTCAAACATTAAAGCTTAATTCAATTCAGCCATGTAATTTTCTCACTTTTGTATGCTGAGACGATGCTGTTGATTAAATACTCAGCAGCAAAGGACTAAAAACACTACTGGCTCCACTGGTTAGTATCAGCTCTGTGTGTGTGTGTGTATGCTGTGAAGAAACACAGTCTGTTCAAATGAGTGTGCTGGTAACACATGGGATATGGAATATTCTCTCTTGTTAATGCACTACAAATGAGTAAATTTGTGTAAAGGCTAATTGAAACCTGTTCTTCCTTTCAAAATCAATTATTTTAAGCTTCTCAACCTGAAACACATAGACCATTTTCTGGTGCAGCATAACAGAGACACTACTTAATATGTTGGGGTTGATTGGCTAGACATGGTTTTATCATTTCTATGGTCTTAAAATTAGATTTTTTAATCTGCTGAACATTGCTATTTAAGTTGTCCAAAATATATAAAACTCAAGAATCTTCAATCTGCTAACACCGAAAAAAAAACAGCCACTGTTTCCAAAATTTTATTAAACTGCAACTGCAGCAATTTCACATAGATACAAAACAGCCACTTAGTAAACTGAGGTCTTCCATCAATAAGTACCGAAAAATAATCATCTTGGCGTGACTAATTACTCTTAAAAATAAATTTTAAATGGTATAAAACTCCCAGACTGCCTCAAGAATGGATTCTAAAGTTCATTAATAATGGAAAGAATCTGCGTTCTGAAATTAAAAAATAAATCTTAAACCCTTTTTTGTTACTCCATACTTTTTTATGCTACAGAAATATTAAGAAATCTGTATTATTAGTATTAATTTAGATATCAAGTAGACCACTTGGGCAGACAAACTCCAGCTAAGCAAAACAGCATCAGCTGTGTGCAAAAATAATACAGGAAAATCAGAATTAATGACTGAAGCAGGCTGCAGTACTAGGAGCATATTGCCTTTTTAAAACACAAAGGCTCACTCCATGACACCCTCAAGCTGTATATTTGATTACATAGCTGACTGTTTAAATACATGGTTTTATGCATGAAAATAAATGTTGCTGATAGAAATACAGAATTAGGTACACATTCACAACACATGCATGGTATACCAAAATAATGTCTACAATTTCATGCTACACACAAGCAACTAAAATTCCATTTACTGTCTAGGCTGGTAAGCTTTCTCTTTTGAATACAGTTCATGCCTTTTGGAATCAGACTAATTTAAATAAGCATGAACACAACCTAGCGCTTCAATAGAAGAAAAGAGGATCTTAATGACAACAGGTGGAGCAAAACAGGTATTACTCAAATACTTGTTGATAGGATTCAAGAGTGCTCAAGGCCATCTGATGCTTAGGGCCACAGGAGAAATCAGCAGAGACCTAACCTAGCTAATTGTCTGCCTTGATTGTGATGGTTCTGATTAGAAGAATAATCAGCTCTCAGCAGCCCTTAGGCAAAAATGCCAACTGAGTTGTTTTTTCTTTCCTGTCTGATGATGGTGCACTGCAGAATGAATGCCAGATCACATCATCAAACTACTCTTCCAAATATTAAAGAGGTTCCTATATGAAACAAAACCAACAATTCCTCTTGTTATTAGCTTGAACATCTCCTTCTGTCATGTTGAGACCACATTCACACAGGCTAAAAAAATGCTGACCTCCAGTTTTTCTTGGATACAGAGAACCAGCCACACTTTATGATGGAAAAGGAAGAGCTGTATCATTTCAGCAGTCCTGGACCAGCAAAAGGCTATCTAAAGCTTAATTAAATTACAACGGTTGGCTGCATATGACACAAAAAAGAATTTGAATACTTTTTTAAAGCTGTTTTGAATGATTTTACCTAAAATCCATTCATAACAACACACTCACTTTCCCTTCTCTAATTGACTACACCATCTCTACCATTTTTTTTCAGCACATGATTTACATTCCTAGTCATCAGAAAAAGTTAAAGCCACATATATTCAAAACAGATTTCATCTTATGTTTTCTCAATATGCTGTCTTCTGTACTATGAGATTTCTGGTTTCTGACTGCAATATTTTTACCCTTCCATTAGTTACTGCTGTAAAAAAAAGCTGAGTATTCATTTGAATGCAAATATCTATTGACAATTACATTCCCAGGCTAGTAATTTTAAGATGCCCATTTTGCCACTATTTTTGCACCCTGGTACAATAGCTGATTTAATAGCTTCTAGAACAGTTAAGTATATCACACATAAAGTAAAAAGCAAAGGAACAAAGGAGCTCAAAACAGCTTTTCATAATGATCTAGCTATAATACACACAGAAGGAAAGACTTAAGAGCAGCTTTCAATGCTTCAGTTGTGCAAGAAGATCTAGGCATCCCTCCTCAGAGCCGAGTGAAAAAGTGGACCAAACGTATGCCTGCAAAACAATTATCTACAATATGATACCAGCCATTTAATAAGTGAAAGCAAAGTCTGAAACAACTGATCTTTCATGTCCTCCTTCTAAGAATGTCCACATTAATAAAATTAAATACCTCATTGACAACAAGTCCTAAATGTCTGAACAGCAAAAAAAATTAAAATCAACAGTCACTAAATATATTTGACACCTGAAGGTAATTACATGTATGGGAATCCTGACAGGAGAGATTTCTCCTGTTCCCATTTTGAGCTATCTATCTTCTGGAAAGTTCACCAAAAGAATGTGTCAAACTGTCTATTAAAAGGACAACCAAAATATGCAATAAACACATCCATATTTTAGCCTCTGACCCTTGAAAGCAAGGACATTTTTTACATTCTTCTGGCCAGGATAAACAAGAATCAGCTAGCTGTGTGTATCTGTGCCCAGACCCGCTCGCATGGCTCACAGGTCTGGTCCGGGGGGAATTGTGCAGAACCCTCACATTTACGGCTGTCAAGTGTGCTGCCGGAAATCATTTAACCAAAGAAGGGATCGGTAAATATGTGAAAGAGTATACTGCAAGCCTAGTTATAGATGTGTCAGGAGACCGCATGTCTTAGCCAAATAGAAATTTCCTTGAAATGGCAACTGTATCCAGCTCTGGGCAAGCACAAAGAGAAAACAGGGGGGTTTTTTCCCATCACCAGCTCCCTCCAGCTGTCTCTCCTCAACATTGTAGTTCGGGCTCAAAGTATTCTAGAAACAAAAACTTTTTCAGATGGCTCAGTGTGAGCTGTTCATTTCACCAAGACTTCTAATGAACTGTAAAACCAACATTTTGGTTCAGTTAACACTGGCATTCCGGCTCCCATAATATATGACAGCCCGAACTCACTGAAGCAGAACCTCCCATCTTGACTTTTCAGTGTGTAGGTTTCACCTACATAATTTTGTTTTGCAAGCAGGATTTTCAGTGTGTTTTTAATGCATATATACACACACACACCTCCTACATCTTACATTGGGGTAAACAAATATATATTTATACATACTACTTCAAGTATTCTTCTCATATGCAATCCAGTAAGCCACTCAACAACACTGTAATTACAACTAATTAGATAATTAAAACAACTTTTGATTACATTACTATTTTTACTTATTAACCCTGTTGATGCCTGCTGGTTTATATTGATGTGACTGACAGAAGAAGTCAATGGCATTGTCTGTGCTTCTACAAAGCCTGGCCACTGTCAGAATCTGAGCCAGCCGTGCTGAGCCAGAGCTTGCTCCTCTGTTTATCACCTCATTCCCAGTCTACAGAGAGGTACTGGTGGACCTGTTATGCAAAACTGTGGCCCTCTCCTCAACTCCACAAATTGGGCTAAAGGTTTTCTCCAGCCCCCAAAGCAGCATGCAGTATTAGGAGTGCACAGCAACACTACAGACAACAGAAGAGCAAGCTACTCTCAGAATGGCCAAGGTTTGCCTGAACAAGTAGAGCATGAAGCTGCATTTCTTTCAAGGTTTGTAGCACTCAATGTCTGCTGCAGCTGAAAGACACATCCCAGACCTTTCAGTACCCATTAAGACTGCAGAAAATTTAAACATCCTCTTGGTACAAATAGTAAAAGTCTCAGTGTAAACAAATGTTCTTATGAGCTTAACCAAACCACTGGTGACCCATAAGTAGTCTCATACAAGGGTCAGTGCAGAAGAGTTTCCTTACTCAGTGACTTATTACAGCTTCAGGAAACAACTTGGGTTTTTGTACTCTAAATCCCCTTTGTCAGTAAGACTAAGATTTACATCACCAATAAATGTTCAGCAGAGACAATTTGGATTGGGCTGGCTGGGTTACATCCAATATCTACAAAACTCTCACATTTTTGTTTACAGCCTACCCTGATGGATTTTGCAGATCAACATCAAATACATTCATTGACAGCAGAATAACTGTGCTGAGTCCTACTGAATCACTATTTGCAGTGAAGGGCTGTAAGATACCATGCTTCTAATCTTAAGATAGAGACAATAGTTCTACACTCTTGTCTGTTCTGGTCTAAAGCCCTGACAAATCAAGGCTGTTATTTTCAATCCGGATGACATTCTCCACAGCAGGGCTCTTTTGACTTAAACACAGCTCCCACAGCAGGAAAGGTAAGCAAAAGCAGACAGCTTTTACGGTTTCACCCCTCTAACTTACCCACTGGGAAAGTGAACAGAAGCCTTTCACTACACATACAGACTTCTCAGCAGGATCTTGAATACCCAGAGGATTGCACCTCTCAGACACTCAGTACCTGATTAGGTATTATTCTGAGTGAGACCCATTAGGTAATGAGCACCAAGTGTCACAGCACTATGATGAGATTGCTACCACAGGGGTTCCCTGTAGCCCTGTTTTCTCCTGCAAAAAAACCCAAATTTCTGCAGAATGCTGGCGTAAAGTAGAAGAAGCTGATCAAGGCATTTTGAGACACTGAAAAAGAACAATACATTAATAAATGCATCAAGTTAGACCCTACTTTGATTATCCACCTTATTTCATTGTCCATTATGGCTGAAAACAAAAAGGCAGGTAGACAGTCTCCATGACAGAGGACAAAGCATCAAGTGGTAGAGATGGGACCTAAACAAACATGGTCCAGTGTTGGTGACATAAACTCTCTGTGTGCAAGCCTACCTCAGGTTTTCTCTGTAAAAACAGCAGTGTATCTCTGCTGCAGGAAAATAACCACAGATGACTGAACCATTTGAATACTATGTACAGTACAGCCAGCTTTCAGATTTATCTGCTATTCCTACAATTTCAACATTTGGTTGTTTTCTGCAATGCAATTTGAACAGCTGCACAGACAGGAGACTTGCTAACACCAGGAGTAGTTTCTGCCACCTGAACTTCACCCAAATCTCTTCATACAGTCAGAAGATATAGAAGCTCTCATATAAGACTATTTCCTTGCTGAAGCTGTCACCACAGGCATCATCTGGAAAGAACTAGATGTGGCATGTAGGATGAATAAATGAATAAGCATTATTGTGCAAAAAACTTTTGGGTTTGAACAAGAGAAGCATTTAACTCTGACAATTTAATTAAGATTTTCTAAAAATTTAGATTTCCTTTTTATATGCTAAAATAACTGTTTCACTCTTTGCAACTGTTTTCCCTAAAACCATTCAACAAACTGAACATGAAATTATAGATACCTTTAGTCCACCTGAATCTAAGTTTTAATTGTGATTTTCATGCAAAGAAAAACAGCCAAAAAAAATAGAAGTCTGTGAAACAATTTGATTTTCTTCCTCTCTCAATAAATACTAACCAGACATTTCAGGAGCAAACATAATAGAAGTCAGCTCCTTTCACAAGAGGCAGTAGTGCCCTCATACAAATGAGAGGAGAATGAGTGAAAATACGTGAAACAACCAACTAGTGTTTGGGATGCATAGTGTGTGACCATAGTATTCTAGAAGGAGCAATGGGAAGATGGTGCTGTCACAGAGATCAGACTCATCTATGCAAGGGCTCAGAGGTCAAAAGGAGTCCAAAGCACCCTCCTCCTCTTTCTCCACACCTCCTTTTGCACTGTGTTTCATGTCAGAAGTGATTCCTGGTGCTTTCCTGTGCCCAGCTGCCTTCCTGCTTCAGGGCTAGGGACCCCTCCAGAGGGCAGTAGTCGGCAGAACAGCACTGCTCGGTGGGCAGGAAGAATGACAGGGGAATCCTTGCTGCCTCCCTGCACACTGTAGCAGGTCTCAAGGACATAATTGCCAAATGCACATCACCAGGCATATGCAGCACCTGGCAGCCCTCCCTAGAAATCTGGCTGGAAGAGTTTCTTTCCCCTTTAACCTATTTTATTACTATTACTTTATTTTGTTTTTAATAACTCATAATGTTTTGTTTAGGCACTTTATAGCCCTGCTGCCACACTGTAAAGTCTCAAGTGTGCACAGTGACGAAATGCCTCAGGGAGCTAGTTTGCAGTACATGAGGTAACACCAGCTTTGTAATTTAATTCCCAGTGTATTTTGCACACTTGAGAGTTAGAAATAAAATCAAACAAAGTTTCAGGAAGAAAGTTTCATCAGATTGTAAGGGACAAAAAAAAAAAAAAAGAGAAGGGACAGTGAAGTCCCTGTCAGAGAAGAAATGCATAAGAGGCAGGTGACTGTCAGTGAAGAAATATACTGGAATTTGTCCTCAATGGATACATTTACAGCATCAGCTGCCTAAGGTCAATGAGTGCACCTGTGTACCTTACAAGGCAAGCAAATGGGACAAGGCAGAGAGGAACAGTAACTGTCCTGCATCCAACTGCACTGACATAACTGAAGTCATTCTGACATCCTTTTCTGATTGATTTCATATTTTGATCTTTTAAGTTAGCTCATACTTGTGAAAAAATGTTACAGAGACCATTTAGGAAACAATTCCTAACACATATAATACACCAGCAACACCTTCTATATTTCTTTTTCTCCATATTTACTAGGCTTGTAACATCGTATTGTTCCTTCATTCGTGCTATGAACTGCATCTCATCAGCACAAAAAATACAATAGAGTCCAGGGTCTGGCAAGACTGGCTTGGCAAGTCAATGCCTCTGAACAGAATTACATCCAATAAGCAATTACAGCTACGCATGGCCATTTTCTGCCAAGCAGTCAAGACAGGGACCTTTTCCTAACCTCATTTAACTTTTTGCCTGTAACAAAGTAAAAGGACTGATTTATAAAGAATTCAGAGGGTATCTGCTTTTTGACTTAGCACCTGCTTTGTACATATTGATGAGACAAGGAAAAATCTGAAAGTGGATCAAAGAAGGCCCCCGTGTCACAAAGAAGGAAGTCGTGGACCCCATCCATTTTTTGCCATGCCTTCTACTACTTCACGCTGACTATTTTTGCTCATAAATGCAAACTATCCCTAAGAGCAAGATGGATACAGCATAAATAGATTTGGTAACATCACACAAATATGTTGTATGAATAATGAGGTTCAGTTGCAGCCTGTCACACAGAAAGCATATCAGCGTAACTGATTTTCTGAACAGTTTAAATAAGATATAATTCAACTAAGGAAAAACACAAAAGAGAACATTTATGCTTGATATAACATTCCTTTGCATTTTTAATGCATTATTTGCTGGGAAAAACAGTAATTGATGTTACATTGAATCATATTCCCCCTACAATTAATTTGATCACATCAAATGAAGAACTGGGAACATCTTGCCCAACTAATCCTTATTACCAGCTAAGTCCAAGTACTTCTGAAAAGAAGTTGTTGGTACAAAACTCTCCAGAAAAAACAGCATATCCATCTGAATATCTCCAGTTTTTAAATTTCCAGTTATCTAGATTCTCCACAGCTATTCTAAAACACAGACAAGTTGGACAAGTCATTACTCAAAAAGAAAATTGTAGGAAATTGTATAATTCTGAACAATTCACAGCATGTGCATAATGGACATCAATTTATTCTTAGTCAAGAACGTATACATAGTCATGAGTAATATTTTCCTCTGACTAGCCATTCAAGCTGTTCAGTAGAATTCAGTGACTACTGTCATCCCTGGATTTCCTAAGATAAGAGGCAAGCAAATACTATGAGTAATAGAAAAGTCTGGGTAACATACTACTGGATATTTTACTTCAATATATTCACTTGGGTTCATAAAGTCCTGCTAGATATGCATTAGCACAGCTTTGCCAGCCATTGTATTGGCTCCAGAGGCACTCAGCAGATGCTCTATCAATCTCTCAGGTCTTAGACACATTAGATAAACTTGAAGGCAGGACAAGAGTCTTTTTTTTCAAGCTTCTAGGTCCTTGGTAGCTCATACTAGCTCATAAGTACTGCCTAGCTTTTCTCCCTCTCCACTCCAGAAGAAAACAGTCCGTGGTGGCACAGGTCCTTGCCAGCCCCCCTGCCCTGCGGCACGGCACAGATCGCCCATGGCCATGTCTGGCACTGGGTAACTGACTTGACTGTGACCCCTCCAGCTTCAACACCAGGAGATCTGCTTTGCCTTTCACCTCCTGCACCTCTCAGAGCTTCCCAGAAAGGAGGGGATGCCCCAGTCCCACGCCAGGAGCTTGTGGCAATGTCTGCACCTGGGCAGTCCCGCACTGACCCCTTGCTCATCATACAGCTGAAAAGTATAGTGACAATAGAATCCAGGCTGCCTTCTTAGGCAGCAGACAACAGCAACAATCAATTTGAAGCACAACAGACACTAAACAAGTACAGCAGTAAGCTGATTAACTGATTTAATCAAGCTGATTTGTAAAAAGTCAATTATCTAATACAGGCAATACCTTTAAACAACCATCTAACTTATTCAATGGCTCCAGCAATAATAGAAATAATAGAAATATAATAGAAAATTAAAGTGATTTCTGAATTTCTCTCTAAGTACTTAAAGGTTTGAAAAAAGCCTAGAAATTGAGAATGAACTTTCTGCTTCAGGCACACAACTTCCAGTGTGTCCTACTTGCAGTAACTTCTTGATCAACTATTTCCTCCAATTATTTCCTTTTCAGAACTCTCCTTTTTAGGTTTGCCTTAATATACCTTGGGTATATCAGATGATCAATGAAACTACAGTAATTGTACTTCATGCTGGAGATCTTAACTGCATGCAGTTATTTGACAAGACAAAGACAGAAGCTTTTTGGTTCACATAATAAGCTTTTGGCTGAAGCATAAAGTCTTGCACTGAAAAATGTATCAAATAAAAAGAAAATAAAACATCTGCTCCCCTGATGAGTTGGTGTTAGTATTGTAAATTCAACAGCAAGCTTTGTTCCAAGTAAGCTACCCACAATGCTGCATAAAAAACAATTTAATACAGAAAGTCTGAACCTGTTTCCATTATTATCAACGGGAATTCTAACAATCTCTTACACTAGATTTCACAAAACCTCTTGCTTCTTGGCAGCAGATTTAGAAATAAAATATTTGTTAAAAAAAATCAATACCTAAGTAGCTAGGCCTTCAGTCATGATTTTTCTAATGAGTCTCATATGCGCTTTTAAAAGCTCTCTTTTTTTTTTTTTTTGAGGTTTAGATTAGTCTCTGGTCACCTTACAAAACAGAAATACTTATGTTTACAACAGAAAACTTCTGTTTCTACTATGACAGCTTCACGAAAAGGAAAACAGAAAACCAATATAAACTAAGAAGTTCAATCAAAACAGCCGGATACTAACACTGTGCCTGAAAAAACCACAGTTTTCTTAAACAAATACAAGGAAGTATTAACACTGAATTGCTTCCCTTAAGGAGTGGACCTCTATCTGTATGTTTGAGACTTAACGTTGCTTTTTAACTGTATGACCTTTCTCTGAACAATCCCAAAAGCCTCCTCCCGGCCAAAAATTTCAGAAATGGATAGAATACCTCTTAAATCACTATGTAGCAAGGAAATAGATTAAGCTAGAAATATGTTTTCTAAAAAAGCATTCCGAAATAAAATCACTAGGGCTTAACACTGCAAACAGAGCAGGAATGTAATATTGATATAAATCAGAACTGTAAACAATGGAATTACTGGATCTAGAGAATATGGCTGAGAAAACTCTTGCCAGAATTGATCTACTAGTGATATAGGTGGATAGGTTTTCCCACACAACAGCTGAATATATGTTTTACATAGTTTTATATAAATCCATATCATTTTTTCCTCTTTCTTTTGAGGAAGGGAGAGGGAAGCAACATGGAAAGAAGAAGGGAGTGAGAGGCTCTAATCTGAAAATGCTACAATTGTGCAGGACTCATGATCTGTTTTAAACGTATAAAGATGCAGTTATTAACCTATATATCCAGGAATGAATGAAGTGTTTGTCTGGCAAACCCCTTCTAAGCACAGCACTAATTTTCTGTTATGCAGGGTTCACTTTCAGTAAAGACTCAAAGCAGGAGGGGATTTAATTGTAAAGGAAAGTTACTCAAAGCAATACATAAAATTTAAAGAGCATTGAAGAACTTTAAGTATGAAAAGCTTTTAAGATACAGTAGAAGCAATTACCAGCATCAGGAGGAAATTTATTAGACATAATTTCACTGAGAGACAAATAAGAGGCACTCTTGCTCTGAAGCAAGTTCCTGCAAAGTATTTTGGTCCTGGCTTTGCCAATAAAATGCTGCAGCCTTCCATTCAAAAATAGCACCAAAATATTTATACCTGTGACCCAAACATGACCAACAATTTTTTCGTTACTAACCACTTTGTAATTCAAGTTTTTGCTTGTACCACCAGTTGGTGTTTTCACACAACAAGAAGGTGATTACATGTACCCTGCTGTAAACAAAAGACTGTTGTTGAATCTGTTGAGTTTTAAAAACACAGCTCCTTTTCTTTTTGCTTTCATTCCTTCTATTGTTTAGCCTGGTCTTACACTGACTTAAGAAGTACTCAGAAATGAAGTGGCGCTTCTTTCTATCCTGCTTTCTATTTCCTTGAAAACTTCTTCAGCTTGCAATAGATTTAAGATTCTCTTATAATAGCTATTTAAAACTGAAAACAAAACCTTGGGCAAAGAAAATTCATTGATGTATTCTTTCTGTAAACATGGCTTAACATGTTGGCCAAGCCCAGACTGTTCTCATGTCACAGTAACTACAGAGGGAATTCAGACCTTTCCAGCTGAGAACACATGAAGAAGATAATCAAAATACTTATTACAATTTGCTCCTAAGTAAATTCATCACAGGTACAGAAAAAGTTCACTGAACACTTAACCATGTAGATTTCCCCTCAATTTTTATTTCACTTTTTCTAAGGGGACTTCCACTTAACGAAATTATTTTGTCCAAACACATCAGCCTCACAGCTTGGGGACAGCCAAGAATGTAGAGAAAAGCCAGAGCAGGGTCATGGCAAAACAGTCCTCCCAAATTCCAGGGAAGGGAATGCATAGCCATGCTCCTTACACTCCCTACCTCCTACATAGTGTGCAGAACCAAGTCGCACAGACCATATCATGTACCTTGTGACTACAATAAAGTTACAAAACTGTAACTGGGGCCCAGAAAGAGAAGTTGAAAATGAATGAATGAGCACCCACATGTAGACAGCATACATGCTATAGTAGGAACCTTATACTCACACAATTGTTTAAGGGTACATAAATATCTAGTCAGTCTTTGAATAAGCCTAAGCATAGCCAAAGTAAAACTCAACATCCCACTTAGGTGTGTTAATTCAAATAAGGAAAGCCAAAATATGTTTGCACTGATAATTCTTTTTTGAACATCTCTTAGCAGGGATTAAGTATCTTGTCCATTAGGATACATTACACTCACACACATGCACAGGCACATAAGAGGATGTTCTTCTAGGACTTGCTGTGACAATCACCTGAACAACTGTGAAGCCAGCACAAATTATAATTTGCATGGATATTCAAAGAGTATGTTTCAGCAGATGCAACAGTACAGCACAAATCATAAAAAATTAGGAGGATAAAGAAATTAATGCTTGTTTTATAGACACAGATTTTTTTTCCAGACTGCAGAGTAGACGAGCACTTACTAAAGCTAGAAAAATTTATGGTGCTTGTTACTTAAATTCTCATTTCAACTCTCATGTGGTTAGCATCTATTTCTCAGCTTTTCATATCTATATTCTGTAAGAAACAGATTTGCTAGGTTGTTCATATGGGATTATTTGCCTCGCCTGACTTTTAGATGAGAAGGATGTGTTTCACCATCTCTCTTCTGGTCTCTGCAGAATTGCACTTGTGTTTGCCTTGAAACAGAAAACTAATATGTATGTCAGGTGCAAAGCTAGAATAGATTAGATGGAACAAATATATCCACATAAAATCTGTCTTGAATGATATTTAAAAGAACATTAAAACACAGATGCTTATTTATTTAAGTAGGAGAACCCTTGAAAATGCTTTTTTCCAAAGCCTGAAAGTTGAAAACCAGATAATCGCCAAATAAAATGAGATTCTAACAAAGATTTAAACAGGCAAGATATACATGAGAAAAAAAAAATTAAAATGTCATTTTAAACAATCTTTCTTAGGCAGAGAAGGAAAAAGTTGCTTTTAATGACAGTATTTTTAGCATGTACTTCATGGACTTTAAAGAAAAAAAGGGGAGAAGATGTTTTTGAGAAAACAAACTAACAGTTGTATTATAAGGAGAACTGAAGAAAATTACTTCCATAGTTTCTCACTTGTCAGATTGTGACTGTAAGTTTTCAGCTCATGCTAGAAGTGATCCTTTCACAGACATTCCAGAATCATAATCATGCCAATCAACATTATTTAGAGGAGTGGGCTCACCTTCCAAAGGTGTTTTTGAAATACTCCAGTATTCAACTATAACACTCCTATGTTACAAAGAGCTCCCTGGGGTCCTACAATAAAAGCTCTCCTCCACCTCCTCCTTCCTTTTGCACACACAGGTATTTTGTTTTTCGGAACCAACTTTAAATCAGCAGCTCTGACAGATCTAAGAACTGAAGTAATAGGTTAAATGCCAAGATTAACCATTTGTGCTCCAACAAAACAGAACACAGATGTGGTGTGCTTTAGTGATTTAGTGAAAATGGACCTAAAAAATATCATTAAAATAAAACCAAATACTAGTATGCACTGCATTACAGAGCACTGGCTCTAGACAGCTAGTGGACAAAACCTTTCTTATATAAAAGTAATAACATTAATATCCACACAATACAATGTCTGCTAATCTCCAGCTGACAATGGAAGTGAACAGAAGCCAGTAAGACAAGGATGGTTTTCCCCTCTCTGGTTTTTCTTTTTTTTTTTTTTTTTTTTTTTTGTTCTGCCCTGTCCTGGAAACTTCTGCTCCTTCTGCAGTTTCTCCATCTCAGACAGTTATGGGAGAACCTCCTAGTGATGGAAATAAGAATGGTAGTCTGTTCAAGGAACATCTTAGGCCAATAAGCAGAAGGAAAGTGTTTTTCCAGACAAGAAATCCCCTCTCTTTCTTTCCACTTACCTTTCCAGCCTCCCTAAGGCACTCAGGCTGGAGAGAAAGACTCAAATTTAATTTTTGACAAATTTTCTTTTGAAATAGCAAATAGCAGAGGCAAACACCAGTAAGTTGTCACACATTTGTACTTGGTACTAGTTTAGCACAAAACTTCCACTTTGGCTGGTCCAAAAACCAGCAATGCACTGTCCACAGACTGGCACAAAAACATGAGGAATATGCTGCTTCACTGCCATATTCATGAACATTCTCCCTACTGTACTTAGGTAGTGTTAAATGTGTGTTGCTTTGATGTGCTTCTACTTAAACTTTCAGACATTTTCTCTCTTGCTCAGTCTCACCAGACAAAAAGGCATTTCAACCATCCTCATGGTCATTGCTAAGGCTGATTAGATGATCTTACTACTTTTAACTGTTTTAATGACAAAAGATACTAATCCTTCAATACTTTCAATGCAAGTATTTGTTTGCTTTGATAAAGTGAAGAGACCATTGTTATAATCATTCCTTCATTCTACAACATTCTACAATTTAGATAAATATGCATTTATCTAAATGCATAAATGTTTGTGCTCAGTGGCAGTCTAAAACAGACCAAGGGTTGTTTGTCTTCATAAAGAACTTGAGTCTGCTACAAAGGAACAAGATGAAATCAAGTAACCTGGAATGGTAACACTGCAGACCACAACTGTCAGCTTGACCCTTCCCCTGTGTAATTTTTCCATCCTTACTAATATATCTTCCAGCACAAGAAAATGCACAAATAAGACAAAGAAAGCCACATCCCTTCTCTACCAGTGAACACCATTATATATTTCCATACAATAAACAATTTTGTCTGTGCAATTTAACCTCTAAGAAAAGTTTGACTAACTAAAACACAGTAGAAACAAATTTTCTGGAGAAAAAGAGGTATATATCTAAAAAGAGGTATGTGTCTAAATTACACCTTCCCAGCAAAAGATGTCATACCTAGTTCTTCTCTCATACAGTGATTCTAAGTGCTATTTCAATGTAAGAACATTCTGTAATGATGAAATATGAAGAGATGATGATTTCCTCAAAATAGGAGGACATTAACAATTAAGTGTGAATGTGAACACTGTTATATTAAGGCAATTATAACAGTATTCCACGAAGAGCAATGGAAATAATTACTCTTATTCTCAAGTGACAGATCCAAGACAATGAGATTCCCAATCTTTAATTCATTAGATGGGCAGTTCTCACTTCCAAGTGTAAGAAAGAATCAGCCTTTCTTTATTGGAAAGGTATCTCTTATCTTTCATTACTGAAGTGTGTATGCACCTTCACTTCTGTTGATAATATCAAGCTGCAAGCTGAAGACATTTTCAGGATATCCAGCCATCTCCAGGTGCAATATCCTTCTAATCAATATTGGTCACCTCTTCCAGGTTCCTTTAAATGCAAAGTTCACTCAGAATCAAGGAGCAGGTATGCTCATATAGACAAGGGATTTCCCATGTGTATGCAAATACTCCCCAGCTGATGGTTCTCTGACCCAGTCTGAGAAAAAGCCTTAAGTGAGAAAAGGTGCATGACATGGCAGACTCATCACTTAAAATCTGCTGTACACAGAAGCTGGCCCATATTAACTTGCATATTAATGTTTGGCTGCCATTTATATTTTCAATCTAAAACTTCCAAGAAACAAAGAATTCCACAGTCCTTTCTATGGATAATTGAGCTTTGATAAATGACTGGCCAGAGAAAAATGCAGGAAATATTATAATCCTATTCCTGACTTTAAAAAGCAAAACAAGCCTAAGTGCATTGTTGGTGCAAGCCTAAGTGCAAGCAAAACAATGCAGAAAATAAATTAAATTGGGCATAATGACATCACCAATGCCTCTAACCGCCAAATAGATACTGAAACCTTTCCATCCTCATAAGCCTGATTCTTTGCTCACTTTTATATATTATCACTCCACACTCTCCATATTAAACACAGAGGTACTAGTTTGTTGTAATAATTAGGAAAGCTTGCCAAAGAGATGTTAGCACAAGGAATGCGTCAGGTGACACACCAGTGCCTCCAAGGACCCTGGGACCTGTCAACCTCTGTAACTATATCCTCCTGGCCTGTCACAGTAGAGTTAATTAGAAACATCTGCAGTATAGAGACCAAGCAGAGGCAATGGAGGCAGCTTATTTGCACAAGAAAGGTACATGTCATGTGGGAGGTAAAGAACGTGGAATCACAAACAGATACTGATCAGTTACATGAAACTGATCGGTTATCTGAGATATATGCACTTCTGAAATGAAACTGCCCAAGTGATGCAAATGCAAAACTGATGAAAAGCCTTAACTGCAACACTGGCAAACTGACTTACTGGAATCTTTACAGTGAAGTCTCCACCGACATGCAAACCACCGTTTATCTCTTCAGCCATTGTGTCTACTCCACATGTTCCTCTGAAAAACGAACTAAATTACCTTCACCTGTATTTTTGCTAAGGACCTTATGAAAAGCTAAAAATGGCAATCTGCTTTATCAGAGTTCTTGCTGCACCCTATTGCAAGCAAGTTCTTTTAACTGTAATTCCCCTCTTCTCCCAAAATTAGATGTACTTTGGAAAAATTCTGTTAAAGATGAAACTACAGTTTTTTGGTTTTCCTATTCTCCAAGCACAGATCTTTCAGTCTACAATAATTTACCACAATTTGGGTCTGTATGAATAAATATTCTACACCAAACAGAACTCAAGAAATTCAAGTGATAAAATAAATTTATGGCTGGAAGAGAGCTTGGCAGAATTGTGCACCTCAGAGAATTCTGCATTCTTACAACTCCATCCTCATACCTCCCCATTAGATATCTAGGGCTTTTAATAAATTAGTACAAGATCACTGCAGATGTTCAGGCTGATCCCTCCTCTTTTCAACTATTGAGTTTTTTCCATGCCTGAGCACATCAGAACTTGTCAGAGAAAATAAAATGAAAAACAAAAAAAATCATCAATTTTGCTTAATCTGTAGGACACATAATTAAAGAAAAAGTGGATGGAGAATCCTCAATATATGCATAAAGATTGGCATAAGCAAACCACTTGATCAAAATATAAATCTGTAAACAATATTTGGCAGCATTTTTTGAGGCAATTATGTTGCCCTTATTTTTAATTCAATACTGTGCTGAGTCTTGGGCCCCCATCAGATTGTCCCCAAGCAAAAGTTGCAGCTGTTTATTCTCTTGTAGCCCCAGAATGCCTGGCTCTCACAAACTGCCTGCTACAGCCCAAGTGGTGCATATGGAAGTACTTCCCCATGAACCACAACCCCACACTTCAGGCACTGGGCAGATCCCTCTCTAATGAAGTCAATAAAGGGTCCCCAGTGCATGGGCACTTTCTGTCACCTCCACTGCTGCACCAGGGCTGGCAGAAAGGTGTGACAGCCAGCATTGCACAGCAACACCTCAAATCCTCAAAGTTACATTTGTTGAAGGTGATTAGTTAGAAATACTGGCTTCCCTGAGAAATTTTGTGAAAAGATTATAGCCCCCAAAATTCCAGAGAAATGCTTTCTTGCTAGCTATAGTCCTCGTCATACCCTTGTGTCCAGCAGTTCCACTACAGAGTGTTCTATTTGAAAGCTAAATTCCAGGTCTTCTTAAGTGCATTTGTACTTACTCTTTCAATAGTTCTTTTTTTTTTTCCTTTCAATCCCAGTTTCTAGAGTTCAACCACTTAGAAATTCAGATGGTTTTTAGAAACACATTCCCAAGGAACAATTTATAATAATGGTACTTTAAAAACTAATTCTCTGATTCTGACATGTATATGTTTCAAAAAAAAAAAAAAAAGCAAAACAAAAAAAAGAGCCATTTTACTTGTTTGTTTTGTTTTTAGTAAAAGAAAGGCTCTCTGCATTTAAGAGTAATATACAGAGTTGCATGAAATAACAGCTGGAAGTAGCCACATCAGTGCTTGTTAAAGCTGGGGAGATAATAACTCAGGACTGTAAAAGTTTACCTGCTCTGGTTACTGATAAGCCCAAGTGTGAGTGTTACTCAGTTCTATAGTACAGCCTGCAGCAACACAAAACTGCAGAGTGGTTGAACAGAATGCAAAGATTATGACTTCCAGTGTTTCATTTCCATAAAAAACAATGTCATCAGCAGTTTTCTGTGGGTAAAAATCTCACTAGTTTATTAAGACATCAGAGTCCGTGGCCCTAAAACCCCTGGCAGGAAGTCAAAAAGGACTTTAATACTCAGACATTTATTTTATATTGTATTACAGGCAAGGTATGTTGTGGTTTCTTTTTCAGGATCATTTTTTCTGATCTGAAATGTCTATATAATATACCACTGCAGATAGTCTTAAACCAGCAAGGATGTCAGTGTGAGACTTAATAGGGTATCTAAACAAGACACTTGCTGATCCATAGGCTACTGTAACCAAATATATGGAAAACCAGCAACAGATTTTTAAGGGGTTTGTATTTTTTTGTGCTTTTGTTTGTGCTCATATTCGTGATGGAAGGAAAATCTTTTTTCTCTCATACCACCTTGGACTGCTGCATGCTTCAACTTCTTCCAAAACCTGTGTTTGTGAAATTATTACAGAAAAAAAACCCCAAAACCTACTGTTTATGTGTCTCTTCCTTAACAGTAATTAGAAAATAGGCATATATAACATTTTCAAAACATGCAATACCATATGCATTCCTGACCAAAAGAGGAACTAAAGTTGCATCATGTGTTCAATTACACACATTTTTAAATGCAACAAACAACTATCTAGATGTAGCCATGATGCCTAAACATTTCCAAATCCCTTCTTTTCATGTCAAGTTACTGTTGTGTCCACATAGTGTAGGCTGAGATCCCCATGGCTTCCTAACTCAGTTTAACAAGCCATCAATTAAAGGCAGATATTTAGAGGAAGCAAAAGTGATTGGTTGCAGAGGGATTTCTGGACATTTTAACTGATACCCACTGAAAATACATGAGAAGGACTTCAAACGCAGAAAAAATTGACTGCCAAAATCCTGACAGATATACAATGCCATGACAGAAAAACTACACATTATGTCATATCTAATAACCCACTTGCACCACATTACACAGCTGGTTTTGTTACACAGCAGTGCCAAATACAGTCCCTTCCATCTTTCCTTCTTCCTCACTTCAAATTAACAGTTTTTTGGACACTATGTCTATGCAGAACACAAGTTTTACTCTTAACTGGGGCTACAAAGATGAAGTAAGAAATATTCTTGAGAAGAAACTAAATTTTTACTTGCTATTCCAAAGCCATTGAAAAAGAGCCTGATCCCCAGAATTTTATCCAGAATAATTAGGAGGAACAAACATTGGTATGGTTTCAATGTTCAGATCAGCCTTTGAATGTTATTCAAAAAGGTTTTGTAAATTTCAGAATACATCTACACAGATGTATGGAAAACAACAAAAAATAAATTGTTGTTGTTGTTGTTACTATTATTGTTATTACTACTACTACTACTACTATCATTATTACTATTACTATATAATGATGATTAATAATTACTATTACTATATAGATGAAGCCAGAACCATCCATTTCTGACAATCCCACAACAAATACATTTTGTGGAAAGAGTCATGGAAGTCGGATGGTAAAAAAATATATAGCATAAAAAATGCAAACTTTTTGACAGCTTGTAAAACAGTGGCAATGCAAGAGGGAAATGGTAAACACACTAACAAGGGTTCATCAGTCTTAATAAATAGGACAGGGTCACACGGGTTTACTTCTGGAATCCATAAAGGTCCCTAAGTATCTAATTATATCTGAAAAAAAGCCTGAGGTTTTATTCCGTTCTATTCCTCAGTAGATTAGCTCATTCTTCATCAGATACTATTTTAAACTGAAATATATTCCTTTTAAGAAGCTACAGTTAGTTTCTTATTGACGTGATAGAATACTATGTACCACATGCTCTTCCAGGGGAGTATTACTAAGCAATATGAAACACTCCATCCTAATGGAAGGAACACAAAATGTGTTTCTTAGAAGCACACAACAAAATCAGTCATGGCATTAGGCTATATAGTAGCTCCAGATTTTAAAGAAAATGCCAGATTAAGACAAGAGCTTTCACTCCCATGTTTCTTCTTTACTGCCAGCTACAAATACATCTTTTCTATCACATTTCCAGGGAAAAGATGGGATTATATTGTCACCTTTACAGGTAGGTAATTATGCTTCTCACTAGGCAGATACTTAGTTCATTTGGTTTAACATAAAACTGACAATTGCTTCTTGTTCATGTTTTGGTAAAACATTATTTTATAACATTGCTCAGGTTCACGACTTCAGAAGTTATTAAGCAATAAAAGGTACCTGTGACCAACAAAACCAAAAAATATACAAAGTATCTGTAACTGCAGGGTATATACGTAAGAAAACGCAATGTAGTGGGTAATAAAAATTGCACTTTGTTCTGACTATGGTGCTTACTAGAATCTGATTTGCCTGTTTAAAAGCCATAATTGAGTAGAACCCATTCTACCAAGATTCTCAGGGTTATCTTACTTTTGGGAAACTAATGTACTGACCCAAACAGCTGAAAAATAAAGGAACGAGTGGGAATAAAATGTCTGAAATATGAACATACCCCTGCTCTCTGTTACTTTGCCAAGATGTCAGCTGTGTCCAAGTGGCATGCTTCTTTGCTGCAGATGCCAGTGCTAAACCTGCTAGGTACCTCTGATGCCAAACGGGACATTACAAGGGAGCTTTAGAAAGTAGGACACGACACAGTAATTGATTTTGAGAGTGTCTCTCCCTCCTCCCTTCCTTTCCCTGGTTATTTTTTTTCCCCTTCCAAACCCATTGCTGTATTTCAAACAAACCCCTGGTCCATTGAAGCATGCTTAAGAAATTCAACCTCAAGCACAACATGCAATTTCTTGCAAATACTATGTCTTAGGCAGATTTTTATTAATGAAAAACATTACAGGGAAAAAAAAAAAAAAAAAAAAGAAGCTAGTTAGACAAGACTTCATAAATATTAATGTAAACACGAACAGCTTCCAAATTCTGCACTGGTTACATACAACAGAATGTCACACGTGTCCCATAGAACACAAAAATCATTACAAAACCCACAGGAAAAAGTAATATCTCCTCCTTCCTTCCTCTCCAGATGATGAAGCCTCATCTAAATGATGTATCCACTATGGATACATATATATGGATACATATATTAATAAGGACTAATATGTCCTTATTATGTTATCTCTGCTATATATTCAGTGCCCCTCAGACATTACTTAAAAGCCCTTGGGCTATTGTTTAAATTGAAATGTTCATTGTCCTCTGTATTCCAGTACTATTAAAAATACAACATATAATCACAGTGGGATTTCTCCCTTCTCATTTTCTCTAAGCAAAACTATTCTTATACTTGTGCAGGAATCCCCAAGCATTACTCTCTGACATTCTCAACTGATATCACAGTTTATGCAGAGTTCCATATGGTCATATCCCACATAATCCTATACTCCGCTAAAAAGAGGAATCTATATTGCTGTATTCCTGTAGGATGGCAAAATCCTGGGTAGTGTGTTCAGTATCAAGAACTAGAAGTGACAAACACAAACATGATAATACTGGATATCTCTGATTAGGTGTTTAGGTATGGTGTGCAACAAAAAATAATTAACAAACTAAATATGAAATCTCATGTTACATTTATCAATCTATAGTGATAAATAATCACATTCATTGAATCTACAACCTTTCTAGTATAAATAGTATAAATGTGTGTTCTAAGGAGTATCTGGAACACTTGCACTATCTGCCCTGTTGCCCCTTTCTTGTGTAAACTCACAAAGACAGAAATTCAGAGTTGCTGAAACATTTACCATGCCTAAACCCTGTCATTGCTATTGCCCTGTCCAGCCAGCTGCCCACCACGCACACAGTCACAGCCTGTGCAGCATCCCTGTTTGTCTGCCCCTCCCCAGTCACCCTGATGCTGGCTGAACTAATTAGCAACTTGTCAGCTCACTTGTGCATAGCTTAGCAAGGAGCTGGGCGCAGGGCAGCAACAGGAATCCCTCTGGGCCTCATCACGACATCATTTCGGCAGTGGAGCCTGTGATAGCAGAAAATTAAGCTGGTATTTATACACGGCATTAGAAGGGGGCCCTCCTGTATCAGGCTTAAGATGACAAAATGTCAGCTTCAATCATCTGACAGGCTTTGGTCTCTCTCTGTAACCTCTTTCTTTTTGGCAGCTCTTTTTTTTATATACACATATGACACTAACAGAAAAATAAATTGAAAAGAGCACTGAGGCAGGGTATATTTCATGCACTGGTGCCAATGTTTCATATCTCATGAACCTCAGGAAAACAATTCATTGAACTAATTAGTTTACAGTATTTAAGCAGCTTGTTTCAAGTCCTTAATCTTCTTTATATAATACTGTGAACAAAGCCATATTATCTTCTGATTTTTTTAAAATATAGTTGAACAAATATGATCATTCTTTTCCCTAGAGATTACATTATTTAGACCTCAAACTACCCTCCCCTCCCTTACTTTCTTTTCTTTTTGGAGAGAACAACAAAAAAAGCACCTATTGTTCTTCATAAACCTTCAAGATTATGCTATCTATATGTCTGGGGGTATTTCTTAGTCTTATCCAGTTCATTTAGTTTCTCATTTTTAGCTATTCCTCAGAAAATAGCTGTGTTTCCCTTCCTGTGAAAATCAGATGCCTTCTACCTCATGGGTCTAAGTAATCACTGTGTCCATCACTTACAAGCTTTGTACAACTTTATTAAAAGGTACTGGATAATAATTAGTTAAAAATAAACCAAGGAAACTTTTAAATCTGAAACAGGTCCCTCTTTTACTTTCATCAACAGTGATTGCTTTGAATTAGAAGAAAACATACAACTAAATAAACAACCACAATTCATGAGTCTGGTGGCATGTCTGTGTCCTAAAAAGCCCCTTTTCTGATGTCCAGTACTGGGTGTCTGAAGGCAAATTAGAACACAGTAGTGTGGACTATCACTCTCCCTAATTCCCACTGGGGCCCAAAAGTGTGAGCAAATTCTTCGGAATTATGAAACCTGCAGAAGGACAGGACATCACTGTCCCCAGCTGGTGATTCTTACTTCAGTCATTATAAGAAAAAAGAGTCAGATGCACATTGAACTGCATCTGCATCAAGCCAGTGACACTAACTTCAACAATATTGAAGCTGGGTTAAGTAAATCCATAATGAAAGCTTAGATTTTCTTAGACAGCTAGTTATATTTTCATGTATGTTCGAATCAAAGCATATGCTAAAGCAAACAGCTAAAGTGTATTAATGGACAGCTGAGGACAGCAACTTTTTAAATTACTTCTACCAGGGAGTGACATGAGAGGATTGCTTTTTATGTTCAACATGTACAGATAAGATTGGACTTTGTGCAACAGTCATTGCCACTGTCTTTTTAAAATTTTGTCTTGGGTTGCAATGCAGGATATAACCAAAAGTATGTATTCTATCACCATCTATTAAAACCGGGGTGAGCGGGGGGCAGGGGAGAAGTGTTCTTTATCTTTTCCATGACCCATCCTTCTTCCAGGGACATATCTTCTGTTAATGGTCCATGGAGTCCCACTGCCTGACTGATAAAATTACATCATCCCATTGGGAGATGCTCCAACCCAGGGGGAGGAGCCAAACATTTCCTACCTAAAAACTGAGATTTGGAACATCAAGACGGCCTTTTTCCACTGGATTCAGAGGATAAGCAGACCCTTCAAATCATCCCTGGACCTCTGGAGGAAAACTGCACCCTTCTACAGGACCAGTACTTCAACTGAACCACATCTGTCATTCCAGGAAGACTGCAGCCACCATTTAATGGGACTGCTACCAACACCCTGACTGACAGGGTGTCAGGTTGTATTCTGACTCTGTCAGAGTTTTGGTTTTATGTATTACTGTATTTTTATTTTATTTTTATTTTAATATTCTTAGTAAGGAATTATTCCTATTCCCATATCTTTGCCTGAGAACCCCTTAATTTTAAAATTATAATAATTTGGAAGGAGTGGGCTTACATTTTGCCTTTCAAGAGAGGCTTCTGCCTTTCTTAGCAGACAACTGTCTTTTCAAACCAAGGCAAATATGAAAAGGGAAGCTAGGTACATGTCTTTTATCCAGCAGTTTAAAGGCATGTTCTACCACTAACATACATATTATTGGAAAAATTCCTCTGGAATTATTTCTGGTTTTATACAAAGGTATTTAAAATGCACAAGCCATTTTGGAAACAAGAAATCAATACTTCAGCCACAGGCAAGGGAGAAAATATATTCTGTACTTTTAAAGCTTTTATCTCCAAGCATATACAGATACTTCCATGTTTAGCTGCTAAGTGCCTAAACCTTTTCTTTGATACTGCTCTCTCACAAGGAGGTGTCGGTTGTGTTTGATCAAGTTCTCTCCTTGGACTTTTATTTCATGCAAATTGGTAAAGTCCACATGGTCAGCATTGTCTTCCTTTCTGATTTTTGCTTGCTTTAGAACTATCTGCTGTCCTCCCATGGTTATCCACATTGAAGTTGATTAATGATACCTTGGGTTGTAGGATTCCCAGCAACTCTTAGTAAGAAGAGAGAGGTGACATTGGTGGAGCTTCACAAGCACATGAGCACCATTGAGAGCTCTGTTCTGTTGTGCTCAAGGAACTTCTCCCTCAAGGTCAATGCCTGAGATTCCTCTGGGAGCTGGCAGTTTAACTGAAGATATCTGAAATCTCCCAGCTTCTCAGGGATTTAGTAGGGACTGCTGACCTTGCATTATTTCTGAATGCCTGAAATGTTACAGGAACAAACTTTCTATATGAATAAAAAGCATGAAAAATATGAATGCTGCATTAACTTCCATTAACCTTCAATTTTGATCCTAAATTACTGGATTAAAACTTTATGGGTTGAAGTTTAGCTTAAAATGTTTCTCTTTAAGAATGTGTGCAATTCCAGAACTGCCTAATGTTAAATATATGCAGACCTTTCCAATCAATACAGACTGTGGCTGGGAGTAATGAAAGATGAAAAACTTCAAAGCTGCGTTAAGCACATAAATTTTTAACCATTTATTTACAGGAACATTTTATTTCCTAATTTTTATCCACATTTTAAGATCTAGTTTTGTACTAATTTAATGAGGAATGAAGAGAGATGAAAGACACATAATTGTTCCCACTTCCCTTCCCTCATTTAAAGCAAAAAGCACTTATTTTTTAAAATTTACATCTAGTCCTTAGCAATTTATGAAGTAGATCTGTTGCTATTCATAATGACTCATATTCATATCCATCATGTATCCCAACATCTTCTAGAAAGTTTTAAGTATTTAGTTCACAAGGCGAGAGAAGAGCATTTTTCCTAGAAAAAAAGTCTTTGTGACTCATAGAAGCTGATGAAACAGGCAAAATTTTGATGTTTGCAATACTGCTTAACAGAATTAACTGCATCAGCTAAGACTGGAAAAAACCAGTTTGACAATATTTTTTTCTGGTCAGCAGGAAAATACAATCTGTAGCAAAAAAAGTCAATAGGGTCATTTTCACAGATGAATCTTTAGATTGTTTTTTCTGATTTCTCTGCACCTATTATCTTGATTCACAAAAGAGTGGAGCATCATATTAAATGCATTCAAGTGGGAAATACTCTCATACAGAATTTCATGTTTTATTTCTCGTCTTCATCCCATCACATTGTTGATTAATTAAGAGTAAATACCTACATGATTTACTGTGGCTAGAAAACACCTATGCATATATAGAAGAGCTCTTCTCCCTCTTCAGTTCAAGCCCAGAAGAAACTTCTTATTAAATGTCCATGTGACAGAAGACTACCAAACACTGTTCCTACCAAATGCAGCCCCTCAACCTGTCTGCTTTGTGATCAACCAAAACTACCATTTAATTAACATATGGCTTACTTCATGTTTTGGTGGGGTTTTTGTTTGATTTTTTAGAATCACTCTCCAAAGTCTGGCTCAATTCTTTGTGTGATACGTCTACCTTTCCTTTAAGTTGCAGAGTTTTCCCTCTTAAAATTTGTTTGCTTTTTTTGGTTTTGTTGTTTGTTTGTTTTGTTTTGTGTTTTTTATCAGATGACATCTTGCTCTACTGTACCTGCTCTCATAGTTTAAATCTTAGTCCACTGCACCTGGAATTCCCCCAGACCAGCAACAGCCACTGCTAACACCTCCTCATTTGACTGACAGTGGTCTCTTTCAGACTTATTCCAGTAGAACTGTAATTATTAAAATACCTAAAAATACAGATTAAGTTGAGAAAAAATATTCCAAAGTGAGTTGTTAGTATAAGAGATGTATCCACCCACAACGATTGCATCTACTCTGATCCAATGGTGAGTTAGGAAATACAACATAAATTCAATGATGTAGAGCACAATTTACTTGACAAGAAGGATTTCAGCCTGGATTACACTAACAGAAACATAAACAGAAGTTTTTCCCCTAAGAAATCCTTTACACAGCTCTGCATTACAGATGTTGTGTTATTGCTTCTTTCCCAAAAGAATTCTCCTTTTCTTTTCATACTCATACATATACACACCTCTGCCTGAAAGGGCAAATACTACAAGTTCTGCTTGCCCTTCACTGGAGGAGATCTTCCCACTGGCACTGCAGGACTCTTGCACTCAGCACATCATCAGCAGGTGAGGCTTCTGTTGCCAATTTTAGCTCTGAATGTTTTCCTACACAAGTTCTATGCACACATCAGTAAATTTCTGGTCACTACGGCATGGGCAAGTAAATGGAGCTCCTCATGTGCACGATTAACAAAAAAAAAAAAAAAAAAAAAAATTGCAGATATAAAAAACATAATTGAGGAATAATTGAGAAAGGGTGCAAGGAACTGTTATTTGTCCTCTCCTGATGCAGCTTTATCACAAAGCAGCACCACTGGGGTTTGCACTCGGTGTTTGTGGGGATCCTATTGTTAATTACTAATCAGGCTGGTTCACAGCTATTAGTCAAAGGGCTTGTTGAACACCAATAAAATCTCACACTTGTAATTATCTTTGGCTTATTATAGTTTTACCTACAAGAAAAAAATAGATGCTATATACCTTCCCCAAAGGATTATGAAAGTAAAAAATGTTGGAAGATGCATTAAAAAAACTTACTTAATTTGAACACACAAAATTCCCATTTACTACTGCTCATCACCTATCTGTACAGCTTCATTTCAGATTTGCACTTTGTATAAAAAAATTTGTTTTTTACAGCAATTATATAAAAAGTTTTGCTATCCAAAGCTGCATTTTGATCTTTAGAAACACTATGAAATTCACCAGTAACATATCACCTTTGCTATTCCATAAAGTCCCTCTATTGAAAACCATTACCATAAAGAAAAAGACCAGGACTTATTCAGACGTGAACAACTCCTCTTCAAAACTGAGAGCTCAAAAGATAACAAATTAAATTGAAGTTGCTGCTGTGAACTGTGTTTCTGGTTGAGCTGGTGCTCTGAGTTTTTTCAAGCTATTCCAAAAAAGTGATGACTGGTATTTTTCCTATCTTAGTGAAAACTGTTAGGTCATAGTATCAGTGCTGGCTAGTGTAGGATTTATTGCATGAACCTGACTATTTTACCAGTTCATGTAATTACTGTAGCTAAAAAGAGATTATAGGTCCCAGGCATAAAGGGAACATAAGCTAAAAATATTGAGACATTAAGAAAGTTTACGTAAAATAAACCCACTAAGCATTTCTGTGTCAAACATCTTATGTTTCTTTGTAGGATTGTGAATAAGAATAGTTCTTAAAAATATTTTAAAACTGAAAGAATGGAAACAGACAGTAGTAATTTTCTTAACTTGAAATGCTTGACAGCATGAATACAGTAAGTCTAGTGCCATAATTACTTATTGCAGCAGTGAGCAAGCCACAGGAATAACTTTTAGTATTTCTATTAACCTTTACCTGTGGCTTCAGTCTATGATAGCAATGTTCAAAAATAGTATTTCTACCTTAAAAACCAATGAAATATAACATCATAATCCAATATATATTTAGATATGCATGTACTTTTAGTGTTTGACTGTAATAAACATTTTATTGTTTAAAAAAAAAAAGTAAAACATATTTTGTGAGTCAAATCAGATTATTGGAACGTGTTTTATGACAGCAGACATCCTATGAGTTACTACTTCAGTGTATAAATATTTGATCAGAAAAATTCTGGAGGAGTAATTCTGCAAATTTATTTTGTGTTACATTGACTGCATCAGCTATAGACTTTGCTCTTATTTTTTCCCCTTCTTGGGAACATTAAAAAAAAAAAAAGTATAAGTATATGGACATGACATTTCCCAGTTACTATAGATACTTTTGATTCAATGAAATTTTCTAATCTTTCACCTTCTTTATATCACAACATGAATTGGAAGGATTCAGCTTGACTCCAATATTTTGTCTCGTGGTATTTCATATGATTGAATCTGAACAGTATCTCTTGCACATGATAGACAGCTGCAAAAGAATTTCATCTTTTGAAAATACCAAATAAGCATGTACTGCTTAGAATAAGTTAGAACATTTACAAGGCAATTTAATTTCCAAGTTAGTCCTTGAATTGTCTGGTCCATCTCACTCCAAAGATATTCTAACGACATTGAAAAATAATTTGGCCTGGTATGTCAGTCAGCTACAAGATAACTATAAGAAAAATACTATTTTGTCTTTTTGCATGTGTTTCAAAATTCTATAAAGAAAGCCTGAGCAGCATGCATGCTAAAGAGGTACTTCTTCGAGAAACCAGCCCTGTATTTCAAAAGGGAGAGTTGCTCCAGCCATCATCAGTAGTAAGAAACAGCAGGGTGGATGGAAATTCAGCCACTGAAGCACTTGCGTGTTTTTACTGTCAATGCACGATACTTGTGACAGCAGAAAACCAGTTGTGAAATAAATTTTGAAACTTTTTATTACCTTTGATCAATGACAGAAAATAATTCAGCTTTTCTCTTGTCCTGCCTGTGTTTGCAAAAGTAAAGTTTGGGAGAGGAGATGCACTTCTGTGGAATGCAATACCAAAGATGTACTTTTCTAACTTCAGCTGCACATCTTCTAAAACTTCAGAAGGCAACAAGACAAACAAAAAAAATGGTAAAGAAGCAGCCATCACATCACTTCCAAAACAGTAGATGAAAAGAGACAGCTGGCTGGCTTACACTTATGAATCTGTACTCTTTCTAGAATCTAACTATTCCAACAGCTCTGCAAAAGAAATATCTCAACCCTTCATGAGAGCTAGAGTGTTCTCTATGTGGTAAATTAAAAAATTACCTAACTGCTTGTTAATTACATCCTTCCCCACTCATCACCCCAAGTATCCCTGCAGTATCACAAGCATCATCTTATCCTGTAAAAAAGGAAGATTACATGATAACTGTAATCATTATTTTCCAACAACAATGACAAAAAAAGCCAGGTAAGTACTCTTATTTGAAGCCATCAACGTGCAGAGAATCATAATTAATCTTTATGTAGCACTGCAATTTTCCCTCAACTACTTAAGTATTGTCATAATTGCAGGTCCAAAACAGGAACCCCTTGGCTTTGCTTTAATAATGCTCTCCAGTACTGTTCTCTCAAGACAAAGCACTGATCTGAGAGCAGAGTTGGGAACAAAATTAATGCAAATGATAGTAAGACAAAGGTAGGTATGAAGGCCTCACCCTGAGATGGGAAAAACTGGTTAACCTTAAGTAACTCTTTATTGGGTTGCTAGAAATTAAGAGAAGCCAGTGACAGGAGCAAAGCATGGCCAGGCCCAGAGACCAAAAACCAGACATTTTAGTCTGTATTTGCTCTTACTTGTGACTTTTGTTTATTTAGTACAAGCAGAATACTTTCAGTTTTTTTAAAAGATGGTTTACAGTAAAACACTCTTTAGAGTAAGCTGACAAAGGCCAATTAGACCTCTCTTCCTCCTCCATTTCCCTCCTTTAAGATCAACTTTATCTACAGAATTCTTATCTTAAGTGAATAACTGATAAGAAAAATTAAAGAGCTCAGAAGCACCATGTGTTAAGTAATTGGACCACAGCACCCAGACCTCTTTGCCTCTGCTAAATCTCCCCTGTCTCTCAGCTAAACCAACCCACTCAGAATACCAATCATATCTGAGGCTGGAAATCACTGTTGGGCAAAAGAAGTAATTGTAATAAAATTTTTAAAACCCAAACAAAAAACAACGAAAGAACACAAATTAAATAATAAACCCTAAGCCACCTGCTACAAAAACCCACACTATATATACAAGGGCATAATTTTCTCTTATTTCACTCTTTCATTCCTTCACGGGTTTATCAAAACCTGATGCACAGTAGTTTCCCCACAAAGCCCAAATTTACTTTGTTCCAACTCAGAGGTAAGTACATAAAGGCATGTCTTAAAAAAGCATCTCTCTGTCAAGATAGCCACTGTTACAAAAGAAGTTATTTATCCAGAAAGAACATTATTTATCTCTATGAGGATATCAAATCATGTCACTGCAACAGAATAACCAAAGAACTATGGCTATATCACAAGAAATTCCTGTACAAAGAGCTTCAGAACTGCACTGATATTTTGGGATTCGTTTTTTCTGGTGTGGCTTATACTGCTTCCAGGACAACAGGGAAATTAAAATATCTGCTTTATTCTATTATTTTGAATCTGTAGTAAGAATGTACATCGTTGAACCAAAACCCTGTAGATATTCTCACAGCTGAGCCAACAGAATGGAAAGTGTGCCTTCTTGTCCTGCAAAGCTTTCTTGAATGGCCTGAATCTGATGCACTTTATACCCGTAAAATTCCTTGCACAAAAAAAATCGAGATATGTCAATTGATCTTTCTCTGCTGATATGCATTCTAAATAAGAGGGGCATATTTCATGACTATTCAGAATCCTCCACAGCAGTTCTTTTTTTAAAACTTTGTGTCAGGTGTTTTAGACTACAAAAAATGCAAAGAGGACCAACTATAAAACTGTTTTAACCCAAATCACCTTTCCACATTTTCACAGATACAAACCAGACCTGAAAGCTGCTCTATAACATTCAGTTAAAATTGTCACTGATTTTTTCTGTTCAAGAACACAGTACATCTCACCCCTCCCAGTTTTTTAAATGAGGGAGATATCGGTAGGGAGAGAAGAACCCCCTGGTTCATAGAAAGCTGTATTTCAGATCATTACATTTGGAGCTTACGAGGAGTTCTCTGGTCTGCACCTCCATCAATATTTGTGAAGTGTCTGTCCTGCATGACGAACTCTGAAATCAAATAAATATCTTCCTAATCGCATGGGTAAACTGAGCAGCTGCTTCTATCCTCCTTGACTCCTGTCTACATGGAAAAATTATTCCCAAATATGGTAGGTTATGAATTTGAAGTGCAATAGCTGTTCCAAAACCGCTACTCATGGACACAGTTTCTGTAGTCTAAGAGCATTCAAAAATGCTTCTCTAATGGCATATTCTTTCTCCTTCTATTCTTCAGGGTGCTCTGTTTGGAGTAGAAAAGATTTTATTTTTTTTCTGCTGGCATGTATGAACTATGTTACCACTGTAAAAGTCAAACATAACAGACCTAATGCTCAGGCTTGCCAGTTGCTCCACAAAAAGCATAACAGCCGTTCTAGTTTTGCAACATTTTCTCCAGGTTACAACTCCAGCCCACAGGCTCTTTAGTAGCAGTCAAATTCTATTATCTACTTTAAATAAATAACTTTACAGTTTATAATTCAGAATACCTCCTGACCCAACACAGTATACAGTACTTCTCTAAAAATCCCATGACAAAAATCACATGCTGTTAGTGCTGATGTACTCTGTTTCTCACTTGCCATCTACTATTCACTTACAGGATGTAATAAGGGAGCGCTCAACAGTATACAGGGTAATTAATATTTAAAAAGTTGTGGTATATATGAAACCAAAAATTTATACACAGCAAGAAAACATAATCCTCTTTGCTTATTTTCTATCAGCACTTGTTTGTACTTTTCTTTTCTGAATCATTTTCTTCACATGTTCATATTACCCACACTTTATGTCTTTTGTGGGACAAAATTCCTGACATATTTTCACCCTGAAGCTGTGATCATCATCTTTTGAAGCTAACAGGCAAAGGCAATGACAAAATACCCATAAATCCTTATACTTCAAGTAAATGCCTGGCAAAAGCTTTAGCTCAGATGTATACTAAATATAAAAGTAGCAACTAATGACTAGACCAGGAAAATCAGTGTATTTTCCACTTTCAATTAAAGGTTCCATGACGGGGAGTTTATTTCCTCCACACACACTCTTTCCCTGTCAGTGTAAGCTAAGCCATTTTTTAAAAATGCATTATTTCAACACAAGAGAAAAGATATGAATGCCCTAAGGTGCAAGTATTACCAACACAGATGGATCAATCTTCAAGAACAGAGTAACACACAGATCACAAAAACCACAAAAAATATTTGGAGAAAACTAAATAAACAAAAACAGGTCAGTGACTCAGTTCTGTGGTGCTCCACAGCCATTCTGGTAGAGATAATTTGCCTAGTGAAATCATCCTGATCAATAGCTCAAGGCAGCTGTGAGCTGGCTCTGTGACAGTCTATTGACTAGAGCATTTTCTCCTTTCTTAATTCAAATGGCATACTTCTGCAACGTGACCCAGTCTGCAAGGTCCCATCAGCAGATGTTGACATTATCTTCTCCTGACTGTAACAGCTTATCATAAACAAGGAGTCTACTTTTTGAGCTTTTTTTTTGTTTGGATTCTTTGAAAAAGGCTACATAGGGGAATAGTGAGAAGAAAGAAGGATTATGAATTATAACTTGGTACAGAACCCATATTGACATTTCTATCATGTGTTTCCATTATGGTGAAGAAATCAGGTCGCCATTAAATCTGTACTTTCCAATCTGACCAAATGCCCTTATATTTCATTGTAGGTTACCATTTCATTCAATACACCTTCCTAAAAAATGTACAAAAAAAATGGGTTTGTGCTGCTGTTGTCTCCTTACATTTCTAAAGTATCTTTCTTTTCTCTTCCATATCATACTGCTAGGTGTAAAAGCTGAACTCAAATATGTTAGACCTTTACACCTGTTTAAGGTCAATGACACATGCATTGTTTGTTTACTGTTTTACACTGTCTTAACAGTTGATAATTTGAGGGACAGTTCTGTGCTACATCCATGATATTAAACATGTCAAAGTCAGTGCCAAAGTGTCAAAGCAAATGCTGCACCATGCAACCTTGGCACTACTTTGTCAAAAATGAAGACTGAACTGTAGATCCCTACCACCAAATGAAACCATAAGAACAAAGCACTACCAAACATCTCTCTTGAACAGCCAGCTGCCATGACCTGGATAAAAACAATTCCTTTTGATTTGCTAAGAGACATTTCAAGCATGGCCAGGCACACAGATTTATTCAGATGTCTTTATGATTTAGGTTATTGCCTATAGAGACCTTCAAGGAAGCTATTCAGCACCATTGCATAAGGATCATTAGCTAGAATTGACCTCAAATACCACAGTTAAATCTATAAAGACCTCGACCAGCTCTGTTCAAAAATCAGACATTTTTTATCTTGACATCAATGAAAAGTAGATTACTGAGGACATGCAAACTGAAAAGTCACACCCACAAATGCCTTGTTTTGGAGTCTGTTGAGTAGAATCAAAGTCTAGTCCCCAAAAAAGATTAACTCTTACAGAGATTTTTACTATTTCTCAATTTGCTTGAAGTACAATGTGATAGCAAAGGCACATAATCTAACAAACTGACTTCCAGATTCAGTTTAATAATTTCTTTTCAAATCCCAGTTTGATCCATAATATGCTCTATGACCCTAGATGATATGCTGTTTTCCTCACCCCACGTTCTGTGCCTCTCCTGCACTTTGGCCAGCACTCACTTCAATGCTGCACACTAACCACAAATTCATCCAGTTTATGACAGCAAAAGAATACAGTTAAACAATTCCTGAAATTTGTGAAAATAGGATTTTTTGCTTTTTTAATAAATTACTGGCTGTCATAACTATATGTAAGATTTTATTTCATTCCATTGAGAAAAGCCAAAAGGATATTAAAAAAAACAACAGCTCCAACCCACATGTTTAACTCTTAATTCATTTCTTCTGTGGACATTATACACTTCAGTAACTTCTGCATAGCGCTGTTGTGCCAGAGATTGTGCCATTTACTGGACTAGGGCAATCATCACTGAAGATTAAATCTTGCATTTTTTAAATTCCAGTATTAGAAACAGAACTGTCTAAGCCTAATCACAAACACCAAGTCCTTTCACTTCTTACTAACTTTAATAGAAGAAAATACTCAATACCAAGCTACTGACAGGTGATACTGAATACATATCAGCAAACTTTACTCTGCGGTCACTCATTTTATATTGAATATGTAGTCATAAAATTTTTGTCATAAACCTAAACTGAACACAAAATTTATTATTTTTATGGTATCAGAAACTTCTGGTAGCAGCATATGAATTAGTGAATCTCATTACTTATATTTCCTAAAATAAAGATACCTGGTTCCTAATTGTATGCAGTGGGCATGGTACAGAAGGGTTTTGATGAATATGTAATTCCTTCCTTGTCTCTTTCTCCTGCCTTGCCTGGTTCGCAAAAGCTGAGAGCTAATGGAAGTGACCAGGACTACATGGTTCATGTACAGAAACTGTGGATCAAGTGGAGCTGCCACAGCACACACTGTTATCTGTGCAGGACTGGTAAATTCTCCTTCCACCTTTGCTGACTCAGAAAGGCATTTAAATGAAGCTGCTAACTCTAATGAGCAGCACACTGCTGGTTGTCTGAAGTGAGCTGTACACCACTTACAATCAAACTGTAAATCAGTCATTTCACCTCACCGATCTTGTTCAGGCTTCCTAGAGTTTAACAGACAACCCATTATCTAGTCAATCACACTGTCTGTCCACCTCTCTCCAATTGTTTCAAGACACAGGATGAAGCTATCTTACACAACCTGTTTTCCAAACCTCACTGCTCACAGAATGCTGCTATTCACAGTGATCTGAAGAAACCGCTAAAACAAACAAAAGAAATAACACAAAGGCAAACTTAGAGCACCTTTATCAGTGCTACCAAAAACAAGCAGTTTTAAAATTCTCCAGCATGTCAAGTACTGATTTCCTAAACATTATCTCCTAAAATGGTGTATTTCTTCTGGCTTCTTAAGTAAATTAATACCAAGAACCTCAGTATTAGGAATGAACTTAAAATAGCATAACCTTGACAGTTTGGGGTTTACTTACTTTGTTGTGAATAGCAGACCTATCCTCTCATTGGGGGTCTTTTGACAGCCCACTGCTGCAAAGCACACACATGGTTTTGTGCAATCTGGGTAAAACAATGCAGGAGAATCAGGCCTTTTATTCTGTTCATATACAAAACTGTGCCTTCAGAACTCTGTCTCCTTCTCTGCTGCAGCAGAAAGATGTGATGAATGGGCCCCAAGAGAGCACTTCTCCTTGCCTCGGGTTCCAATGGCTTGCAGGCATATGACACTCCATCAATAGGGAGAGCTGGCAGCTTGAAAGGCGGGAAGGACATTCACTGATAGCATGCATCTGCTTAGTAACAGCATTGGTGCTCCACTCCTTTTCCCATTCATTGCCTGCAGGAATGACTCCATTGAGAGGCTCACCATCAACAGATGGTCCCAGGCTAAGGTGTAATCAGGAGCAGCTTGCTAAATTTGCCCCAGACAAATAAAATTACAGGCTTTTGTGGAATCTGAAATTATTGGGAACTTGGGTGGTGCAGAGAGTGAGTACATCCCAAAACAATCATCTAAAGTTGTCAGTGAAAATCAGGTCTGCCCTGAAGTTGCATATTTATACGCATGCTGTTTAGTGCCTCAGCTTATACTATAGATGCTTATTTTGAGAGAATTTTTAGCTGCATCCTAATTAAGTCATTTACCTCCTACAGTCTTCTTTCCCCCTCAGGATATACTCTGCCGAAAATGTTTTAATGCAAAATCTACACTTTCATCACCTTCAACTCCTGAGTATTTCATATGTTGATTTTTTACTCCTTTAAGAAAATAAAAACGACAATTAAAATTGAACAAGTCTTTACCAAGGCAGAAAACTGTCTTATAACATAGAATTGGATTTGCGTATGCCTTCAAAGCACTATTATCTCTAAGTTATTTTTGTTTGGTTGAATCCAACATTTAAGTTTGGAATCATGCCCTCTTACAATCTAGAAATAGCAATCCAAGCAGAAGCAAGAGGAAAAAAAAAATTCATTTCAAATGCAAGTTCTGTATCCAGATTTAGTATTTTAATTTACAGTTACTGATTAGAAAACAAGCAACGTATTTTCAAACAAAATTTTATACAATTGTACCAGAGAAAAATAAAATATATTCCACAGACTGGCATACATACAAAAAATAACATCTGGCATGCTAGTGGGCTGCACTAGTAGAACTGTGGATCTAACCACAATGAAAGATTTCATATGGTGACTGCATGCAAACTAATGTACATTTGTTTGTCAGATTCGTGCTTGGCAAAATCGACTTCAGTCTCAGGCATCAATTTGATCACTTTCTTGTCCAGGTGACAAAAAACTCAGCATGTGAAAGTTAGGAGTGTCATTGTTGAAGATGACATATCAGTACTGCTCCAAGGTTAAAAAGTACATGTATGAAATTAAGCATTGCCTCATTTTATGTTATCCCACCCCCTTCAGATGGCAAAATACAACTGAAAAGAGAAAACATAATAAAAGCTCACTTCTTCAAACTATCTTTGAAAATAAATAGGTACCTTTTTTTACCTTGTATAATTAAGGCCATTTATAAAATTATCGAAAACAATCTCCTGAGGCTGTAATTCTTCAGCAACACTAGGCTTCAGCACTTTTTTGCCTAAAGGAGTCTGGCTCAGGGCAGTGTACTGCCCCTAATTTTATCAAAATAACTGCTCTTTGGGCTGTGAGATGGATCCTGACACATGTAGTGATTTGGTTAAAGAAACACCAGGTGGTCCATGGCAGAGTTGGTTTTGACCTTGATCAACTCCCTGATCACTTCACATTATCCAGCCTGTTATCACAATAGAGAATCACAAATGCCTAACTACCTGGAGATCTCAGCAGTCAGCCAAGAAGGAGGAGACTACAACTAAAATCAGAAGATCTGACAAAACCCTTCACACCATGGAGCTGTTGTTTGAAGAACTAGACTGGGTCATACATCACAACCTTGAAGTTCATATCACCATTTGTGCACCCACCTGCTTAATTCACTGAGTGATTGCCATGAGAAGCTCCTTCTCAGTTACCATTTCTGCACGTAAAGCCTATGGTCAGGCTGTGGTCAGAACCACTGTTTCTACAGACCAGAAACTCCAGCATAATTACAATTTACTATTTGTAGTTGCTATACACTTGCCCTGCAAATCGCTACAACTGTGCATTTTTTTTAAAGCAACCTACACAAGTTGGCTTTTTTTAAAATTTTTGCCAGGTTCACAGTTACATTCTTCTTGAGTTTAGTTATATAATAAATATTGGCTTTAACTACATATTTCCTCATGTTAGAAATAAAATCAAATCAGAAGAGGTACCAAGTACCAGACTTCTTGCTACCTAGTAAGTTCTTCTTAGTAGATGGGCAACAACTACTATTGTTCCTTAACCCACAGCCTCACTGTATGTCCATTACAAACAACACATGGTTATATACAGTTGGAGCTTTGGGTAACACACCCCTCTGTGCAAAACAAAAAAGTTTCCTATGCAGTTAAAAAATTTTATTGAGTTACCACGAAATTAACAGCCAGTGACAAAGACAGCCCAAGAGAAGAAAAGGAACCAGGAAGCAGACACTGAAGGAATGCTATGGTAATTTTTTTTTCAAAATAGGTCAGATATATTCTAGAATAATATTAAATAAAGCTGAGAAGTATTCCTTTCCTGAAAAATATACATTTCAGATTTTGAACTACACTTATTGCTGTATACGATATTCTACATTTATCATATGTATTTTTAAAATTAGCATTAATGTTCTGGCTTTAGAGCAAAATTCATTTTAAATGGACAAAACTGGTGAATACCTACATTTGGAGAAGACACAGCAAGCTGATATCAGTCCATACCACCAGCATTATCATATAAATTTAATGGAGCAAAGTAAAAAGACCATGCTCTAAGTCTTACCACTTATTTAAAAAAAAAAAAAAAAAAGTAATAACCTCAATACTGCACAGACAAGCCTGAATGAATTGTGTATAAATTGCAGATCATGTACTAAATCCATTTAGGGAAAGTGCAATTTGTAAATGCAAAACCTAACATCCATCCTCCCGATTACCAAATCTAGATGATAAAGCTGTATCATAAGTGACTCTTAGTTGGTTTTTTCCATAACTTCTGTGAATTTTTTTGTTCCTAAGTCAAAAAAGAAAATTAAAGTGTTCTCTGCGGTATTTACTAAATTCGGCATTGAATAATTTTCCCTCTTTCAACTTCGTAAATCTGTGCGGGTTATCAAGCCTATGTAACCATTAAAAATAGATTTTACTCTTTGACTAAAGCATGTGCCAATATACAGACGCCATAAAATCGCACAAAGTGACTTATTGAAAAGTCTTCCATTTGAGAAGGTAATTAAACAAACTGGCCTTTTCTCTGGGAAGTATGGCTTGGCTTCATAGCCTAGGATAAGGAGAGTGCTTGACCTGAGGTGCTCCACTGAGCAGCTGGTAATAAAAATCCTCCCAATCTAAAGTAAAACAATTATCACCAGCCTTGTGTTAAATTCGGGGAGGTGGGTCTGGCAGCAACACACCGTAGTCCCCGGCAAGTTCAAAAGGCCATTCCCATCCAGGGCTGCAGAGGTGCCCCTTTGTCCGCTCTTAAGCCGCTAAATCCGTGAGATAGCCGGCGTTTAGGAAGATAAGGGATTCCCTAATGAGACACCAATCTTCTTTTGTTTTTTTAATAGTGGGAAGCATTTCTTAGCAATGCCAATCTCCGCCTATTTGCATTCCCTGAGGTATCACAGGTGACAGCATCCAAAAAGGCCGCAAAAAGCAGAACAGCGGTCCTCCTAAACCCGCGCTCCCGCCGCCCCGCTGCGCGCTCCCGGCCCCGCTGCGCGCTCCCGGCCCCGCTGCGCGCTCCCGGCTCCGCGCTCCCGGACCCGCTGCGCGCTCCCGGCCCCGCTGCGCGCTCCCGGCCCCGCTGCGCGCTCCCGGCCGCCGTGAAGGCCCCGCGCCGGGCCCGCCACACCCGCAGCTCCGCGCTGCCGGCGCCAAGCGCAGCCTTTGCTTCTTGCTCGTTATGATCCTGACGTCAGGTAATTCGGGCCCAGGTTATAAGCAATATAAAAACAGGAGGAGGAAGCTGGCAGCAGCAGCCTGACTTCAGGCTTCAGAAAAACCTGTGAGAGCCTGCCAAAACACAATCTTTGCTGAAGGCATTAACACATCTGAGACACCTCCCCCCCCCGACCCCCCCCTCCAACCTCCTGCTCCCCGGATGCCTAAAAACAAAAACACAGCAAAAGCAAAAATGCTCTCTAACAAAGCCACCGTCTTCATCTCCTGAGGGACGTGTGGGGAGGAAGCAGAGCCTAGGCACGAGGTTTGGCTGATAATGTGGGAGACAGCAGTACCTACCACCCCAGATGAAACTACGCTTGCAGCAAGTGTGTGCAGCCAACTTACAAATCCCTCAAATAGGGTCTCATAATGATAATGTGAACACTGTCTTAGTAGAAGGGCACCTTGACCCGACAGAAGTTTGGCCTCCGTTCCCCTGCCAAGGCAGCCTTGAGACACAGAGGAGCTCTCCCTCCCCCTCCCCAGAACGTGTGGGGAGGCAGGAGGGGGCTGATGGATGGTTCTGTGGACAAAGGAGAGAGGGATGAAGAATAAACCGCAAATTGATCTGTGCAGCAGAATAAAAGCAGGATGTGGCAAGGTACACCTAGGTCAGTGTCACACAGGTGCAGGCTTTGGAATTAGTTTCCTGAACATCTGCAGCAAACATGAAAAAACAACTGCCAGTACCAAGGAGGGAGGAAAGAAAATAACACATCTCACGTTGCATGGATCAAACCAATCAACAAAACAAGAAAAATTTTTAGGAAATAAGGTTTTTTCCATCCAGCATCACTGGATGCTCTGTTCCTAATTTCCTAGTTTAAGCTGTGTGTTTTGCTGCATCATTAAATAAAATAATAATCCTTCTGATTTCCCTGAAACTGTTTGAAAACATTCCCCTGTTGAGACCTTAACAGTCAGTATTCCAGACCTAAACAAAGGAGGACCATTGCACAGGGCTTCTGGCATGCCCCTCCCCCAGCCCCCCGCCGCCGAGTGCTTTAGACTAAATACAAATTGGAGTCCCCTCCTAAGAATCCACAAAGATCCATCTTAACAAATGTCCATGTACGTGATAGGCAAGGAGTAATTTGTGTGGGGTTTTTTTTTGTCTATGAGAACGTCTGGAAGAAGAAGAAAAGGTTACTGTTTTGCCCATAATTATTTCTCCTCCCTCTTTTATTCTTGCTATTCCCAGGGTAAGCAGAGGGAAGCACATACCAGTACTGCAAACTGAATTAATTTACAAAGCTTTAATTTTTCATTTAGCTGTGTACAAAGCAAAAGTACAGAGGAATGACCATTCACATGTGAAGACCTAAATTAATTTGCCCAAGAACATGAGTGCCTTCAGAGCTTAGAGAAATAACACAAATGGTTCTCCTACCTTGACAAGAAAACAAACGTCTGGCTCTAAGAAATTAAGCAAAAAGTTACATATCCTAAAAATTCTTCAAAGCTGTTTATTGAACATGATGAATCCCAAGTGACTGACTGCTTTTTAATGTTGAGAAATTTTTTTTAAGTACACTAACTTAAAATTTTGTTACTTTTCCCCTCATATGGCTGCTACTGCCTTTTTAAACTATTTATTTTAAATTTTTAAAAAGTACCTCAGGAAAATTATAAAATTCACAAATAAGTATTAAAATTATGTATTCTTTTTAAAGCCATAAAGAGACTGTTCTGACAAAATGAAAGGAATCTAACAAAAGAGTGTTTTAGAAATCTGGCTTAGCTGTCCAACAGAAGCTGGTAGAAAAATTCATACATTACTTACTATGAAACAAAACAAACTGAAAACAATTGAAGGAAGTATTAGGGATAAAATTACTATGTTGTGGGAGGAGACTGAAAGCAAGAGTTATTCAAATTACCTAGTGGTTTGGGGAGCTGATATAATTTTCTCCCTCAAGATAAAATCTCGGGCACTGAACAACTTGGAATAGCTCACAGTTGCTCTGAACATGAGTATTTTTATGGAAAAATGTCAGGGAAAGGGCATAAAAATTACAAATCCTGCTGCATATGTCTCGACTGAGAAACTCAAAGAAGCAGCAGGGGTTACTGTTGTTCTGCAGACACATCTCCTCCACAAATAATAGCATGCTTTGAAGAGTCCGTCTCCCCAGGTTGGTGCAAGTCTCCTCCTCACTGTCAGCCTCACCACAGCTTGAAACCACAGCATCCCCAAAGCACATAGCAGGTTCTTCAAACAGCTCCCCTCTTCCTATAACAGCTGTAAGTTCGCACACACATGCAAAAACATGGCAGCCACACGCTAGCTAGCTAATCTGATATTTGCCCAGTTTTGACCAGAGTACATTTTCACTCTCCTTTCACTTTCCTTTCTCAACTCAACTCAAGAGAAAACAAGGCAGCACAGATTTCCTCATACTGCAAGAAATCCAGCACTGATAACATACTGGAAGGACAACATGGTACTACTACTTCTGGTGGCAAAGTATCACACAGAGAAACCTGCACTTTCTCTGACTGCAGTATGTCTGAGCAGACCAATCCAGGCGGACAAGGATCTCTCCTTTTCCATAGCCAGAGCTGTCTCAAGCATCTTACTGTATCCCAGAGAGCAACCAAAGAGGGGAAAGAGGAAGGTCGCTTTGGAAACAGAAGCAACATTTCTTCACACAAGTCTTGCCCTGTTGTACCTCCAACTTCCCTTATAACATCCTGTCTCGCATAAAAGACATTTATTTAATAGCAGTAAGAGAGTTGTGGGAAAAGGTTTTTTAAGTTCAAGAGTGGAGTAAGGGTCGAAGGAAGACTGGAGACGGCGGGGGACTTGCATGTCATTCATCTTAGTAAATTAAGCTGGGGACACTTCAAGCTGAATTTAAGCCTGGGAAAAACTCATCTACAGCTAGATTGTCTTAAAGGCTTTTTTGTGGGTGGTTTTTGTTTGGCTTTTTTTGGAAGAAGGGATCTAGATGGGTGGCTTCATATAATAAAAAAAATGCAACAAACCAGAATGCAAAAAAAGTATACAATCTGGATAAAGGAATTTTTAATGAGGGCACTGCAAATGACATTTTCCCTCTACTTTAGAGTGTTGCAAATAGCAAATTAGCATATCTCAGAGTGGAATTTCTGCTGCGGGAGAGATGAAAGGTTAACTGTCTAAAGAGTAGAGAATATGTTTGACATATATTTAGAAAAGCAAGAGTCTCTAATAAAAGTAGAGGCCCCACTTGATGCTCCTAATTCTCCTCCAGTGTTTGCATACACTTTCAAATAATTAGAGAAACTCACTCCAGAAAGCCTAACTGAAAAATAAGCAAAAAAAACCAAAAAAACAAAAAAACCCAACTCAGAGCAGACCTCAATGCCTTGTTTGCTGGGGTTGTTAGAGGGCTGTGGAGGTCACAGTGATTGACAAGCCTTTGGTGCCTGTAGGAGAGCCACTAATACATACACAACACTGCAGAGGCAAGCTCTGAGTACTGACCATGCCTAATAAGAGACGGGCAGCCAAGAGGCTGAACAACATAACGAGAAAACCTTCATGAACTTAGGGCTGATGAAAGCCTACAAATTACATTCTTCTTTAATTAGCACCAATTAGAAAGCGGGATGGTAAGATATACCATGCAAATAAAGCTCTCCTCCCACTTCCAAAGCCCCTTCATAAAGCTAGCTTTGTTGCCAGTTCTTAGCACGCACCTTACTGCTGCACACACATGCCTGGGCTCCCACGCGGGAATTTGCTGTACGTGTTACAGAGCAATAAACTTGTTGAGAAAAGAAAATTGGGCAGGGATAAACAGGCTTGAGTTTCTAAATCCTTCCATAACATAAGTGCTAAAATTGGGGTTTCATAAGGTGTGACAGAGACAGGAAACCATAGCCTAAAGCTAGACAAGGCTCCTTCCAAGCAGATCCCACCCTGTGCGCTCACTGCAGCGTCACACAAACACAGCCCAGCGTATCACTGGAAGACCAGCAGCTCTCAGTGGCTCCCCATTCAGTCCCACGTGGGAAGGGGGAGAAACACAACTGGGGAGACAGATGATTCTCCCTTTTTCTAGCTCTTTCTAAACCATGTCTTGTTGAGTCTGCATTTGTTCTATGTACCATTAAAGACAGCAAACTGCTTCCACAGTCACGCTTGTAACAATGGCTTATAATGTGATTCCATAGATTTGACCTCCTGTTATGTGCCTGTGTACTTCTGCAGCTGTTTTAACTTCTTCCAGTATTGAAGGCATGCTGTAACTTACTATATTACACCTCAAGCTCCATCCAAATTCAGCTAGCATTTTAAAGACAGCTGTGTCTCTTTAGCAAGGGAAAAGCAGCCCTATTCAAATGTATACCTTCAACAAACAGAACTACTGACAAATAGTATTGACCATACTTTCAAGCCTTACTGAATCTCTACACAGGCTACAGGAATAATAATATAAATGTCATTAAAGTTTCAACAATGGTAGGTTGGGAAAAAAGAATCAGTTATTCTGTTTTACTGAAGACACCTTAGGCACCAGACTTGTAATAACAATAATACTTTGATCTTAACACTGTCACTAATACAACTCAAGAGTATTTTAAAAAGGAAGTGGCATCACCATTTACATATAGGGTACCAGTAGTGCACAAAGAGCTCCTCTTAATTTCTTTTTTCATGCAAGTTTCAAGTGAGAAATTGAGGAAAAAAAAAAAAAAAAAAAAAAAGCAAACCGCTAAAATCACAGAGCCTTGGCACATTTATCTTCCAAAGAACTACCTCATCTTTTTCCCATTCACCAACAGGTGGCCTTTTCAGACAAGAAAGGATATGGGGCTTGGTTGAGTATTGGAGACAAGGGGAGTGTTGCTGTTTTGTACTCTGTGGGTATGGCTTTGTCTATTTCATTTCATCTACTGTTGTGAAAGACTTGTGTGCAGTTCAGATGTGGTACAGAAACAAAGCAGAAGAAAATGCAAAAGTTCCACAAAAGAAAGCATGAGTTTGATATTATGAACAAATTCATGCCAGAGACAGCAAAGTCAGTGTGCTTTTATATACTTAAAAAAGAAAACAAAGATTTATTTGTTTATTAGATATATATATAAAAAATAAACTATATATATATATATATATATATATATATACACAGAAAACTTGGCCAGGTAATTTTTTTTGGTAAAACATAGGCATTCCTGGAAAAGCATGTAACATGGAAAAAAATAAAAAATAAAAAGAATAAAATAATAGTATACCTCTTAAAAGTGAAATTAAGATCTTAAGTAAGTGTCATAGTTATTTCACAGGCTTGCTAAAAATGCTTGGGGTTAAAGAAAAACAGTGTCTTGCTTAAACAGAACCATTTGGATATTTTCTTTGAAAGCAAAAACAAACAAAAAAAGGTCATGCCTGAGAAGCATTCTAATATTATAGCAGCTCTGGAACTGAAACTAAATGATACCAGAGTAAGGACTGGTTTTCTCCTTTGAACTCTTAAGCACTGCTCAGCTTGTGTCAGGTGTGATAAAATGAGTGCAACTCTGACAAAGCACAGTGACTCAGTTACACAGTCTCTCCCTATTTCTCATTCATAGCTTGTTTTTTTCCTTCTTGGAAAGGAAAAGGTTCCTTCCATTCATTTCCAACAAGGCACAGAAATATTTCAGGAGGTAGAGGGACAGGATGTCACCAGGACAACACAAGTAAGCACAAAAGACAGATACAAAGAACAGACTTCTTCAGTGGCACATTTGTCAGATATTTCATAAATCACAGTGTCACTGTATTACAACAGTAACCGCTCTCTTGGAACGTACCCGGGTTATCCCTCTCTGCATGGGCTAGTTGATATAGCATACAAATTCCACAGCTGGCTTGTCACTAACTACTATAAATGGAATAAACCAAGAGATTGTTCTTCAGTTCTTGATATGCACTGTTACAGACAGCTTTCACAGACACAGACCACATGAGGTATTACCAGCCCTGATTACCAGGTTCAAGATAATGGCTCAGATCACAAGACCTACCCTCAAGAAGGCACAAAGGCCTCTTTCCTCTGTGTGCTCCACACCATGCTGTCGTGGACCTGCCCCACTGCACTACCAGGAGCATTCCTGCCAAGGTTAGCACTTGACTCTGTTAGTTTTTAAGAGGTTTAAAACACTTTTTTTTAACCTAATTTCACCCAATCTAGTTTGCCACTGATAAACAATGGGTAGGGTTCGTGATACTTCTTCTAAAAATTAACTTTTACTCCTGTTTCAAAGCATGAGTAATCATAAGCAATAGCAGTTTAGTTATACAAGCAACCATAATGCTTTTAAGTTTCTGAGTAAGACCTTGGTTTCATCTTCTCACAAGTCTCTGGCCCACACTGTAGCACACACTTCAAAATATTTAACTATATTTAGCTGGTAAGCTGGTTTAAAGGCTATAGTTTAAAGGGAAAACTTGCCTAGGTTTGTAAACATGCTGAGGGAGCACAAAAGAAGAAATGAGATAATAAAGAGATGCTTTCCAGAATCCTTCTCATATAGCAGCAAGAAGTGACAAAACTATTTTGGGGAAAATTCATTAAAAAAAATCAGTTTCTGAAAATTACATTTTCTAGTTAACTTTTTATTTCCGCTATACTTCTGTTGTTCTCCAAGTCTTGGTTGTTTATTGACATATGTGGTTGGTCATGTTGGTGCAGTTAATTGAATTCACCACTCATTTCTGAGTATTTCATTTCTGGTCTGTCCATTAATCCCTGCTCTTGTATCTTTCCCTACATTTCAAATCTCTGAGTAGCTTCAAACCACCAGAGAAATTTGTCTTTATTTCCAAATAAAAAAAAAAAAAAAAAAAAAAAAAAAAAAAATCCATTCCCAATTCCTTTAGTGTAGAACCTAGCCTAACTTCATAATGCAAAAATAAGAGATTAAGAGATTAAATTATTTAATTGATTTATTGTAATCCTTTGCAGCTAGAAATTTCAATGGCACATCAAAAACATCACTTTCTAATCCCTGGGTAATTTAGAGATAAGAGAAATTTTTATTATTATTTATTTCAGCTATCACAAATCCAATTACAGTAAGCTCATGAGAAACTAGGAAATTTATCAAATTATATAAAATTTCTTTCATGTAACTAAAAACTACATGACTTTGCCCATTATTTGAAGCTTCCCCACAGCCACATTATTTAATTCTGATAGCACGGTGGCTGGCAGACATCACAAAAATATTTATAGAACATATGTATACATAAGCATACCTGTTTAAAATTAAATAAATAAAGGAACATTAAAGGACAAATTATTCAAACTGAATTAGATATTAATGTCTCTTATTCTTCTTACATTACCAAATGACTCCTGCCTTGATGTGTGAAGCGGTTTAAGATATTGTTTTATCCTATTTCTACACTTAGTAACATTTGCACATGTATTTTATTGGGCATTTAAAGCAGGTGGACTAGCTGAAGTAGAATACAAACATATCTGTGAAGACAACTTACCAGTGCTATTTTGAAAAAAGAAAGACTGCAAAGACACAATCAGTTATGAAAATTTGCTCAGATCATGTAACAAATATTCGTCTGAATGTAAAAATAACAGCAACTGACTGTAGCCATCACCATTTTCCAAACTGAAAAAACACCATTGACACAATAGGACATATGCACTAGGGAATGTCACTTTGTAACAGTTCTAAGCTTGTTCAATGCACTTCCATTGAACATCTTTTTGTAAAACTCATGCCAGTACTTCCTTTTCTTAGTTGCTTGGACCAGCTTATATACCACCATGCTTAATATTACCTTCCATACTACCATTACTCAAGCACATCCTCTTAGAAGATTCATCCATTTTTCAAAAGCAAAACACTAGAACCAGTTGCCCCTACACAAATGTAATATTGGAATTTTTTTTCTATTCCACAATCAGAACAAAAAATTACTTTCTATATAGGGGAGGTGCAAAGAAAAGAAGCTTGGTTTTTAACATTTTTCTTGGAGCTTGAAATTTAGATTTTCTTGGAATATGATCATCCTACCACAACCATCATAAGGATCAACTCATCAGATCATTTTATCAGTCACTTAAATTTGCCTACTACACAGACAACTTTGCAATGATGAAATCTCCTGCAAGTCCCAAAAAAAGATGCAGCATTAAAAAAAAAAAGCCAAGTGATTACATGTATACACTCGAATGCAAAACTTATGCCACAGCACTGGAAGAAGCATGTCCTTGTTTCCTTAGGTAAGCAGAAGGAAATCTCAGTAGTACACCTGCAGACCAGGATTTCTACAAGGATTGATGCTTCCAGGAAAGCATGAAAGGAGACCACAGACCAGGCCTCATCATATTTTCTCAGCAAGGCTCTATCAGTAACAAAGAAGGCAAAGCTTATCGTGCTCACTGCCCATATTCTACAAGTTTGCTGTAATGTTCCAAGGGCTTAACTGCCCTTATCTGCCAACCCGCTGCTTCATTTCTCCATTTAAATAAATCCCTTTGCAATAACAACTGAGACTTGCTACTTAGCCTGTATGCAGATGAGGAAGGATAGAGCTGCTTTTACATCTGGCACAGGTAGCATGGATTGTTTAGGGATTACAGACAAAATTAGCTAAATGTATCTCTCCGTTTCTCCTCTTCCCCCACAAAATTCTTTAACCCTAATGATAAGAGAGTAATTCCAATGCACAGTCATTTAATTTTGGTGACTGTGATTTTATTTTTATTAATTTAATTTTCAAGAGCATATGCCTGGACTCAGAGCAGTTGGAAACAAGAAATGAGGAGAGTGGTTTCTGATTATTTAAATAGTGCCAATTCCTACAGCCTTGCTATAGGCTATCATAGGCATAAGTCATTTACAGAGAATGCTTTTAAAAATTGGGTCTGTAGGGCAGTACAGATGTTCACTTTAGCTATTAGAAATAAAATAAAGGAGCAAAAGCTTAATACAGAAAAAGGGATTTCCTGAATATATTTACATATTCCATAGATGGCAATTTATAAATAATTCATTTTTCAGTAAACATAGAAATTACAAAGTCACAAAAAACATATTGGAACATATTTGAATATAGTTTTTAAGCTACAGAAATAGCCTGAGATTTCACTTGGCAAGGGCACAGAGGCCTTTGACTACATCTGTGATTTCTATCATGTGGGGCTTAAAGACAAAGAGATTATTCACAAGACACTAAGAGTTAGTTCCGAAATGCTGAATTGTCCACTTTAAAACAAATTTCACAAGTTCATCTGCAATTATGTTTTGCATACCAACAACTCAAAATTAATAAGTCACTCTTGCATAGTGTTTGCATGTTCAGAAATAAGTAACTTCAAAACCACCATAATTAAGAAAAGCATAAACAAACTGGGGAGATAGACATGGGGGCACTTTCTTTTCTTGAGTATTTATTAAGTATTAATAGAAAGACTTATGCAGATTATCAGCCCAAATTTGTGTTCTGGAATTTATTTCCATTCCTTTCTTTTCGTACAAAATCACTCTGACTTATTAGGGTATTTATGGGAAATAAAAAAGATAAGATTTTAATTTATTTTCCATGCTTTTCTAAACGACTTTCTAAACTGTCCTTCAGTGCACTGCCTGTGTACCAACCATACTCCCTGCAGTTCATAAGCAAGAAGAAACTTAACTTTCTATGTCATTTCAGTTTGCTGTTGTTTGTTTTTTTGCAAGACTGTTGATTTACAAGAGCTGTGATTGCTGAGATAGATGCAAACACCTTGAACCTCAGCAGTGAAGAATAAAATTCTGAAGAAAGAAAACGAAGAGTAGAAACAAGGATGAAGGGCTTATTTCCAAAGGAAACTGCTGTCCATCTTATATACACCAGTATCTCTGAGACCAGGATTTACCTCTCTGCAAAAAATAAGCACTTTAATTCAGCTTTAAGATGCCCTTTTGTGTATTCCAATACAATATGCAAATTTTATTTTTTTTTTCTTAAAACATCATACCATTATTTGTTTGCTAAGGGACTATGTAAAAAAAATGGGGCTTTTCAGCTTAACATAAATAGTCTAAACTAAAAGACGCAAACTGGCTCTATTATAGGACACAGTGTTCAAAACCACATTTCCTCTCAGTCAAAATAGCATATAATATCTTATGAATGCAATTTAAACATTTTAAAAATATACTGTAAGCATCAGCAAGCAGAGGAACTGTGTTGCTGAAGCACCAGAGTTCTATACATTTCTTCTTACTTGAAAATCATAATTAAAAAGGTTGACTTCAAGAACTATATGACAGCAATGACTTTAATCCTGCCTGTATATGGTCTTCTTTCATATGACTAGACTAGAGCTGCCTAATTTTTCAGTAATATTGTTGTGAATAGACCATGTGAATGCTATTCCTTGTTGAAGTTGAGTCAGTCATTAAGTCCCTGCCTCCAGCTCTCAAGCACAGTAAAACTCCAGCCTTCCAGCCTAAGCCAGTATGCAGCCACTAATTCTTCAGTATCACCTGGGTTAGTTCAGAACTTAGTAGCATTTTAAAAAACAGAGAGGTGCAGTTGGAGTGTAGCCACACATGTAGAAATGCCAACACCACAATTAAATGAAATAACCCCATTAACCTCAGTCAGGTGCAGTTGGAGCAGCACATCTAACCTACCTTCCATATATGCTATCTAGGGTTTAATGCATTAATGTGTTTCCTTCCCTCTGTACCCTTGTAATTCCTGATAAAAGTTCTGGTCAATCCTATTTTATGTTCTCTGCTCTTCCAGATACAATTACACTGTTTGAATATTGAGCACATTCCATCTGGAAAATATTTAGAGAAATACACTGGTGATCACCTCCCTCTTTGATCAAATATTATGACTAGATGAGAATACTCATATGCATAATTATCTAACAGCCAGCACAGCTGAAAAACTTTGAAAAAAATGTAAACATTTTTCCAAGCATACTGATCATTATCAGAAATAAATTACAGGGCCTAGATGACTGTCATAATGCTCATGTCAGAAGTCACAGAATATGCAATTACTATGAAGTTGCTCTTGGCATCAGTATTTAACAGAAATGTCCAACAGGTGCCCCCTTCTCCACATCAATTTCTTCGCATTTTAAGAACCATAAAAAACATTCTGTCTAGAATAAAATGGCTCATACTGCAAAAATATTCTTAGCCATATCTATCAGAACAAAATACTGTTCCATTCTAGTAAAATTTATGTCCCTAAAATAAACCAAACACTGAATGAAATGTCACCGAATCTGCTACAGGAATTAATTTTGCTACCACTACTCAAATCAGAGGCATTGCATTTTTTCCTAATAATTTTTAAAATTAAATTATTTATTTTTTCAGCATTTTCAATTGGTATGGTGATATCAAAGAAAGACACATTAGTGTGAATCACTCCAATTACAATGCAATTCTAATGCATAGATTTAGTAACGTGTGAGAATTTGACTCATTGTCTTCAATCAAACTCAGACTGTATAGAGAAGGTGAATTAAACCCATAGCCATTAGTTTAAAAGTAGCAGATAATTTTTTATAGTGAAGAGTGCATTTAAAAAAGGCTATTATATGCTTCTAGACTGGAAACATCTCATTAGAATGTGATATTTGGGGCTGTCCTGGAATTTTAGTTTCTAAGAGCTCAGACATGAAAGGAATCAAGCCTGTGTTGCATTATAATAGATTTTCATTTGTGAATATTAAGAGACTCTGAACTGTGACACAAACTGGTAACATGTATTTTAAATCTGAACTCTGATGAAATTTCTCAGTACATCAAACTTTCTGAAGGGTGGAAGGAAGTAACTGAAGCTGTAAAGCCAGTGCACACTCAACTCCCAGCCTCTCAGCAGGGGTGGTGGAAGGGTACAGGAATGCTTTTGCTCCACAGTGTATCAAAGAATATTTTTCTGGCCCCCTGAAATATCACAAGCATCCCAACCTTCCTGAAAATTGCAAATGCAGTGCTTGGGAGCCTCTTTCTCACATTAAAAGGCAAAAGTGTGTATTGCAAAGACTGGGGAAAAAATCTTCAGAATTGACAGGCTTGCTTCTGTAACAGTGACTCTTCTGCATAGCAGATCTTACAAATTAGTTGTATCGTAACTGAGAGGAATGGGGCAGTTCACAACTTAGCTACAGACTTCAGCAACACCACTGCATTGAGACTAATGCTCGAATGGAAACACAAGCTGCCAGAAGCTGAGACCATCAGAATCTCTGTGCTTTAGCCCAGTTTAAATAAACTTCATAAAGTTAAGAAAAGGATGTTAGCAGACATATGTAAAAAAGAAGCTCAGTAAATTCAACCCACCCCCCACCATCAAAACCCACAGAGGCAGAAATTTCCACAAGCTCAGTAAGCGCTTGCAAAACCAGTATTTATTCCACTAGAAATACACAACATTTATGGTGTTATTTCCACAAATGGAAATAACCAGATTTCCTGGAGACATCTAAAATTCACATTTTTGTTCAGTGTATTGTCCTTCACCACACAAACAGCAAGTCTTAAATTCCCTGGACTTTCTTCTGTTCTCTTGTAGCTCTCTGCTCTCAGAGCATTGGAGCTTTCGTCACCTCTGTGGAATACTGCACTCAGGTATAGCATTTTAAAGATTAAAGATTTCCCATTGCTTTTATTTCTTCCACAGTGTTGTCCAATGCACTCAGAAGAGAAGGAGTCAGTAGCACTTGACACAGAAGCTAAACTCTGAAGTTGGCACATGTAACTGGTAGGTCACATACATTGAACTGGAGCTCCTAAAAACAGCCCTTTTAAGTGTCATTAATCATTAAGCATGTCCTGCAAACAACAGATAAAGTAAACACTTACCAGATTTTGGAGGAAACCCTGCTCACTTCCATCAACAAGAGTATAATCTTTCCAACAACAGCAAAAATATTACACCCCAGCAAGTGTCCTCTGTCGTCATCAGAACAGAATAGGCTTCACAGACACTGGTGCAATTAAGTTCTCTAAAATGTAGCTACAAGTTGAGACTGATGACACCTCCAGAATAATTTCCAGAGTAATTTTTCCCATTTTTTTTTTATTCCTACTCTATCAACATTTGACTCCAGAGAACAGCACATTTTCACAAATAAACATGGACAGTCCTTTCCATTTTAAAGAATTTTAGGAATAAAAATGGCAATTTAAATTCCAAATAAGGTAAATGGAACATTATTTCTCAGGAGAACAGAACCGAAAAGGAAAAGCATGAACAGAATAAAAATACTGGAATCAAAACAGACTTACTTGAAGTATTTATTAACCTGTAAAAGGTGTGTGTTCCCGAGGATCATGATCAGAGCTACTTTATTCTATTTTGGAAAATATTCTTATAAGCAAATAAAACAGGTTGATCCAAATCCGCTAGTGTCACCCAAAATCATCAGTACAGGGAGAGTGCTTTGAAAACAGATAACATGAGGTCTCTCATAACAAAATCCTGAATTTTAAATAGATATTTCCTTGGTATAGGAAGCTACAGACAAACAAATAAACCCAGGAAAACACATAACCGCAGCATTCCATAAATTATTAGGAGGTATTGAACAGCACAGCAAAGCAAAGAGTGTCATAATTTTCATGCTATATGCTGCATGGAGCAAGTGTGCTCTGCAAGGTAAACAAAAAACTTTTTGATTTTGCACTGCAGTCATCATTAAGTGAATTTATCTGCAGCCTCTTCTAAGTGCACTTGCAGAAGAACATCACACAAGTGCCTCCTAAATGCTTAGCTGTAATAAAACTATAATAATTATTTTCTTTTGCAGCTGAGCTAACGTAAGATGGAATGCAGGCATATAAATCTAAATTGAATTTTTAAATACTTGCATTTAGGATTCCTTTCAAGATTCACTATGAAAACTCAAGTCTGAATTCCCAATATGGAGTTTTCGTGCTTTTAATAGTCGTATTTTTATTTGCTCTTCTGCTATAAATTTGGTTTTGCCAATATAAATAGGTCCTAGTAAAGAAGAGGGATTACATTTAAACTTGTTAATTCTCTTTTGGAAAGAAATTCTGTAATATATATATAGAGATTAGTAATAGTTCCTATGGTAATATTAAAAAAAAAAAGAGCTTAATATTTTCCACATACATTATTAGTAAAGGAAACACCCTTTGTGTGTGCTTAAAATAGCTTAAAACAGTATTACACACAGTAATTTAAACTTACAGATATAACATTGACATACAAAATCCTGGATTTATTCATACCTGGATTTATTACTTGCATGTTTCTTTATTTTCCAGATTGCAATGCTGAAGTCCTTTTTTTTTTATTGTGCTAACTCTTATTAAACTTACTTATTAGAGTGGCACTGCAGAAGTAGATGCATATTATCGGGAAAAGAGCATTGCACTCAGCTGAAAGATATACTCCAGTTCAGCTGAAAAATAGGCCAAAACCTATTGGTTCACAAATATCTCACTTTTATTACTCCTTTTTTTATACTACACTGAATGCACATGCTAAACCATAAGGAAAGAAAAGCAGCTTTTACCAGGTATCATGCTTTTTATGAGTAAATTCAGTGTAAATATTTTAGTATTCATCTCCTCATTATAAAATCACTGCAGGGGTCTAACTCCAGGACAAATTTAGCCTAACCCTTACCTTTTTTTTTTTTGTTTTTTTTTTTCTTTTGGTTTTTTTTTGTTTTTTTTTTTTGTTTTGTTTTGTTTTGTTTTGTTTTTTTTTGTTTTAAGAGGAAATGTTTAGATTTTACTAACCAAGTCTGAGTTAAGAGGTTGGGGGTAGATAGGTCTCAGAGTGGGGTGCAAAGAGGGATGGAGGGATGTTTGTTTGTTTGTTTGTTGTTTGGGGTTTTTTTTTAAATTAAGTCATTTCATCATTTAAAATTCAAAAGCTCTGACTCAGTAGTGCAGAATACTGCTTACTGCTGTGGGAAAGGGGTGCTTGTTTGTTGGGACTGTGTCTTCAGTATCTCATATTTAAGATCATCTGGGTATTTGGATCGTTCCAGTCTCAAATTCAGCATTCAATTACCACAAGCATTGATAAACTGTCCCACCTTACTGGTGGGAGGAAGGAATAAATTAGTGTAATTTCTATTTTACCAGACAGAAAATTGAGAAATAGAAAAATAAGTGGCTTGTCCAAGCTTATGCATGAAGTCTGCTACAGAACGCAAAGTAAAATAAGTTATTTTCAATATTTTTCTAGCCAAAGGAACCACAACATCATCCTTCTGTTCTCTTTTGAGCATAAATAGTCTTAAAAATGAGAGCATAATATGCACCATGCATATCAAATGTACAAAACTGCATGCAGCAAAAGAGACAGAGAATACAGTCAGGAAGAGAAGAAGGTTGTCTTTTCAGAATGTGCTTTGACACAATCCCTGGACCTTAAAAACATATCAGAGGCAAGAATTCCCAGAGTTCAGTGAGGTGCCAAACATCCACACATAATCTAAATTTGTTATGGTAGGATACTATTTTTGTTCACATTGGTTTTGTTCTTTTTTAAGTGTGTAGCTACATTTCTGAAGGGTAAGGCTCCTCAAACTAAGGGACAGCTAAGAAATACAGCGATGGCAAACAGACAGTGCTTAGGCATCCTTAGTATATGCTTAGTATATTGAGTAGGCTCAGAGGACATGGGAATATAGAGTATGCAGACAGGTTTGTTTTAGGAGTCCTGGATAAGAAAAATTATTGTAGAAAGGAGCACAAAGAATTTGCTGGTGTTTAGAAAGTAAACTTAGAAACCAAAGTGATAGAGTGTCAATGCTACATGGAACAAATAATAGTGGGGACTCTTGTTTGAAACTGAGCAGCCTGTTGGGATATGCAGGACATTTAATAGGTAAAATCACTCTTGCCATTTGGGTAGCAACCCCATTAACAGTCAAACAGCAGTGCTGAAAATTAATGATCTGCATCTAACTGGCCAATCAAAATCTACTCTTCATAAAAATATTTACTTTTGAGAATGGATCTAGCAGGTATCTGTTACTGTAGACTATTTGAAAATAACTAATTTTACCTAGAAAAGATTAAAGCAAAAGGAAGAAAAAATTACATTTTTTGGAACTCTGTAATTTGTAAAGTAGAAGATGGAAGGATTTGGACAGAAATGCAAGTGTAAAGTTCATGAAAGCTCCTTTAGACTCAACTGCTCAGTGCAGAACAGAGAAAACCACATATCATATTCATACACTGGCACACACCAGCTAATTCATAAAGAACATTCAGAAGTCCTTACAGCATATCATTGATAAGAGTACACAGAATATTGGGTGTTCTAAATCAAAATGTATCAAGAAACATGAGAGAAATGAAAACAGTGTGTTACAATTAACACTAAAAAAACATCACATCTTTTTGGCATTATGCTGACATTAAACTATTTAAACTGCTTAAGGTTCAATGCTACCACAGAATCATTAACCTAGAGGATGAGAAGATACAGAGATGTTTTCTCACCTCTGGAGTCTTCAGTTGTCTGCCAGGGAACTCCTTCTCCTCTGAGATCTTCCTGAGCTGACCTAACTATACTGGAGCATAGAGTTTTAGAAAATTGCACAAGATGGGGAGCGTCAGGACAAAGCTGTGTTACTCGGCCTTTGGCCTGGACCTTGTGCACTGCAAAGGGGCCATGAAGAGTGCCACTCCAAAAAATATCACCATTCATGAGCAGGGAAGGATTTCTGAGGTGAACATCAGGAAAGATTCATTTGACAGCCAATCTCTATGTCATTTGCTTACGTACTTTGCCAAAGGTGGCAGTGAAATTCCCTGGAAAAACTTGTAGGTGTAGCCACCACCTTCAGACACAAGTGGAATCCTGAACAGTCACTAGACTCTCATACTAGTCATTCAAAACTGCTCTGGGAGGATAAAGCTGATTGCAGGAACTGTTACTTTCTTTGGCTACTAGAGAACTGAAGAGCAACCAATCCTATTAAACAAAACAAGCAGGAGGATCTTGTTGCATGTATGTGAATGTATCTTTCCTTCCAAGAAAAAAAGTGCTGCATCCAAGAGAAAGGTGGCTCAAAGCAAAGAGAAGTTTAGCAAATGAGAGCAGCTAACATCTCAAAGACAGAGCTGCTGAGATTTTACCTCCATATATTAGGGGTGCAGAGTAATACTGGTTGTACTGGATGTTATATGGTTTGTAGATCTTTGGGGACCCATCTCAACTGAATTCTTTAACAGCTGATATGACAAAGATGTCCATTACCCAAATGGCCAGCACTTTCTATTGATCAGTGTTCCACTTAGCAATCCCATTTGTTATTCTTTTGTCTCTGCTCTCATCTACTCTAGATAAAAAGAAGGAAATAATCAGGCTTCAAAATAGTTAATCCACCTATTAGTCAAAATTAGCAATTAAAGCACCTAAGGCACAGAACCTTTGTTATATCTACCTCACCTTTCAATATGACAGGCAGGCAGAACTTGGAAGCAGTCTTGGTATGAAAGAGGAGATAAAGAAATGCTACAAACTCTATTTATGTAAAGTGTCATGTTCCTTTCATAGCTTCTTTACAAAATGTTTTTCTTTCTCTTGACACAGAGTGGGCAAAGTGACTACCTTACCTAATAAACCAGTGAATCACCTGGGGACATGCAAATCTCTTTAACTTGGTTTATGCAGTAAGACTACAATTGCACAGTATCCCAGTACTCACAGTATGTTTGTTACGCAGTTCTCGTATGAAAGATTAGAGTAGACACGAAAAAAGCAACACTGAAGCATTTAATTTCTCTTTCACAGTACACATAAGCACCCATGTCATGGAGACAGAAGTTTGTTTTTTTTTCTTCACCAAGCTCAGTAACAGAAATAATTAAAAATCTCCCAGACCTGAACTGCACAGTCATTAGCAAACAATGACTTGAACCTCCACTAGGGCTTGAGCTGCACTTTGCACAGGCTTTTCAACCCATTTCCATTCGGAAAGCCTTCCATACCCAGATTTCCCCTGAGACATTTTTATGATGCTAGAAAGATGTCAGCCCGAGACAAGAGTTCCCTGGCACCTGAGCCACAGACAGCACTATCAAATAACCTTTAATTGCTAGATGATACTGGATGTCTGAGCTTGAATTCAGATCTACAAATATTATCTATTTAAGTGTCTGCAGAGATAAGACTGTTATGATAGCAGCAGATAAAACCAATTAAAATGGGGAACAGTGAACATATTGAGAGCCTAACTTCCACCACAAAAACAGTTTATGAGAGAACATAACAGAACATAACACAACACACACAAGTGGCAAGATACACTGTGCTTTGTGCTATTTCCAAAACACAGCCCAGGATCTAACCTCCTTCTGCATCAGAAGAAGGCATTCACATGTAATAGCATAGTTTGAGTGAGGCAAAACACTGCATACTCAAGACTAAACACAGTATCTATTAATAATTCTATAAACATTGCTGGATTGCAAATGTTGATACCAGTAGCACACATAGGTTAATTTTAAATTTAGAAAGATGTTTACAGCTTCAGCCACCAGCATGAATATTCCAATACAACTGTAGGGCATGTATTTTTGTTCTGTCTTATATCTGAGCAACATCTCCTTTCCATTCATGCAATTCTGCCAGCATTTCTGTCTGGTGTTGCTCATATCCTAATCTACTTCAGGATTTATCTCTCATTGTTCCTGCCAAAACCCCCTGGTAAGGCTGTAAGCTTTGCATTTTTACACATTCAACAACTAAGAAATATAGCAAAGACATTGCATGTAAAAGGGACCACAAATAAGAATTTCTTAGGAAGCACATAAAATTTTGTTCATTTGCAGAAAAAGGCAGATACACAGGAGAGAGGAAAATCAGAAGGTCGCTATCAAATCTAACTAATGGATCCCACAGGGTAGGACTGTAACTGACTGATGGAAACTAGTGCTAATAAGGAGAATCTGGTTAAATAAATCATACACATTAAGAAAAAAAACAAGTTTTAGCCAAAGGAAGGCTGAAACACACAAGCAAGCAGCCCAGTATGCTTATAAAATCTTCCTGTCCCCACCCAGTTTCTTTCAAAATTCATTTAGATATATAAGTCATTAGGGAAAAGTACTCAGTAAACAGTAAAACACATAGGAGAAGAAATACTTTAAAATTCATAGATCCATTATTTTTGTGGTGCTACTAATCTCTGTTTAATTCTGAGAACTCCACATAAAAGTGGACAACCTACCAGAATGCAAAGTAGGACACAGTCCTGCCTCCCATTTTCTTGTTTTTCTGATTATTTCCTTTTTTAAATACTGCATTTCTTTGATGGTGATTTAAGCACTTAATAATGCTTTTTTTAACCATGTGAAGTGATTCCCCAAGTGACATTATGTAGACCATCTTTAATATAGTGTTTCAATTTCAGAATAAGAAAGCAAGAATATGCACTTTTTCTCCCCCTTCACACATATCCTTGCAAAACCTCAAATATCTAAATAAGACACTTCCCTCACTCCTCAAACATACCTGTTTTCTATAACTAAAGCTTCTCTTTTTCCAAGCCTACTCAAATGGACATCTGCTGAAGCCTTATTCTTATATCTCCCTGCTGCTCACTTTGTGAGCATAACTCACCCAAAAAACAAACACAAAGGAAAAAAGAAGGGAAAAAGGAGCATGTTATAATTGGCCTTAATTTAAATGAGAATGTTTCTAAAGACCGATGACATTGCTCAAAGATACCAGTCATCTCTTCTTATTATTTTTAGACTTCAAGAAAGCACTGTGCCTTTTCAATATCATCATTTTTGTTGAGCCCATAGAAATCAAAACTCAGATGAGAATTGAAGAAATGTTTAATGAAACTGTATTATTCTGAAATTCATGCCACATTTGAGCTACAGTTTTGCTACATAGCATAGTTGACTCAAAATGCTCTCAGGTATTTTTAGACCATTTCTAAAAAAAATCTGCTTTTCGTTAGCACCTCCTTTTGTCTTAACTAAAATAATAGCATTATTCCTGTCTGTAGAAATACAATTCCTGAATTGCCACAATTTGCTCTTCTAGTCTGCTTTGATCCTTTGGTATGCTTCATTTAAGTCAAGTAATGAAGTAATTTTTGGATCACTATCTCTTTTCTCAAAATACAGCAAGTACAAAGTCTTAGTGGCCTAATTAATGATTCTAATTTTTCTTATTTAGCTACAAGACTATGGCTGGCACTAAATATGGAGTGCAACTCTGTGAGCAATGCAGTATTTCAGATATGTTTACTATCTCTCTTCAGCTTCCAGCCATTGTTCGGCATCTCTTTGAGATCAATGGTTGCTCTTCTTCGAGAATTAAATACTCCCTTCAGAGCAAAATGGGTTTCAGGAATGAAGATAGTTCGGCTGCTAATGCTTCCATATTACTCTCTAATGGGAGGGACACAACTCAGTTTGTCAGTTTTACTCCTCTGCAACAATAATTGCAGCTTTTGCACCTTTCTGTTCACATTCACTTTGAAGTTTCCTCCCTTCAGGCTTCTCCCCTCTCTGCCCTCTTCTCACTTGTTTTGATATGGCTTGCACATTTCCTGCTATTACAATTAACAATGCACATGCAGAAACAATAGCCACTGTCACAACACTCACGCTTTAAAGCTCTCTCCAATTTGCAAAGTATAATACACAGAGAGGACACTAATGAAAAGGCTGAATTTAAAATCCCATTTATCCTGAAAAGGTCGTGCCACATTGAAATGTCCTTGGGAGTTTGCTGGGAGACACTGGGGTCTTTCAATGTTGTGGTGATCATTTTCTCAGCAAGAGAATTATGCTTTACATGTCTGGACTGTTTAAGGGTGCACACACGCTAATTTAATTTGTTTTTAGGAGAGCTGAAGCCTTTAAATAGAAAATGCAAAGGTCTATAGGTTGCACTGCATGCTCAAGGGATTATGCCTGTCTCTCAAGAGCTAATGGCAGAGCTGCAAGATGCAGCAGCGAACATCAGTTCAGTTACCTGGTAGTATTCTTAATTCAAAATTACTGTCTTACAAAGAAACTATGCCAGACAAAGAAAAGATATTTAAGAAAAATATCCCTGGAGTTTATAAATATCATGAGAAGAGTTGGACCATTTATACCCTAAACAATCAGACTAACCCACACCAAGTACAGATATTTTCCTACAGGAAGTGGGTAGCTACTGATGTTTTGTTATTTGAACATCTTCATACCATCAGTGTTCAAAATGAGATTTAAAAATATTAGTCTGTAGGTTTAGTCTCTTAGTACGCTTAGAGCAAGTAGCAATCACAGCTATTACAAGGAATTTCAGATAGAAAGACTCATTAACTATCTTAGGAGCCAGACTAGTTGTTCCACACTATTTTAGGAAGGCTAGAAATTTCTGTGTGCTGAGACAGATGGCCTCACAGACTGAGATGAAACAACAGAAACAAGGGAATTTCAAAGAACAATAATTTTAGCCACATTTTACACTACAGATTATTGCTTATGATGAAACAAAATTCTTGTGCATGTGGATATAAGCAGAACTACAATCACACACTATCAACAAACTATTCTTTGCAATTACAACCCCTGAATTCAGAGGTCTTGTAAGTAGATTGAGATAAGAGATGTCAAGACACAATAAATCTTAAAAAATACTTACTTGAAAGACACCAGATAACCTTGAGGCTTCATTTTTTTATTATTATTTTTATATTCCTAAATTTGAAGAAAGCAGTGTTGTATGTCCCACCTCAAGCTAAGTCTGAGCACTATTACTTTAAGCCTACATTACACAAATCTCTGTACATACTGGGTGAGTGAAGACTGGTGTAAATGATGCTCAGTAAAGTAAATATTAAAGTACTAGTTAATGTGTACTAATTACCAATGTAAATTAAAATTTCCACTTTAATTAACAATTCTTCTTTTCCTCCCCACACAGACACTTCTGTCAGAATCTTCATAAGTCTATGCTCTAACAAGGTATGAGTCGGAGGCTCTATACTACAAGTCATCACTGAAAGAAAGGATAGAATTCTTTACTGTCAATATTTGGGACTTGAACTGAAATTGTCTTCCCTGCTCGCTTCATTATGTCTCACTCACTCACACTCAACAAAAGAGTGAGTTTGTTCGTGTAGCAAACTTCTATGGAACTCATTAGGAATATATCAGTCAATCTCATGCATAAATTGCAGGACAATTAGAAGGGATACCAAAGAGCAAATTCAGTTTGTGTACCCCATGTCAAATTAAAAATAACAAAACAAACAAACAAACAAAAAGCAGGAATAAAAAAAAAGAAAAAGAAAAAAAGGAAAACTCAAAGCAAGCTGACATCTGGCTGTTTCTTCTCAGGAGAGGTCTGAGATTAAAATAGCTGGGACTCTGAAGAGCAGAATCAGCATGCAATTGCAAAGGTGTCTCTTCAACACAGGTGTTCTCTGTCTCTCACCTTCCTGAGTACAAAACTAACTTGCACATATAAAAATAGAAGACAAAAAAATCACTCCTAAGCTCCAATTCCCTGCAAGTAGCATCAGCAACTCTATGATTTATTTTAATGTGTCCACATACTGCTATACTCCACTTTATCTCTGCATCCAAATGGTGGTGGGGAGGGGGGAAGAGATTTTAACCAGCTATTTCATGAATCTTATTAGGAAAACACATATGGTCTTCAGGTATATTAATTGCTCTGATTCTGTCTATTTTTTCAAATTTAGGACCAAAGATGTTTGAGCATGGCCTCCTCAATAATTCAAACCATAAAACAACAAGCCAAACATCATGGGTGACTCATCCACTTCCATAGTGGGAAGTCAGCTACTATTTTGCAGAAGGGAGCATGATATCTTGGATTGCCATTAATTTATTATTATTATTATTATCATCATCATCATCCTTATCATTGTTATTATTATTACTACTACTACAATCCTGGCACCAGGACTGACTAGTAATATTTAGAACTGACTACTGCAATTGAGAAATACATCAGATCTTTCAGCAAAGACATTTATATTGAAAGTAACACTGGAGGCAACATCTACAAAGATATTCCAATATTTCTCATCCATAAAACCCTATTTTTCAAATCTTTCTTATTTGTCTAACTTCTCACAACTGGAATGTTTCTGTTGGGTGTTTTAAACAGAAAAGAATCCTGGCACAGGACAGTACAGATGGGAAGGCAGAAGGAAGGGTAGCAGAATCCGTGCCTATTGGAAAGTGCCTTCCCATGGAGCCTGGCATGGAGACTTCCAACTCCACCACTACCCTGCTGCTAGAAGATAGCAAAGCCCATCAGCAAATCCCTCCCTGTATAGTGTTACTATGCAATAGATGACAACCTGCTGCTGCTACCATTTATTCAGTTAGCTGAAATAGAGAATTATGGGATGAAATACAAATGCCAGCATTCCCAGTGATCCCTGACACTTTGATTTGTTATGAAAGAAGATGCATGTGAACACTTCAGAGGAGTGTTAGAAATATTTGTCGGGTTGCAAAGTCAAATTTTCAAAGTCAAGAAATCCTGAAAAGTTGCCATTTTACCTTGATCTCAATCTGCATCTACTACAACACAGTCCATAAGAATGTGAGCATGGTACTATTTGTTCTAGGGAACTTCTGCATCATTAATTCAGAATGAAAAGAATCTGTTTAAAGAACATTTACTTTTTTTTATTTTCAGGAGAAAGGATTTCAATTAATAGATCTAAGGGTGTTTTTCCCATTCAAAAAAGTCTTGCAACAAAATAAGTTAGAATCTTCTCACTGCCTCTTACTCAAGAATTTACTTTGGTCACAAATACTGACAAACCTTACATTTAACACTTCTGTCAGCTGAAGGATATTATTAACCGTATGGTACAGAAATTGAATTCAAGCATAAAAAGGTTAATGCAAGAGTGACCAACAATTTGGGTCTCCTGATTTGAAGTGGTTCAGGGTGTTTAGTACTTTGTCACTCATGTTCAAGAATAGTTACTATTGACTACAATTGTACCTGTGAGAATTCACTGCTTTTGCAGATCAGACCCTGTAATTTCAACTCAAGCCACCCAGTAAATCAGGAACAATCTGCAATCATCTGTGGAACATCTGGGTTAAGCCATTTGCCCAAAATCACCACAGAAGTTTTGACTTCACTCAATAAATTGCATTCTTCCTATGCTCACTGCATCCTGAGTGTTGGTGGAAATTGGGTTTTGGGGATAATGTAGCCTATTGCTCTACCACTTTCTGTCCAACAGGATGCTCCTGGCAAATAACTCTACTTTCTAAAGGAAGTCACTAAAATAATAAACCGTTCAACAGCAAATTTTCTAACCAAAGCAGCATTTTTACTTTTAAAGAGAAGGACCCAAGAATCCTTCAGATAACCCCAAGCACTTGGCTATGACTATTAATCTTTGTGAAAAGTCCTTAGATAGTAAGATGAAGCAGAACAGTAAAAAACGCGAACAACAGCTAAGATATATAGGGATAGCTAAGACATATGGGAAAGAACACAAAGAGAATTTCTTAGATGACTAATTTCTTTTCTCTTTAACCAGGTCAAACTGACTAACAAAATGTAGAAGACATAAGGGAAAAACCCAGCAAAATTAAGCAGTCCTATCAGCATATACATGGTACTTCACAGGTGTAAACTACTTTAAAAAATTAACTAATTAATCCTCACAACCCCATATTCCCATCTGATGCAGCCAAGTATTATAAACCTGCATTTTACTAGAGGAAATTAGGGCACAGAGATTAAAAGCTGCATTTCCAAAATGTCCATTAATTCTGTGTCCGTCTGGAGTGCCCAACTTGAGACATTGAAATAGAGAACATTGGATATTCTGAGGACACTCAACTCCTGAGAAAGCCAGCAGCAGTCACAAAGAAAGCATCTGAGAAAAATATCTGAAGTTTGGCAGTGTTATAAAAACAGAAAAGCATTTGAATTTAGAAATATTTTTAAAGAGATTGCTATTAATATGCAAAAGTTTGAGGCAGAGCTGAGCCTGATAGTAATTTAAAACTGAATTAAATATACATTCATTAATGCTGCTAAGCATTGAAATAACCTTTGAATGAAGCACTTCTGCTAGACAAATAATAAAAGGAACAGAGAAGGAGGTCCAGGGAGAAATGAAGAGGGCTACGTCATGGCCAGTCAGGACAGTTCATCCAATGCAGACTGAATCTGGTATTTGTTGAGTTAGAAATGCAGGTAAGGGGGAAAAGCTCAATGCTTGCATGCACCTCTACCTTTCTACCTCTATAAAGCACAGCAGTAAGGAGTACATGGGTCCTGAATTTGGCATCCACAGCAGTCTCCTGGAGTCCCCACTGCTAGCCAGACAACAGATGAGCTTTTTCTTCCTCTGCAACCTGTGTGGATATCAAACCACATCCAGCCCTGTCTGCACATGAAAAGATCCACTCCTTAGAGAGAATCTTGTGATTATTTGCAGAACTCCAGATTTTAAAACAGGCAAAATAAGTGTTTGTAAAAGAGTATGTATTGCGGGGGGCTGTGAATTTCAAAAGTAATTTCTTTTAACCTTTTGAAAACTGGTTTTCAGATGAAAATAGCACAAATCAACCTCTTGAAGGAGTCTATTTTCCTATACACAGGCACAGTTCCTAGAAGTCACACCCAGAAAAACTTCCCTTAATTTTTAAACTGTAGCATCACACAAGCTTGTCTATGACATCTATCATTGGTAACAAAATTCTCTAATACATGGGTAACAAAGGCAACTGACAGTGTGCAGCAACCCTAATGCCAGGCTTGGAGCATCTGTTCTTCCCTGTCATCTAAACCCTTTCTTCACTTCCCAGTAAATGAGGAAATAAGAACCATGCATTGAACCTGTCACGTTTCTTACTGCATCAAAAACACATATTCCACAAACATTACTAGTCTGTCAAGGCATCAGGACTTGGCATGCCAAAAAATGCATGCCTTTTATGATCTCTTCTGCTAGCCATGTATATTTACTGCATCAGCTGCTGTATCAAAAGCTTCATCTTTGTGTCTCTTCAGTAGAACATGAAATATAACTGTTAGCAAAGAGGTTAAGCAGATCAACTTCCTTTTTGGCATAAAGAAGAAAACCATTATGGAAATAAAAGTTCCATTCTGCAGAAAATATTCATGTCTGTATTAAAAGAACAACTAGGTATAGACTTCTTGTTTCTAAAGGAAAAACATACAACCTTTTCTAAGCACGTTTCTTAGACCAGTCTTGTTTGCAACTGAACACAGCGTGCTCCCTCATCTGCCATTCTGACCAGGACATTTCACAACGACCCCTCTTACCCCCTCCCCAGTCCATTTATAGAGCTAAATTTCTGCTTTTAGCTCTCAATAAAAAATAATGTCGGCTTTCAAACCCTGCCATTTTTTGGAAGAAGGGCAGGTATTTTATCTCAGCAATTCTGACTGGGTACTGCATCATTCCAAAGGCCATTGTTAATTACTTAAGGCTGGGGTCAGAAACCTGTGGTTTGAAAGCCACATGTGGCTCTTCAGGAGCATGTGTTTTACTCTTCAATCCTCTGGCAGCAGCCCACAATTTTCAACAGCCCACAAGCACAAAAAGAGGGTTTTCTTGGCAAGAAAGGGCCTTAATAGCTGTGTAATCAACACAGCTCCAGAAGTTCTCTTCTGAATCAGCTAAGAATAAATCAAACTTTGGAAAGTCAATTTTGACAAGTAACATGTTATCCCTAGCCTGCCATTAACTTTGCTGAAAAATTGATATGCATGAAAAACAAACAACAAAGTAAATCATCATAGCATCAGCTTGATAAAGCAACAAGCATTAGTTCCTAAAGAGCTACATTTTGTGCATGGTAAGGATTCTATTTTGTTAAAAAAAAAACAAAAAAAAACTACCAGCAACATCCAATATTCCTTCCCTGATGGCATTATAGGCTGGTTTGCAGCAGAGACATTTCAGTACAGACCCAGTCTTTGTCTTGTATTGAACACTTTCTCCAAATAAAAACAAACTTGCCTATACACACACACACAGAGGGAACCAGGTTTTTCTTTCCTCCTGTAACTTTCTGGAGGGCAGTTAATGACTGGAAATTCGTGGAAAATGGAGGGGCCAGAACACAAGAGAGATATAGTTTGTAAAAGCTGCCCTCCAACATTGGTACTGCTGTTCAATTCATCCTTGTGATCAATTTGGTTGTCTCTGCAACATCTGCTCACAAGCTGACAAATGATGAATCCCATCTCAGAATCTATAAGCAGAAAAACAGCAGACTGATAAACAGCTAATAGAAGAAATATATGCACCTTTCATAACGAAGACAAATCACTCATTCTCACTAAGTGCTTCCAACAGGAACGCTAATTCTGTATTTATTTGCAGAGCATATGTACTGTGTCCAAAGCAGTGCATTAAAAAATATCTCCAGCAGCCAATTGGTTTGATTACATTACTCTTCCCCAATGTAACAACAGCTCTGAAACAATAACAATATTAAAAGACCCTCTATGAAACAAAAACACTTCAGCAGTATTTTGTGGGGCTTAATTTTCTCATTCTTGTTGTGGAGTAGAGTGATTATTGTATTGAACACTTTTATCCTGGAAATATCCACAAAATATCAAGGTCACTCAACAAAGGCTTTCATGTACTTTCTCTAAAAAAACAGCAGTTATTTTAATTAATAACTCAAAGAATATACTTCAGGATTCTCCTTGGTTTATATCTGGTCAGATGATTTTCTTGACACCAGGGACACTAGGTAAATTGCAATGCTCTTCCCAAGCTAAAGAATGGTCTTTTTTAAAGCTAGGATGTTGATGAATTGTTATTTGCCATGGCCTAAGCAAGCACAGAACACCATATCTATTCCTCCTTCTGTTCTCTCAGGAATGATGAATGGAAAAATGAAATAGGAAGAGCTGGAGACCAGCCTGAGCTGAAAAATCTAGCAGATATAAGGAGGATTGTTTTAATCAAACTGAAAAAAAAGCAGTCCTGCATTATTCTTCTAGTACTGTCCTCAGATTGCAAATATAAAGCATGGGAAATATTGTACTGCATTTCTCTGTCTGAAAATGGTTAACACATTGAAAACAGCACAATCACCCTTCACACTCTGACACACAAATATAAGGACTCCTTTAATACAGGCAGTTTAAACCCTGACTTACAAGTTATGACACACTTGTGAAATCAACAAAGATGCTGTAGTGCACACAGATTCCTTTTTTTGCAAGTGCAAATTAATATTTATCTCCTTTGGAATAGCTGGATGACTTATATCCTACCATCTCGTGCCAACACCATAGTTATTCCACATTGTAATATTTACTCACGGTTCACAGATAATAGATAGTAATTATCAGATATGCAAGTCTCCATGAATTTAACAGGAATATTTATAAGATCTAAATAGCTTCCCACAAGATGAATTGCACAGGCCACTAAGAGTATGCATCCTCTAATTCAGACAGACAGGCTTAGAGATGAGTTTAACATGCCACTAAGATGAACCTGGAAAAGCTCAAGGAGTGGATGCATGTGAACTGTGTGATAGGTCCCACATATGGGTCAGGGCAACCCCTGGTATACACACAGGCTGAAGGAGGAAGAGATTGAGAGCAGCCCTGCACAGAAATTCTTGGGGATGGTGGTGGATAGAAAACTGAACATGAGTCAATAAGATGTACCAGAAGCCTAGAAAGTCGACCTGGGCTGCATCACCAGCAGCATGGGAGGCAGGTTGAGGGAGGTGATTCTGCTCTGCTCTGCTCAGGTGAGACACCACCTACAGTACAGAGTCCTGTGCTGGAACCCTCAGCACAGGAAAGACATGGACCTGATAAAGCAAGTCAAGACGTGGACCTCAAAAAATCAGAAGGGTGAATCCCTCCCCTGTAAAAAAAGATGAGAGAATTGTGGTTGTTCAGCCCGGAGAATAAAATGGTTTGAAGAGACCTTATTACAACCTTTCAATATTTAAAGGGAGATTATAAGAAAGATAACTTCTTAGTTGAGCCTGTAGTGATGGACATCAGTTTTAAATTATATTAAAAAAAAAAAAAAAAAAAGGTAGACTAGATATAGGAAGAAATTATTTACAAAGAGGTTGGTGAAACACTGGCAGAGATTGCCCAGAGGGGCTGTAGACACTACGTCCCTGGAAACAATCAAGATCAGGTCAGATGGGGCTCTGACCAACCTGTTTTAGTTGAAAATGTCTCTGATCATTGCAGGGACTTGGAGAAGATGACCTCTGAAGGTCCCTTGCAATCCAAAACCTTTTATGGTCCCTTGAGAGCAGAGAGATCACTGTTCAGCAGACTGGTGGTGCTACGCAGCAGGCAGGCAGTCTCGGGGGGGCAACAATCTTCCTTGACCCAGTGTCTCTGCTTCACAGAGGGTAAAATCCTGCAAGCACCAGTTTGTTCATGCTGGATAGGCAAGTTTCTGCTGTGGTAAGAAATGCTTTCCAAGGTATAATCTTTCAAATACACATTTAGCTTGGAGGAGCAGAAGATGCAAATTTTGTGTCATGACTATCAAGAACTGTACTTCTTGTGTTTTCACTGAAGTAAGTGACTATATGGTAATGGCATGAGCCCTGGTATTTTTCAGACACAGGACTGTGGAAAATTAAAACTTCTTAGCAGCTGTAGCAGTTCAGAAGTAATGCAGAAGGGGTTAGAAGCTACACAAAGTTACATTAAGTTCCTCAAGCCCAGTGACAAAACATGTAGGTTGCCAATCAGCTGACACACCTTAGTAAATACAAGAACTAGGTTGGTGGTCTTCATCCATGCAAATAAGTACCAAAGCACAGGAGCTACCATTTCTTTCTAAATAATTTTAAGTATTGGTCATAGTCTTCTGTAAAGAAGTCAAGACGTGAATAAACTTAGGTACCACTTCTCTGATCCAAGTGCTTTATAAGCCAGACAGGAAAGCTGTTCAATGAGTTGAACTTTTTGTTTCAGTACTTGGGATAAATGTAGTCTGTGAATATAAAGTAGAATTCAAGAATATCTCTTGCAGCTTCATTTAAGCCCACCTAACCCACTTCAGAGGTACTTTTAGAAGCATGTCAACAGTTGGTTAACTTTTAACAAACTTGTCTGTACACACAATATACACATACAGTATTATATATGCAAATATTATATATATATATAATATATATAAATACATAATATATAATATATGCAAATAGTAAACCACTTATTCCTGTTGTGACAGAAGTCACAGCTGCAAGTTGAGCATGCAATTTCATATAATTGAGTTCCAAAATCCTATCAGAATTGGGGTTTAGATGGCAGAGCAGTTAGATGCATTTAAAAAGAGTTTAGCACACAAGGAAACCATGAAATTCTTCACAGTCTGCCTGTATATTTTAGCATTGATTAGTGCCACGTACATAGTTCAGTGCCCTTCCACAGCAACTTGAACATGGCTTACTGAAGTTAATTCAAAGTTATTAACACAAATGTGTATAGCTCTGCATTGTTACAGAGTTTTCTCTCATTACAATTACAACTGAAATTTCCATTACACAGATGATGCTGTGCTAAGATGGCATTGCTACTATGCGTTTCTTCAAGATCCTGTGTATTCTTAGTCTTCAAATGAAATGGTTTCAAGGTTGTTTTGATTTTTCCCTTACATGAGGTTAATATGGATTTTTCTCCAAGAATTTCCTGCACAGTAATAAATTTCTCAAAACTGAAAAAAATTATTGTGAATGGAAGATTCACAGTATGGAAAGTCCAGCAGAAAGGACTTGTACAGAATAATTTAAGAATAAAATGTTTAAGAATTACTGGAAGAACATACCCTGGTTTTATTTCTTTTCTAGAATAGGGATTGGTGCTGTTTTTAGGGTTTTTTTAAAAGACAGATTTAAGGAAACCCTATTCCCTTCACTGAAGAACAACAACAGGACTATGCTATTACTTAGGCTTTGGCTTAAAACACAAACAGAAAGGAAAATAGACTTATTTTGGCTTTCTCCTACTTCACTACATTTTTTATCACATTTCACTATGGTGGGATTCTGCTCCTGCGATCACTGCGCCACAAAGGCACCTGAAGTCATTACTCACTCTGTTAATCACTAATATGAATGGGGAAGGAGGGCCAAAACCTTTTCACATTGCAGTCTCCTATTGCTCAAGGGGAAATAAATAATCCAAGTGTTGAAAGCGGATGAAATATAAAATGCCCTCTTTATAAACTTAACTTAAAGGTAAAGCTGTTACTTTTTCTAAATCTTAGCTACCCATGCAGACTGCATTATCCATAGTCCATTGTACTCCCAGAGCAATTACTACTAATTATTTACATCATTTTCCAAAGCCTATAAATATTAGAAAGTACTTAAATACAATTGTGTCAAATTTAAGTACTGTGGTTTCTCCAAGTTTAGCATCATTGCTCACACAAGTCCAAGAAGTTAAGTTTGACCATAAGAAGCCAATTCAGTTATGAGTACAGAATTTGTTTACTTTCTACATGCTGCAGCAATGAGCTTCTTCCTCTTTGTTTTACAAATAAACAAGCTGAAAAAAAATGTTGTAATGGTAAAAGCACTGAGGTAAAAATACTTGCATCTCCATTCCATCCAGTTACAGCACTCTTTTCTTGCCCCCTTTGTAGCATAGTAGCTCTGTTTTCATCTGTTCTACTGGGCAATGTAAAAATCACTGTGCAGTTCAATAGCCATGTTTCAGGGACAAAATTTTCACAGCTGTCCAGGAGGTAAGAAATGACATTTCTTTTACAAGGGAAACTAATATATTGCATCAATTTCATTCAGTGAGACTTGAAAACAGATCTGTGTGATTCTGAACGACAAGACCAAGACCCATGCCCACTACCTTTCAGAATAAACACACCAAACTAATCTATAAACCCGCAGCTTAAACCATGCTGCTCACACGTGGAGAGCCTCAAGGTCCTGGCAGACAATACAGCCATCCATTTTCACTGCAACTCACAGAAACCCTTATTGTTACCAGCAATGTTTTCCTCTCTATTGTATAGCCAAAAGTTGCTCCTTCAGTACAAATTAATAGCACACTTGGGATAGGAAGACCTTTGGGAGACCATTACAGGATTTCAACACCATTTATGTCATCACCATGTGGCGCCTCCTTCACAAAAGGGTAGGGCAGCAGGTTGTGCCTGTGTGCTTGGACAACTGTAATGCTTCAGATTTCATTTGTATACCCAGAAAGAGGAAACACTTGCCTTTACTGGCTTTAAAAAAGGTCAGTGTTTGATTTAATAAATTCCCTGCCAAGAAAGCAGACTCCATTCTCAAAGGTTTAACACTAGTACTCACTGGGTGGCTGGGTGTCTCAGAGCATTTTTAGCAAGCTACAAAGACTTTAACATCTGTGGATTTCCCCAGCTTGAAACCAGCCCAATTCAGCCGTTTCTATACTTAGCAGTCTCTGTAAATACATGAGAGACAAGTTTGGCAAGCCTCTGTTACAGCTCTGCATTACAAACTCATCACAGTGTCCTTTAAATACAGAGGTTAAAAACCCACCTATGGGGAAATGCACATTTTAAATTCAAGGCAATAAACCTGTCTTCCTGTCTCAGAAAAACATACTGTAGTTCTGTTGCTTAATATTTAAACCTTTGCCTGTTCAAGCACTCCTGTTGACTTACTTCAGAGAAACCACTCATATGGGTTCAGTCATACACATGCTGAAACATTTGCATTATTAGACTAGAGTGACTAAATGTGAAGCAGACTGTCAAAATAAGAATTTAAAACTCAAGAGCATAACACTGCATGCATTTGTATATAAAGCTGCAATCTCAAAGAAAATTTTATTTAATAAATACTATAGCAGTATTAACAGCAACTACATAAATGCAGTACTTTCTAATTTCAGAACATCACAGCAACAACAAATAATACTGATTAGAGACAGCACCTATGTGTGGTAAGTTTTTCTTCCTAAGGCCTTTCAATGGAAGGGTAATAGTGCTGTTTTTTCCAAGAAGATTATGGCCCATACTCATGTATTCAAATTATGCACAGATGCTACTCTTTTTTCCATGCCCTCATGAATCTTGAAAGCAGATAACTAATAAATAATGTATTCATTACAGTAGCAATGTTGTACGCACTCAGATCCATATAAAAGAGCAACAAATATCAGAACCAAATATATTTAACCTCCATAAATACTTATTCCAAGTATTACTTCCTCAGTAATACTTCATGTACCAAGGACGGTTCATCCCCCTCCAAAAAAAGGTAAAAATCAAGGTAGACTTTACCAGTGAAAAACAATGACATTCTGTATGTGTCCAACTATCATTGGTCTGATGCAGTATTTTAACACTGCTCTCTGTGCCACATCTGAGACATGGCTCCTGGTTGTCTACCCTAACACGCTGCTCCCAGCATACAAGATGTGTGTGCTCCCTCTGTTGGCTACCTTGCTCTTCGGTAGGAAGGAATTCACATAAAAGGGAAAAAAGCCTTACTGGGAGGGAACACTATTTAAAGTTTTTGACGAGGACATCAAAAATTGTCTCATGATATGACATGAAATGGAGACTTAATTTAGAAAGAGAGAAAAAACACAAACAACTAAGTGGCTGAACTTCACCCAGCACTTGACCAGGACTTAAATTTTGCAAGCATAAATATCTGGTCTCAGACTTTTTGCAATGAATTGTTTACCTGTATTACAAACACCAGCAGGTTTAGGCATGCAAAAAAGTATTTAGATGTCAAAGTACTGGTATATCAAAGTGCAAAAACCACTGTGAAAAATATGCAGATGCTTATTTGCTTGCAAATGCCAAACTTAAGCCACAAAAGCAGATTTGGAAAAATACTGGACTATGTATATTCATAGTATGTCATACCAAGAAACCTAAATCAAAGTTCCAAATTCTGCCATAAAAATCCTTTTAAAAGGTTTTAAAATAATTAATACTTAATAGAAGTAATGCCAACTGCTATTTTTGTTCAGCAACACAAATCAAGCATTCTGACTTGGTGATCATGAAGACTCTAAGTGGTCATATTGGTCATAGTATTGCCTCCACTTTTGAGACAGGTAATTAACTTGTATTATGTCAACAGTTCAGACATCTTTACTCAGCAACACCATGGAACAACTGTATCACAAGCACAAAAGAAATGCAGGCACATCTCCTGCAGAGGCCCTTCACCAAGGAGCTTCTAGGAACCAAACAGAGCTCTCTGGCAGGGAAAAAATAATAAAACAGGAAAACACTCCAAAGTAAACAGGGCTCTCGTGCAAGTCCACAAGTTGTTAAACAAAAACACATTAGGTAAGGACAAGGCTTAGTGAGCCAGTGGCTTATTAGTCAACACAGGGGTATGCGGCTGGCTGGAATTCCCAAATCAGATTGTCTGCCAGACAGTCAATTCCATTACACTGCTCCGATAAAACCTTCAAAACCTTCAGACAGCTACCCTGCAACATCCAGCAATCAGATCTGTGTGGTCCCAGGAGCAGAGGCCTATTACCTTTGAGCTTTCTAGCTGGTTTCTTTGTGGCTTCTTTGTTTCTCTCACCTGTCATAAACTGAACATCAGCCTGCAGAGCTGCACGGGGTCACCAGCTGACATCCCCGACAGAAAAACAGGCCTGCTGCTTAGACTATTATTGCAACCTTGTACTTAAAGTATCAATTGCTTTAAGGCTTTCTACATGGTATTATCCAACTCCATAGTCATTGGATGTTGTGGCCTCAGTACCAGTACTGTTTAAAATATAGCAAAATTAACGTGTAGTTTTTACCAGCTGAGGAACTGGTGAGTAGAGAGCTTTGCTGAGGAGCAGATATAAAATATCAATGTATTTTTGTCTTGACAGCAATGAATGAAAGATATCTTGGTCTTTCTATTGCACAAAAAATGTTACTAGATCCCAGCTAAGACTAATAGTTAGAAAAGCTTGTCCCCTCTCTATAATCTGCAGAGGTGAAGATCATGCTTGCCCTTGACACTAATCAAATTAAGGCATTCTCTCACCTCCCTTTTAAATTTTTTTTTTCCTCCTCCAAAGGAAGGAAATAAAAGCACTCTGTTCTGTTTTATCCTGATTATTCCTGACTATGCAAATATTCCTCTGCCTCCATCAGGATTCAGAAAATAATAGCTGCATAATTTTTGCTCTATAGGGCTCAAGCTTGGGTTGCTAGGGTAAAATCCTGATATCTGCTCAATTCTTTACTTACTAAAATAGATGAACATTCTCTTTAGCAGAACTTTCAGTGCTTATTACTCTGGCAGAGGATATAGGGCAGTAGAAAGCAACTCTGTAACTTTTCTTTTAAAAGTGTTTTGCCTATGGCACTGAAGAACCTTACAGAAATCTGGGCTGAAGGCATGTAGTGGACATCTCTAATGAAATATTTTGGGGAATGATGGCAGAAGACAAGAAAAACCCTAAACCCTAAAACTCTGGGACTAGAATAACAAACGGGTTGCAACTGCCACTTATTCTACCTTCTCAGCTCTGATTTTCATATCTGCATGTTTTTTGATGAAACATAAGCAAAGCATTAATATTAATACTAAGCACTTTAGACAACAAATACAGAAAGTAAACACAGCCATGTAGGTATCCACCCATGCTATATCTCATACTGAGCAGTTTTTAGCTACAATGATAGAAAAAGATCTCAAAGAGTTTGCCAGCTAAGAGAGTAGTCTATCAAATATCATACATAATAGCATACAAATAGTATGTATTACAGTCGTTTTGAATCTGGGATTCAAATTATTATTATTCAAATTGCATTAGTCAGTGAATAGCTCCCCTTCAACAATTCCTATTTTTTACTAAAGAACTGGTATAATACAGCAACATTGCTTGCAGTAGGGAAGAGGATATGAGAAGGTCAAATATAGCTGTGTGGGGGTTATGCTCCATGGAGTTGTAATGAGAAGCATCAATGTGCTTGTTTACAAAGATTTATGAAACCAAATGTGACTAGGTACTTAAAACCATGGTTTAAAGCATATTTAAAAAGAAGGGTAGAAATATGGGCTCAGTATCACCTGTACTTTTCAGAAAATACATACACCATGAATTCTTGAGACTCCTTAGTCCAAAACTTAGTAGTAGTCTGTGGTACTACTTGTCCATGAGTGACTAAACACAGAGTAACCATCTCTCAAGGATTTCATTGGCATTGAATTAAATAACTTATAGAATAGAAAGACTATTTTCTCTCTAAGCAGGGCAAATAAATAATTGAAAATAAGTTTTTTAAAAACAATTCTACTGAAGAAGGAGGTTTCTGTAGTGATCTCTGCAGTATAATGAGTGGAATTATTGAAAGAGAATATCAGCGATATTTTAGCTCAAACATAAACAGCAGATAGTTGCTGATACATCTGGAAAGCACATTATCCTTTAGAAAAGAAACCTATCTAAATTTTGAACTTCAAAATAAGAAAATCCAGAATGCTTTAAACTGAAATGCACACATATATAGCTTACCTCAACATACATTTTGAAATTGACAAGGTTAATAGACCAGTTTTTGATGTAATGTATTCAGATTAGTTCTAGCCACTAACCAATTAACATGAAATACTTTGAGATAACAGAAAAAAAAAAAATCTGAAAGGTACTATATAAAATTTACTCTAAATTCCACAGATGCCTGCTATTAAGGTTTAAATACCCTGAACTTAACTTTCTAAAAAAAATTCTTACATTATGAAACAAATGACAGGACAAATTTATCTTTTCATAAGAAATCTATCATGTCATAAGAAATATTTGCAAAATGGATGACAGGAGAGAAAAGGGTACTCAGCTCATGTACTGCAGTCTCTATGATACTGGCCAGTTTTAATACAGCAGCACAGAGAAGTCTTACTGCTGAACAGCATTCCTCTGACATTGAGAGCATACCTGTGCATATCTGTACTATCTCAGGATCTAGGAGAGGCAAATATACTTTTGTAAGTACTAGAATCTAGAAGCATTATAACTATTTTTATGTAATTTAACTAGTTTGTATATAATTTGCAAATAATAATAGTTTCATTACATAATAGTTAAGTATATAATACAATTTAAATATGTACATATTACATATTTAATTATATAATGTAATTAGATATAATAGTAGCATGATAACTAATTTTATATAAATAATTTTTATATAATATACAAATCAATATCACCATACAAACGCATGTCATTGTAAAAGACCATTTCAGTTTTAACTGCAGTAAAGATACAAAAACAGGATCATAGAATGTCACCCCTCAACCTACAAGAATGTATTCATCTGATAGCTAGCAAGTGATTATATATCTGATACATTTTTTGCTAGACATAATGAAAACAAAAAAATCCAAACAAAAAACATGCAAACACCAAGCAACAACAACAAAAACTAAACAAACTTTTCAGAGTAAGTGAACCAAATTCTTATGTTTAAACAAAGGGGTTTGAAATAATAAACATTCTTCTTTCCTGCACTTGAGACTATGTTGGACTATTTCAGTAGCTATTTATACCTTTACTGCAAAGAACACTTGACTTATGAAATAGGTTCCAAATCCCTTTGAACTGGCATAGATCCACACAGATGCAAACAGATGTTTCAGCTGACATAATGAAGAGGTAATGAGAAGCAAGAAGATGGGAGAAGAGCAGAGAGCCTTGTGCAGTAACAACAAGGCTTTGCAGACAAAATTGGTACCAATTTTCCGTAATTTTTTATTAGCCTACCTGGGGAACAGCAATTATAGTTCATCAGTGATCAAAATTAGTGTTTTATGCCTTTAGTTCACCATCAGTTTCTACATGGTTTTCTCAATTCTAGTTTCTTAGCAAGTGATAAGGAGACTAGTAAGAGCTTGTGATAATATGAGAGGTCAAAAAAATATATGGAAAGAAAACAAGACACAGCTGTCAACAGCCTTAAGGATGAGTGCAGTCAAGAACTTTGTTCTGTTGACAGAGATATCTAATAGTTACCATACTGCTGACTACATCTCAGACACTGACAAAACCAGCCTTTCACTCCAACTCTCCCTAAAACAATACTAAATTTGAATTTGGGATAAAAAAATTCTGTACCTACACAGGTGATGGTTCAGAGCATGGTTGCAGATATCTGTGTCCTTTGGTTAATTCTACAAGGCACAATTCTCTAGCATTCTCAGCATTTCAGAAAATAGTTATACTCACTTGGTCATACAGTACCATCCACAAACTAATTTCAGACAGAGACAAAAAAAAAGACACACAAAAATATGTAACAAAGCACCAAGTCTCTGCAATTCTTTTATCTACTTCCTTTTCCATGACTTCCTAAAGGGTGCTTCTTGAATATCAAATTATGAATATGATAGGGACAGCAAGTAATGTGAGACAGCCATTTGTTTAACAGGGCTAACCCCAAGCCACTAGTGCTTGCACAAGCTGTTAAGCTCTGTCATTATACCAGAGCTTTCCAGAGGCCAAGTGCAGAAGGGTCATCTCTCTGAGAAACCATATACCCTTTACTCCATGTTTTGCTCTCTGGCATTAGCTGTAATGTGACCTTCAGAGTGACTTGAGGCTCGAGGTTGGAAAAGTACAGATGCTGCAGAAGATCTGAAGGGCAGCAGTGGTGTGAGAGTTCCAAGGCAAAGCCACAAAAAAGTCCATGATGCTGCAGGGCAGACATGTGGCCCCCTCAGCCCCCACCTTATGCCACAGGCTCTGTGGGATTTCTACACAAAGAAAAGGAAAGAATGGAGAAAAGTACATGTGATGCAAAAACAAAGACTACGAGGATTTAAGAAAGAAAATAATACAAAGCCTGCAGCTCAAGAACTCAGGCTGCACACTAGAAATTACTTTCCATTTATCTAGGATATTTGGTGATCAGACAAAACCAGAAAAAAAGTATGCACACTTGATGCTTTGTATTTATTATAATCTTTTTGTAAATGTCATGGTGTCTTTAATTTTCTTTGCTAATACAATCTCTGGCCTTCCACAGTGAAGTCTGTGTTTGTCAAAAGTACAATTTTTCCATTAGACAAGATTTTTTAGCATCTCAGGGTAAATGTTTAAACAAAAGATTAGAGAAAACATCATTCAATTGCAGTTTTTTGAAGAGGCAAACACCATGCTTTTAGCACACCCTTTAAAATGTCTTCTAGCCACCGTTTCAGTTTATGTTCACTCTTATCATAAACTATAAATATAAAAATTATGTGTATGTTCTGGCTGGTTGGTATGTGTCTGCTTTCATGCATGCACTCAAATAGAAACTGCTTCTGCTCCAAAGAATTTGTACTCCAAGAAACAAAGGGGCTCAGAAGTTCCATCTATCATCCCTTTATGTCCAAGGGTCTTGAGGAGAAGGGAGAAAAAGGACATCAATACCCTTCTCTTCAGACTCAGTATTACAAGCACAGCCCAATGGTAAATATTCTTGCAAGTATTCCAAATCCAACTTCGTTCATGGGTTGTTTTGAGGTTTTTTTCCACCCTCCTAAATTACAAAAAGAGTGCGTTTCAAAATTTCATCAGTTTTGAGATAGGAGAAATTGAAGGGAAAAAGAAAGACAAGACCAAAATGCAGAATGCTGGCCAATTCATGGACAACTTTTAATGAATTTTTTTGCACAAATAGGTATGGAGAAAAAAGTTAATTATAAATTACACTGTACACTTCCTATCTAAGAATCCTGAGGTTTGCAAAAGAAAAGGTTATCCTAAAGTCTAATAAAACATTATGCCTGAATGTCCCTTTCTCACACACCAAAGGGTATTGCTATTGTTCCCCAGCAAGGCAGACAGCTGGCTCTGCACTCTGAGCGCCAGCACAGCTGTAGCCAGCAACTCATTTATGACCCCAGCATCAGTCAGTCAAAGCAGATCATTTAGCAGAAAACCTCCCAGGCTGGTAGTCTTCCCATCCCTCACTCCCCCCACATGGCAGCAGACAGGTCTGGTCAGGCTGCACAATTCCTGGCCTTCAAAAGCCCAACATTTTTCATGTTCATTTGAGAGGTTCTTTCCCTCGGATTCAAAGTGCTTTCACAAACGTGTTAGTGGGTGAGAGCTTTCTATTCTCACGCTAGATGTGATTAATTTGTGGCATTCACGTGGCTAGTTCTGCACAGACAATGGGAATGGACTGGCTCACACCCCATCTACAAGCAATTTATGCCACAGAAGTCCAGACTTAAAGAAAAAAGGCTTTGACAGTAGCAAGTTTCCTGCTTGTTATGAATGGTGCTGAGTGAAACACAATCAACTATTTCTGCTAAAAGAAAGAAAGTAGCTCTATTACCAATAGCACAATTATTATTAGAACAGACCTGATACAGAGCAACCTTATTCTCATTCTTGCACAGATGTGTGGAACAAAAACACATCAAAAAAAGCAAGATTTGATTAGTAGATTTTGTTTGGTTCATCCAACAAACACTACATACTAAGAAAGCAGGGACAGGAATAAATATAGGTTTAATGAATAAAAATAGGTTTAACCCCGATATTCAGATCTCCTTCTTCCATTTACACTTACAGTTGCAGAAGTACATAGTAAAATAGCAAGAGAAATATTTTTTAATCCTCTTCTCTTGGTATATTATTCTAGCTAAAGCCCTCAATAACAGTCCTATGCAGTTTTGTAATCAATCTCAGGGCTTACGTCTGATGGACTAAGATAGTAAGAACTCACAAGCATTTCCAATACATCTCTGTCAAAGAGTACTTGAATTTCCTTTACTCCAGTTTACCTTCTGTACAGACAAGCATTGAAGATCACCTCTCAGCCCTCCCAAATAAGCTTACTTGTACCATACATCAGAAAGACAGCACTGATTCAAATTCATACAAAGATACAGAGATACGAGTGTGCTGGACTGAGATTTTATCTCCTATATATACACATTTGCTGGCCTATCAAAACACCTGGAGTACATTATCAGATGCGTAGGATAAACATGCAGATTCTAATCTGTACCCAAAAAAGCAGTCCTTGGTGTTATTCATAAAGCAGAATCATTCAGTTCTTCTGAATGTCTAACATAAGCTAAGGACATTGCATGCAGCAGTCTCAGACCATGCTACCTATCATTATTAGAAGTATTTAATTGTTTGCTGCCTCTCTGGAAAGATTTAAGAGAAAATTGAAAGGTACAAAACGGAAAGCTAAAAATAGGCAGAGTAATGGATGTCTCCTTAACCATACTAAACCAGCATGTGTTTAAAAGTAAATGGACTAAATAGCAAAGAAGGAGCTGGTGTATTCCAAAATGCAGTATCAGTAAATGGAAGGTCGTCTTAATTTCTATCAATTAACCCAGTACCTTAAAGTCAGCAATTACATACAGAAGCATGCCCTGTAGTGGCCTTGAATTTGTTTCATAGCCAATGCATATAGTTAGTCCTGATTAATAACCTGCATTGCACAGTATCAGCAAACCTGAATGATCTACACTGCTGCTGCCACAGGAAGCCTTAGCTGTCTAATCAGTGCCTTTATCAAAGCACTCTGCCCAAATGAGATTGAGGGCTGATTTGGCACCCACACTGTTTGATTTATTAAGAGAAAAACTGTGCTGCCTTCCATGTAATCATATTAATCCCTTGCATCAACTAATTAAAACACAAGGAAAGATTTTACTTATGTGTAAGCAATTACAACAAGTTCCTGGTTGGCGTCCAAATGGATTCATGACATTAATTTGTGAACAATAAGGCCTTGTGCATTAGGGAATTTTAACAGGTGAGTTTACACACGGTATGCACATTTCCATTAATTGTAAGCACATTAAAAAGCAATAGGTGTGAACCTTACCCAAACTGAGGAGTATTCACAAGACTGTTTCTAAGGAAAAACAATTAAAGCAGAATACATTTCCAAGGATATACATAAAAATTTACAAAAAAACCTCTGCAAGAGTATTTAACTGTTTGAAGCATGTAATTTCAAGTGCTTTGGTAGAATGTACATTTTGCTAACATTAACTTCTTGGTCTAGGTTTGCCTGTATGTGAAAGTGAGTGACTAATGGTAGAAATGGTAGCAGCTGTTATTGGGGATCACTCCCAGTGCAAAAAGCTTCGTCAAAAGCTTTGCAACCTGCTGTGTAGCTTCTGTTCCTCTGGTTTGCCTCAGTCAGAACGGGAAGTGCTCCAGTGTGAGGGATGCAAATAATCTGACATGGGGGTAGCACACAAGAACCCACAGGGTTGGTTATTTGAGCCAAAGCATTCAGAGGTAAAACAGCACATTGCAGCTACAAGCTTGAAGTGCACCATCAGTGAACATTTCACTGTGAAGATGGCTTGTTTTCTGGGTACAGCATAACACATGTAAAGCCAGTAAATACATTTCTTTTAAAAATTAATTCATTTCATTTCATTATTTAATTTAATTTAATTTTATTTTATTTTATTTCATTTCATTTCATTTCATTTCATTTCATTTCATTTCTTGTTTAGTATTTTTATTATATATTTATTGTTTTTTAGATTTTATTTTAGTTATTGCTATTAATGTTTGGGGGACAAGATGCTAAATTATGTCACCCACCTTACAAGCTGCCAGTTAAAACATAACAGCAAACAAATGTATGTCAGCACTTTGCTTTCCAAGTAAAATCATACCACAATTGATAAACCACATTCCTCTCAACACTACAAGAAAAAATACAGTGGGATTCTCCTGCTAGAATTTCTAGCATGTTTCAAATGCAACGGCTGTCAATGATTCTCATACTGACACGGGAGTGTACATACACCCTTGTGTGTGGAGGAATACACAGCAGAGGTACAAGCTTCCTTTACTCCCGAGAAATGAAAGACTTGACATATTTTAGCAACTACATAACATAGCTTGGGAGTATTACTGTCTGAAAAGTAATGGTTGCTCCCTAAAGATGATATTTATTATTCATACACAGCAATTTCCTCACAACCCACCAAAATCTCAGTGAAAGCAGTACCACAGAAAACCTAGCTAAGGAAATGCATTTTGAACAGGTATAGAGTACTAAATATAAATAAAGTACAATTCTCTGGCTTCAGTCAGGAGCACAGCAGTATCTTTGGCACCATGTCTTTTGCGAGGAGCAGAGGTGATGCTGGAGTTGGGGTTGGGAGGAGTGGCTGGAAAAGGGGTGAGAAATATGGAGAAAAAATCTAGGACTGCTTCAGTGCAGACTAATTAAGTAAAAGGAGAGAAATTTAAGTGGACTGTGTGAATGCCTCCTCTCTCAGCGGATCCAGTACCCTTCCCACATCTGTCTTTAACTGCCCAAGACACCTCCTGCTGGCACTCTTCCTTGTCAAGATATCCTTAATCTGATCAACTCTATTGTGATCAACTGCATCTCACTATAAGATCTTACCAAGAGATAGAAGTATAGAAAATGGCTCAGTAATATAACAGACTTGAAGCAGGAATACTGTTCCAGTCCCAGTTCCCTGCAAAGTCAGGGCAACCCAAGCTGGCAGCAGCAAGTGGCCGCAGTCTCACAGGAGAGCAGAGCCGTAGAACTAAGAGAAATACATATTTTCTTGACTGACAATTACAAGCAAATGCTGAAATTATGCAGGCAAATTACAAGGCACAGTCATTAAATAATTTCGCATCCTGCTAGACAACTTTAGACCACATATTTGAAGTTTTTGTAATACAATGAACTCTGAACAGAAGTGTTCTGTATCTTACTGTCCCTTCCATCACAATCCCATTCTTCATTCCACCTTCACCTTTAATTCAGTCCTCCCTTTTCACATTGTTTTGTGACTGGGATTTGACAAAGGTATTTCACAGAAACAGTTTTGTGCAGCACCAGAGTGGAGGCCCTTTTATCAATGCCTCAGTATGCCTCGGGGTTTTGACAGAAAATCCTATGTAACACAGGCAGTGAGCTTGTCTGCCAGCACATTCCCATCATCATCAATTGGCAATGCTTACTTAAGAAAATCTACCAGTATGTTCCACTTGGCTCTACCCATTCTGACAGCAATGCTGGTGCTGGAAACAAGCACCAGGCAACTAACTCTGAGAGCTGCCACTGTCAGCTCTGGAAGTTTCCCCTCTCTTGACTACATTACTTCAAATGTACCATATCGGGTAGCAGGGGCAGGGGAAAACCTCCCACCTATTCCCTGTGGGAGAACATGTCCCAAAGTAAGGAAGTGCTGGCTGCTCTAGGAACCTTTGCCCTATGGCTGCTCTGCCCCACAGAAAACACCTCAAAGATAAAGTGGAATCTACAAGTGAGTGGAGTCATAATGACTAAAGCAAACAAGAAATCATAACAACCATTAGTTTGTCTGCCCTTGGTTTATTGTTCCGCTTTAGATAGGGTATTAATCATATGGGGACTGGGAAAGGGAGGAAGAAAGTAGTAGTGAAAGCAACTATGCAATTCTCTTGCATACACTTACCTTCTGGCACAATATTTTTGATGCAAAGTCCCTGGCAATAAAACATTATAGTTTCCTTCTATTAGGCCATTATTCTCAGCATGCCGCATTCTGTCTGCTTTCTGTAATAATAAGTTTTTGAGGGTTTCACTGGTGAAATGTTCTAGACTACCAAAAGTTTTAAAAGAGAGCTCATGGTTTCTCCTTTTTTTTTTTTTTTCCCTAAGGACTGGAGAAAAGCTGTGAAAAAATTCTGAAAAAACAAAAATCAATACATATCAAATTTGGTAGCAGCAGCTGTTGGCAAGTGCACCTTCTTTGAATAAAGCTGTCAATATAGCTAGGAGCTTAAGGGCTATTTTCAAGGCAGTTACCTTCCTGGATGAAAAATTAATGATTATAAACATTCTTTGTTTCTGCCCCATCCCCACACTCTGTGTTTTCTTGTGGTAATGAGTCAAGCTATCACTTTTATGTGCATGTTGTGAGCACAAAGAAGGGGAGTGTGATATGATGGCAAAACTACTCCCCCCAGCCTGCCTCCTTATAAAACAAACAAACAAAAAGCAACAGCAAATACCAAGCTAAATCCTTCTGATGAGGGGAAAAAATGAAACCTTAATTTGATTGATTGTTCTTAAGGTTGTGGAGTAGTCATCCACACATAACTACCACACTGGATCCTGGCATGCATCCAGAAATTTGAAGCGCTAGAATTATATATGGTGGCATGTGTCAGACCATTTCACTGCACCTAACAGTTGTCTCCAGCTTCATTTCAAACTAATTAGCTGCAAAAGTCACTTGAGAAAATTCTCCCCTTCATGGGGATTTCACATTAAAGGCTCTAAAAGATATCATCCCCTACTATAGAACTGAGGAACGTGGGAAGACTAATAAATGCTGCACTAAATTGAGATGAACAATGTTTACCACAAATCAGTCAACACTATCAAGTACTAAGAGGGTAGATTCAAAATTAAGGAAAGAAAAAGGAAAAAAAAAGAAGAAAGAAATCAATAAATTAGTCTGGTCAATAACAAATCTCATGGGTTTAACTTGATATGCCATTAATATGAAAAGAATTTGACAGTTTACATAAGGGATGTGACCTGGTGCCAACAACCTCTGGCTTCTACATTTTCCAGATGGCAAGAGATTAGGCTAAAGTCTTTATTCTCATAAGAAGATTTTTTCCTCCATGGAAAAACTATAAAGGACAATTCTGTTCCAAATTTCAAGTCTCCTTCACAAATGTCTACTCAATTCCAGGCCTCAACTAATGTCTATTAAAAGAAGTCTTTGGGTCTGAAGCAGTGAAGAAGAAAAAGAACAGAAAGTAATTAGGAAAGAAAAAGACTAAGGCAAACTTAAATGTAATGCTAGCCTTTAAAAGATATATTGACAAAAAGCAGTGGGGAAGAGTTTGGACTACCATTTACTTAAAGGAAAAGGTTGGCAATTTTCAATTGTGAATGTGAATGCCTACTTGGGTTTGATCTTGATAGACTTAAAATAGGGAAAACGTTAAGCCTACTTAAGTATTAAAAAATACAGTTTTGTTAAATTCAGTATGCACCATTTTTTCACTTTGATTTATACCACCACTGACAAAGACTTTGAAGGACATTCCTGTTTAATATGGTAAAGAGCCACAGCACAGGGCATTTTCTCTGCTTTGCAAACATTAATATGAAAAATCATCCCTTGACAAAGCATGACACTATTTTCCATTAATCCCTGAAATACCAAAAAGAGGGAAACTGGAGTCTTTCATTGCCTCTCATCTAGGGGAAGACATGGATGATTAATCAAAGTGGTCCATAAGGCAAAAATATATTGTGTGAAATGTAACTTTTGCAGACAGAAATTCGTAACCGATCAATCAGGCTAAACATTAGAAAAAAATAATCAAAACATATTCCTCAGTGCCCAAGGTATCAAAAAAGTCATCTGTGAGAGTTGTTCACTTCTCCCTTCAACCATCAGAAAGTATTACCTCATTTTTTGCTTTACTGGCATCACCATAGTAACCCTTCCCCTGCAAGAAATATTCCCTGAAGGCCACCACCCCCTCCAGCACATGCCTTCAAGACCTTGTATCTTTGTGCCTTATAAATTGAGTCAGTCTCTGAAGACTCACAGTAAATTCAAGTGCTGAACACACACCAAATCTTAGCCATTAAAGGATCATCTCCAAATCTAAGCTTAACAAGTGCTCAGCGCAAACCAGATTTTAAAGTGTTCAACATTTTGGCTCAGTCCAAAATGTGGAGAAACAGAGCAGCTATTGCCAAGACATTGTTTCCTCAACTAACCCCCTCTTGCCTCCCACCATTAGTAAGTCGTTTTACACAAGATCATCTTTCATTTCCAAACATTTAGATTGGTAAAGATAAATTTATAGTACTTTCCACATTACAATTGTGTCATTCAGATTCACAGACTAGAAAAGTCCAGCAATCATATAACTTTACAATGTTATTTAAGGAAGTGAGCTAATAAGATTATATCATAGTACCAGGTTTTCCTCAGTGGTCTTGGGGAAAAAAGATGGATAACATACCCAGTAATCACTTTATAGGCTTCCTTTGGAAGGAGTAAATGGTACAGTTTTGTTTGTAAAATATTTTGAGGAATGGTCAGATACTAGAATTAATATTAGGGCTCAGAGATGTAAAAGTATCTGTCATAAAATGTTCTCTTACAAAAGACAGTAAGGTTTTTTTTTTAACCAAGTTATTTTATCATTTTGCACCAGTTCTGAAATCTGTGATTATCAAATCAGATAAATGAGGGGTTTGACACACTGCTAAGCAGCACCTCTTTTCAGTCCCACACTCTTGGGCTACACTGCAGCAGGAGGGGACAGTTAATCCTCCCAAAGACTGTTCTCCCCATTCTCAGGGACAGAGAGCTGCTCTGCACCTGCAAGCTAAAGGAGTAAATCAGTTTCATGAGGATTCAGAAATAAACTTGTTCATTGCCCGTGCTGCTGCTTCAGATGACAGTCATGCTGCTACTCTCACTGCACCCATGGCACCTTTTCTGTTTCCTCAAAGCAGCCAGGTATCACTCTAGTAAGCCAGGGTACATTTGTACACCTTTATTCGTAGTATTAAAACTCAAGATTATGGGAACCAAAGCTTGATCATTTATCCTAAAAACTCGTTACCATACCTGCAGCTGAAGAAAGCAGAACCTTCTGTAAGAATATCAAAATACTCTTTCTGTTGCTTTTGAAAAGCAACTGGGAGAGCAATCCCTTCAGCTTGATAAACTTTAGCAAAAAACAAATCAAGCTCTTGATATTTCTCAAATTCTAAGAGACAATTATATTCAGTCAGCAAACAAGGAAAATTTAGAATAAGGATAATTCAGCACAGCAGAAGCTGGAAGAAAGCCATGAAGATCCAAGAGCCTCTTAATGTTCAACTTATGACAGCAGCTTCTTTTTCTGCTTTCAGTAATATATTATCTGCCCAATATTTCTGAATTTTCTTCCAAAAGGTAAATTTCTTCTGATTCTTATGAACACCTGGCTCCCTCTCTATATATAGGGTGATTTCCTTAAGTTCTTCCCCTTTTCCATCTCAGGTACCCCTCAGTTTCTATATATATAAATTTTGTTTTTTCTTTAGCTACATAGTACTGCATTTTCACTCTGTTCTCTAATTCATAATTGTTTATTCCACATTTTCCAGACATACTCAGAGAACTGCAAAACCAGAAGATAAGGAGCCTGAATTACTGTATGCCTGTTAGGAATTTTACAGGGAGAAAAGATCTGGTATTTGACTAATACTGAAGGACTACTAGATTCTAGAGATGAGTGGAACAGCTGAAAATTCCTTTTGCTTTTCAGTTGTAAATAGCTAGTCTCTTTTAGGATTAAATCAGAAATTTCTATCTTGACAGAAAGAGCTGTAGGTCAGTTTGTAAAAACAAAACAAAAAACAAAACTACAAACCCCCCCCCAAAACAAAAACAAAAACAAAAAAAACCCGAACAGAACCCAAAGAAAAGTGAGAGAGGAAACAAAAAAGAAACAAGCCCCGAAAAAGCAACAACAACAAAACCAAACCACAGACTAAGATTCTACCAAGAACTGTGATAGTATAGTATAGTATAGTATAGTATAGTATAGTATAGTATAGTATAGTATAGTATAGTATAGTCTAAAAAACAAACATGATAACTGATTTATCAGTGTGATTAGCATGCACTCTGTTATGCATGGTTAAAACACAAGTCCTATGCAATCTACACAGCAGTGCACACATTATCAGAAGCAACTAACTAAAAATAATATTAAAAGTAGCAAACTTCAATTTTTCTTTGGTAGCTTGTGGTTCTCCTTTTAATAAAAGCCAATTTACAAGTATATAAGCCAAATTTCTGTGCATTGTATTGTTTTGTTTTGTTTTGTTTTTTTATTTTGGTTTGGGTTTTTTTTGTTTTGTTTTGAGTGGGGGAGATGAAGGTGAAGCAAAGTGAAACATCTTTGCAGTCCTGGAAACACACTGTAATAGGAATATCATTAAATATATCCTTGAAATTTTGAATCCAGTGACTGAGATAGCTGTGCAGTGGACCTTGCAGATGTAGAATTCTTGTTTTTTAATCAAAATGAGACTGATCAGCTACAAGAGCAAGAGAAAAACAGAAAGTATATTTAGACACCATTCTTGGTTTGTCTACTTCTTCTCTATGCCAGTAGATTATATTTTCCCCAGATGGTATGCTAAATTGTGTCCACAGAACAAAAAGACCACAGGCCAACCAAACAGGTTTTCACCTTTTATTGCCAGCATTTCTTTTCAGGTCACAAAACCTAAGCCAAGATCCTCACTTTCAAAGTATTCAACAGCATTCACGTTTCGTGCCTCCTTTAAAGTTCATCTGAAGCTGTCATCCATATTTGGTTATTGTTTTCTTGAACAAATGAATCACAAATACATGAACAGTAAGCACTCATCTGGAATTCTGGCAAAGGATCTGTGTATTTGTACATAGATGCTGTTTACCAGCAGTGTTTTCAGTAAGAGGGGAAAAAAAATACATCTGTCTTTGTCTCAAGGATAGTGACTCCTATCTATTAAAACCTCAAGAGATAATGTTGACAGAAGCAGAGCTGCAATTTGTTTAGTATCACTTGGAAATTAGAGCAGCTTTTCACAACAGTGGGACTTTTTTGCTATGCACCTAACATTCCAGATGGACTGCATCCAAATTCACTTGTCCAACACAGAATAGGAAGGAATATCATTACAAAATATAAAGCAATATCAGCTCAGCCTCTTCCCCCTTAAAAGAAATCTGAGCATAGTGTTTTGTGACATTTTAGAAATTCAAAGACAATTTTATTTCAAATTGCTGAGCACCATAAAAAGCTGCTTTTGTGGATACCTAAAAAAAGACATTAGCTGTTTAAATGTTTAAAACTGTCCCTCAGCAGTTTCAATCACAGAGCTCATCCTTCCTTTCGGAACAAAGCTGTATACCTTGCCAAAAGTTAAATTATATCATCGATGGAAATCACAGATCTTGTTTACCATCCAAAGGCTGAGAAAAATCTCAGCATGCTGGAATTTAAAACAACCCAAGGGCCTAATTTCAAACTTGATGGCTATGCCTTTCATTTGGGATTTGGCTGGTGCAGAGGGTGGGGACACCATCTTTTAAGTGCAGATTTTAGGTATGCCTTTGATTAGAGAAGCACATTTCTCTCTGTACATACAAACATTCTGGTTTTAAAGGGAAAAAAAATGGATAGCATTACTCCATCCTGTTTAGCAGACATCTGTACTAAATGTTTTGCAAAACTTCAGACAATCCTCAAACTTGGAAGAGGCTAACAAATTAATTTTGCACAAGCCTGCACTGCAGTAGAGTGCTTACTGACCAGCTAATCCGAGGGGAAGTTAAGGTTCTCACTTCAGTGGATGAGCTGTCTGGCAGAAAGTAACAGGCATTCCTTCCACCTTCAGTGATAACCAAAGGAAAATGTTTTGTTCAAGGTCAGCTCATTTTCAAGCTCTCTTTGTGCTCAAACGGCTCAGCTGGTCCCATGCATATCTTTGAAAGATCCCTGCAGTGAGCTGCAAAAAGTCCTTCAAATCCTCACCAGACTAAAACTGGGAACTCAGGATGAGGGGAAATTGAAAAGGAGCAACAGCAAACCCCAGGAGGTTAAAGGAGCACCAGCTGCACTCTACCTACCTGTTTTAGGAGACATGGTTTCTGGTCTCTCACTTCACATGTAAGGCTGTATTAAACTATAACCCTATTGCTGCTTTGCTCAGTAATTTTATGTGACGGTTTGTTTCACTCATTCCTGCTTATAGCAACCGTAATTTGTGAGAAAAGACAGTTCTTTGTTAATAAATCTTCAGTTTTTAAATTCTCAGAGAGGCATTTAAAGCATATCATTGACTAGATGGAACATAAAAAACATCTTACATGCTCTGGCAAGGCATCCAGCAATATCTAAGTTCTGCCATAAAGATGACAAAATCACAGTTCAGAAGCTGCATGAAAGTATTTAACACACTCAAAAGTTTCTGACTCACACAGCAGCCGAAGCAATGCCTACTATTGAAGGTCAATTAATTTTAAAAGCAAAAATGAAAGCTTATCCATATAAATACCTTTCAAGTGTATTATCTCCAGATTAACTTTGTACTGAAGGTCTATTGCCCAGATGTTTTGATTTTCAAATTGCATAAAAACGTGATTTTCAATATTTAATCTGCTTCTACTACTTCTTTCCTCTCTACATTTTGAATACTGTAAAGATCTGTAGTTCCAGAAATGCCATTGTCATCAAAATACTGGTATCTGTCTACTGATTTGCTTTAGGATAAAGGTATATTCATACAGTGTAGCAGTATTTCTAAATTCAGAGCACACTCTCGGGAGGTAAACATAACCCCACTCCTAAAGAAAACAAAATTCATTAATTCATATACAAAAGACTGCATATACACAGCAAAGCAAATAGTAAGAGTAGCCAAACATCTCACAAGAGCCCTAGAAGTTTCTTGTCCTGTTAACTCCTAACACTTAAAATAATGATATTGTAAAACACTCATGTTTAGAAAAGTGAGAAAACAGAGAAGAAACTTAGTGTATAGAAAAAAATCAAAGGGAGTTAAATGTTTCCATATATTATTCTTAACCAATGTTTTAACTGAATCTCCACCTCAAGTACTTCCTTTTTTCTTAATCTAAGTTGCCAATTGCTAAAAACTAGGGTAGCACACCAAGGAAGAACATGTATTTCTGTTTGTGACATTTTTCTGAACTTTCTTAAAAGCCTTCAATATTGTTATTACTGGAATTAAAAATCTGATTCTGTGTGAGACAGAGCCAATACTGCTACTCTTATTATCCAAGCTAATTTGTGCACACCCAAAGTAAAAACAAAACCGAATAAAAAATTGATTCTCTGTGAAAATATCGACAACGTTTCTTCCATAGTTACAAACAGATGCTTAATGACTCCTGCCTTGCAAGTTTATAAAACTTGCAAAGCAATTGCAGTGATGCCAGGTGCATAAGTACAGACCAAAATTAGCAACAGAAGAGAGCAAGCTGTTATTACCAATTTTGCATAACACTAGAATAGCTAGAACAGAACTAGGCTCTTTTGAGATCCTTTCAAAGACCTCAGTGATATCAAGCAGTTTGAAAAAAACCCTTGCAGCAAAATGTTTTTCCACCTTTCCCAACACTGATGTTCAGGACTTAACTTGCTCCCTGACTCAGTTCAAAGACACGGTTTCCCATTGAATTAGAATTTTTATTGTTTATGGTGCATGCACAAAATTCTAAAACAACAGCAAGCTTAACTGCTTCAGAGATTCTGCTCTGGAAAAAAGTAACTTCAGTAAAATCATTGCTTCTCTGCTTCCATATACAACAGAGAATTACATTACAGCCTCTATTTGCTGTATTAAAAAAGAGAAACAAAACAAAGCTCATAAACAGCCATCCAATGATTTTAGAAAACAGACAAAGGAAATTGTGGCTTTTAGGACAAACAGTTTAATGAACTTACAGTCAGTATTCCTTTTATGGTTCCAAAGAATAAGTGGGCTCCCCAAGTTATATTTACCTTACTATAAGCAAGTAGTTGGGTACCTCCTGAGATGCAGAGTAATTATTTTGTATTTAATATAACCCTGCAATAATTTGGTGGAGAAAAGGTTCACAGAAAGTATTTATCATGTTCTTTTCACAGTTCTTTATTATTTGGGTAAACATATTCACATCTTTAGAAAATAAAATGGAAACAACAGCTGAACTACAGCTTTTCAGCTTGCCAAGATCTACAGTGTGTGCCAGAAGATTAAAATAAAATAGGGTTAGTAAAGTTAGAAGCTAATCCAAAATATTACAGCTTAAATTCCCCATTTCTTAGTCTGCATCAATTTTTATAGGATGAGAGAAATGGGAGAAATTTATTTTGATGATTTACATTTGCAAAATGGGTCAAAATGTAAACTAGTGGGACTGAAAGCCGCTGTTAAAAGGAACTGATCTTTCACAGAAATCTCTGTGAATTATGTGATTGCTGTTGGCTGAACCTGCTTTAAAAACACTGCCAATCAACACACAGCTCCTCAGCAAAAAGAAGCCTTCTTCCAGAAATGTTTCATCCCAAGAGAAACTCCCTCCACAGTACAGCCCTGGAGAACTTAGGTACTAACAATCAGTACAAAATGGAACCTGGAAACACACCACTTTCAATAGGAAGGATGACATTAATCAGGTAATAAATCAAAATACAACCCCATTTAATATGAAACACATTTATGCCTTTCCTGAATTACACAGTTAAGGAGCAAGCTGATCCAGTAATATATTCTATGCTTTTCAATGAGCTGCTGCAAGTTGGCACAAACACATCATTACTTCAGAAATCCTACAAAAAGCTTTGCCTCTTGCTAATCTTTTGTTCCTGAAGGCAGAACCCCAGCTATCAATCCCAAGATAGAAATCACAATGCAGTTTCAGTGGGTTTCTTCATAATTTCAAATGTGCAGGCCCTCCATTTTTTATAAACTTCCTTCTTAGATAATTTTAGAACGCTTTTTAAAAAAATTCACATCTGAGAGGTACTAAGAATAAGTAAGCTGTTTGTAAATGCCATTAAGTAAGATTTCCAAGACAAATTGTACCTTTTACTTTTTTCATGGATAAAGATTACTTGGATGAGGAAAATATTCAGACACATTGTATACTTAGCAGAATATAAATTGTTAATCAGCTTCACACATCAAACCTGCAGCAGAAACCCATTCAACCACACATCAAGTTCTGGGCTACCATCATATATGTATAAAGAGTAATACAAAAATTAGAGATGACATGACACTCAGGCTGGTCAGTCAGGTTCTCAAGGATAAATTTGCAATATATACAATTTTTTATCCAACTCACTGGTGCAAGCTGAGTTACAGCTCCTAGGACTTCTCCTAAGCACCCAAAAGATGCACTTGCAGCCCAAACACAGCATTCCCACAGAAAGGTTACAAGACAGACTCTGAACAATAAAAGGTCTCTGCAGAAGCACTGACATTCTAATCTTAAAAACTCTCTGATAATGCAACAGGTATACAAACTTCTCAAAATATGTTACCATGTAAGGCTTTTTTTCTTTAAAATATACCCTCATATATGTCCTCAGCCTGGTCATAAATCAACTATGCCTAAAACACAAATCCCAAGTAGATCAAGAACAGGTCAGCAAACAGAGCAGCTGTTGGGAGGAGCTCTGGGAGCAGAAACCTGCTCATTTGAACTTGCAGATATGGAGAGACAACAGCCAGTGCTGTGCTCTACTCAACTGAACAGGAGGCCAGCTCTCCCTTCATGTTTGTTGCCCTACCCTAAAAGCACAAAAGGCTCATGAGACAGGACAAGATTTTGGAATTGTGGAGAGAGAGGGAAGGAAACAATCCCATGCAGATTTTTCTTTTTTTCACAAGTGACACTCAAGTTCTCCCTATATTCATACTTTTCTTATCCTGTTTTCACTGCACTGACACTAATCCTCCTTGAAATTGGTTGATTCTGCTCAAGTCATGTTTACATGGAAGCAAGTTTCATCTGGTTGTCCTCATTCAGAGACCAGTTTCTGCTCTGTGGCAGGAGAGATTATTAAAAACCTTATATTACAAGCACATGCTTTAAAGTGACTCAGCCTGGAAAGATAACTGTATTATATCAGCCTTTCACTCCCTAGGTCACAGAGAGGGAGAGGTAGCAGTAAAAATCTCAAATGGAAATTGCTTTCTAAATATATTATCCTCCATAAAAGCCATTTACCAACTGCTAGTACCCACAAGACAAAGGGAAAAGATAAAAAGTACATGTGACACGGCAGAATAGGGAGCAGTGTGGAGAACTCATTTGTATTATCACACTGAACATTAACCACAAGGAGGAAAAAAACCAAATGCTCCCTGTTTTGCACAAACATCAATTACATCTAGTAATTTCACTGATCACTCTTGTGAAGCACTAATGCATACAGCATTCTGGCTTTTATGGCACAGGCACCGTTTCATTGTCAGTCTCTGCTTCAGAATTCCCTTTTGTTAGGAGAGAAGAGGAAAACATTTTATTTTCTCCTATGATAAGTAACATCTGCAGCCTATCATGAGACCTGAAGATCACTCTACTAACCTGCTAGCTTACTTCATGGCAGAGAACAAGGATCATAGAATAATTAACACTGGAAAAAACCTCTAAGATCAAATCTAGCATTAATCCAGCACCAGCATGTTCACCACCAAACCATATCCCAAGAGCCACATCCATATGGTTTTTTAACTCTTCCAGGGACAGCGATTCCACCACATCCCTGGGCAGCCTGTTTAAACACCTGGCCAAGACTTTCAATGAAGAAATTATCCCTCATATGCAATCTAAACCTCCCTTGGTGCAATTTGAGATAATTTATTCTCATCCTGTCACTGCTTACTTGGGAAAAGAGTCTGACCCCCTCCTCACTGCAACCTTCTCCAAGGGAGTTGCAAAATGGTGCTCCGTGAGCCTCCTTAGGCAGGCTAAACAGCCCCAGCTCCCTCAGCCACTCTCTTTCAGATTTGTGCTCCAGACCCTGTCCCAGCTCCATTCCCTTCTCTGGGCACTCTCCAGCCCCTCAGTGTCATTCCAGAATGGAGTGGCCCAGAGCTGGACACAGGATTTGAGGTGTGGCCTCCCCATGCCAGCCCAGGGGGATGGTCACTGTCCTGCTCCTGCTGCCCCACTATTGCTGGCACAGACCAGCTGTCCTTGGCCTTTGTGGCCACCTGGGCACAGCTGGCTCATGCTCAGCTGCTGTTCACCAGCACTCCCGGGTCTTTTCCAGCCACTCTGCTCCAGCCTGAAGCACTCCAGAGGCTGTTGTGCCCCAAGAGCCTTGGCCTTGTTGAACCTCAGGCCTCTGGCCTTGCACCACGTGCACCAAGCTGTCCACATCCCTCTGCAGAGCCTTCCTGCCCTCCAGCCATCAACACTCCCACCCAACTTGCCGTCATTTGCAAACTGACTGAGAGTGCACTCAATCCCCTCATCCAGATCATGATAAAAATCTAACACAGAGTTAGCCCCAGCTAACCCTAGCCCCAGCTGGATGCAATTCCATTCATTTCCAACCTCTGGGCTTAGACACCCAGGCAGATTTTTTACCAGTGAACACTGCAGAACCTGTCCAACCCATGAGCAGGCTTTTTCTCCAGGGGGCTGCTGTGAGAAATGGTGTCAAGGGTATTACTGAAGTGCAGACACTCAACGCCACAGCCTTTCCCTCATCCACCAGGCTGGTCACACTGTCATAGAAGAAAACCAAGTTGGCCAAGCAGCATCTGCCTTTCATAAACCTGTGCTGGCTAGGCCTGATTCCCTGGTTGTCCTGCATGTGCCATGTGATGGCACTTACAATTATCTGCTCCATGGTAAGTTTTATGCAAGCATACTTCAGAGCAGCAAAAACACACTTCTCCTAGGGTTTAGATAACATCTTCGCACTTTACATGAACTCCAGTGAACTCCAGTGGAAGAAAGGGGAGGCACTTCTTGCATTTGTTGAGCAAGATCATAAACCCTTTGATGTTGTTTCTTCATTATCATTTAATAATTATAAAATGACCATCCTTTAAGTCCTTGTTTATTCATCGCTTCAGCAACTGCTACTAATCCCCCTAACAGCAGGATTTAATTCCAAATGCCACCAGTCACTTTTGTTGGGGGTCAACCCCACCATACCTTCTCCAGTAACTTGGCCAAAAATTATATTATTATTTCCCAGCTGCTAACTGCCAATTTTCTAGACCTATGAGTTAAGTCAGAAAAAAGAGTGTTACTGGTTTGCATCCTATCCATTCATCATAGACAAAAAAAAAGAAAGACACCAGTCACACCAGAGAGCATTACTCTGTGCCTTCTTGTATTCTGCATTTCAATTTAGACCTAAATTTGTAATTTTCAATTTAGTCCTAAATTTGTAATTTTCAATTACAAATAAGAGGTACCTAAAATTTAAAAACCCAAATTATTCCCTATTCCTTTATTAGTTTAACTGCTTTTCAGCCTTCTAAGCCATGGAGCTGATATATCTATGTCAAAAAAAAAAAAAAAACAAAACAATCTGTAGTTCCTAGAGCAGCATCTTGAATTCAAAACTATGAACAAAGCCATCTGTTGCCTACATACACAAGCACTGTATTCCTCTCCAGGCAGACTTGCTCTGTTCAGTAACATGGGTAAATCCACAGCACATTCTCATCAAATTCAAGAATAACAACCAGAAATTGAAGATGGAAGAAGACATGAAGTAAACTCCATATCCTAAGCATAACTGCAATTAAGATGATGTAGAGAGGTTGAGGCACTTTCTACTTACTCTGTGCCTCGCCAAAGAGATATTTTCTCAAATTATCAAAATTCGAAGAGGTCATTAAAGACAGCAAAAGACAATGAAGATGGGGATGAATCCAGCAACTTAGCAAAAGATCAGCAACAAATACTTTTGACAAATCTGTCAATGGGAACCAAATATACTCTGTCCACTGAGGCCTGTTAGATAAAAATTGTACTGCTTAGTGTCAAATACCCATGTCCCAGGGCTCTCTTTGTAAGTGTGTGTACAATTTATGCTACACAAACAAACTTACTGAGGAGATACCTCACAGGTCCTCTACCAGTGGCAATGAACTAAAAAAAATCCTATTACCAAAAACTGAAATTAAATGTGATCTCATTTTCAGCCCCCATAATAAATTGCAACTTTCTGAAATAGATGTCAGCATGTAAATTACACAGTTGTGCACACTTTCCCAGTTACATCAAGAGTTAATTAAATGGCAACACAGCTAAGATTATTCCACCAGTACCTCAATATTTGAATGGACTGGCACATCAAGTATACAAATAATTCAGTCTGCACTCCACAAACACAAACTTCTTACCAGTTTTATATCACAGACAGCAATGATGAGTATATTGATGCCTGCTCCTGTCAAGAGCATGGCAGGCAGCATGGTGGGGAATCAACTGAGATGTAAGATAGCGAGGAATAAGTGTACATCATTTTCAACTGCAAAAAGGGTATTAACAGTAATTAACAAGCATTTAACCCGCTTTGCTCCAGAGCTCCCTGGCCATTATCAAATAACGTGAAGCTAAAATCTCTGAAATAGATCCAAACAAGAACACAGACAGAGGTTGAGCACTGTAATTCACCACTGCAGGCAGGCAAAAAATTACCACCTTGATAACAAAGGACTGAGGGCACTGACAGATGTCTCTGGCAAACCATGCTGGGACAGCTGAATACCAGCTGCCAGCCTGCCCCTCCATTACTGAGCAACCTCTCAGGCATCTTCATACAGAATCTTCAGTGTAGTTGCTCTCCTCAGCAGCTCAGCCTAATGCACTGACTTGTGAAGGGAGAAGAGGCACATATTTACCTTTTAGCACCTCGGTACAAAGCTGGTAACCTCTGGCACAGGGATAAGTGAATACACAACACTGAACAGGCAATAATTTTGAGTGAAGGGGTGATGCAGGTTGCCAAGGGAAATAAGCTATTAACATCAACCAGAGAAGAATTGCTTGGCTGCAACTCTCAAATCTCTGATTTGCAGGAATTGCCTGATGCTCATGCCAAAAATCATCTGTCATGCTGCACATTCATTCCAATCAACCTAGAAGCAAAATATATAGCACAGGATTGCAGACTCTGAGAAGAAAGAGAAGCTGGAGCAGAAACAAAGACAACTACCCACTGGATGGTGTGGGGAATCACCCACAATGCAAGACACTAAGCCATCTTCTTAAAAGAGAATTTCAGGCAGTGGCCATATTATCTAGGTATCAGTGGAACAAACAGGTAATCCTAAAAAGAAAGGGATTATGTCCAGCAAGCAATCAACAGATGTTCTTCTTTTCTTTCTTCTAGCAAACATACTATCATTTGAAAGGCATCCAATGTAAGCCTAGATCAGAAGAAATGGATGACTGGCAAGCAGATGAAAGTAAGCCTTACCTTCAGATAGTTGCTATGGACTAAGTGAGAACACAGGGGAAAAAAGCAGAGAAAGGTAAGAGTATAAGTGTGTAGGGTGACAGAAAAGGAAAATTTAACCTTGTGCCAAAGGCTGCAATGTGATTATATTGTAGCTGCAGGTCTTGTACCTGAAGTGACATGCAGATAAAATCAGATCCCCAGTGCTCTTCACCCTTCACAGGAATATCAACCATCACTCAATCCTCACATCGTATTCATCTTGGTCTACTCAAGCTTTCTTTTCAGATTTCTTGAGACAGAAGGCCAACGCTGCATGTTCATGCCAAATCCACTCTCAACTAAACACCACTATATATATTGTTAGGCATTCAATTTATAATACCAAGCAACAAGATTCTAAGCACTACAGCTTTAGAAGAAGCCAGAATATTAAAAAGACTTTCATCCAGATGCTATGGATATTTGGGCAATTTGTATTTGGAAACTCTAGTCTGCATGAGTTTTACTGAAATACAGAGATACTTCTCTTGGCAGGATGGTGTATATCTTGCTGAAAGTCAACAGAAAAGTACTGGCAGGACTTGCCCCACACGATCAGCTTGCCTATCACTGATGGAAAAACATATACTGAATAAGGCATAATAGAGGAACTTGGCTTTAAAATTGTTGTTAGAGTTCTCTTACACAGTTGAGTGATTTTATGAATATGGTAATAACTATAACCTTTAGAATTCAAGACAGGAACAGCAGATGGAACCTAATTAAGACGGAAAAATTATTAATTCATCTTCATATGGAATGTGAAAGGCAACAACTCTTTGCAAAGGGAGATCCTCTGTGCCACTTAATAAATGCAGATACAATCAGGTAGACTAGAGACTCATTGGGAAACAGCTACACCCCACACTGGAGGCCAAGATCTATTAATTGCAGCTTAAGACACTGAATAGACAAGAAACAAGACTAACAACGAACAGTGGCAATTTCTTTCACTGTACATGACTGCTGTGGTCTGACTGCATCCTCATCTTTCACTTACACATGTGGAAAATTGTGTTTCTTTCAAGCTGCTTCAGTTACCTTCACTTCAACTCAATGAAAATCGCAGAACTTGCATTACTCTGTTCTTCTTACAAATAATGCAATGCAGTCGACACATGTCTTCATGTCCCCTCATACAGCTTAGAGTACAGGATGGAGTAGGAGGCAGCAGAAATCTTTTTAAAAACTTGGAAAGAAGAAGGATTCTTGGTTTTTTTGCAGGAAGAAAGGACTGGGAATGGGGAGAAGTACATCAGGGGCATAAATACCATCTTAGAAAAATCTGAAGAAGAGGTCCAAAGAAAAGATCCCAGCAAATACTCAGTTCTCTTATTAACCTCTGTCATGTCAAGAATAAACTTAGTACTATGTTTCACTTGTAAAAGTGTTAAGATAATTCAAGGTGAGGAGAGGGGCTGGCGATATAATAACAGCAAAATATCTCCTTCCCAACTAGGTGTCTCACATTCATCTTCTCCAAAATCAGCCTGCAGTATCTGTACCTCTTCTCTTTTCTCACACTTAAGCACAGAAATTAGTAAATATGTATACATAAAGCTGATTTATTTCTCTTATTCCATCAGTGCTGAATTAATTTCTAAGACAACTCAAGAGAAAGTAGTGATTCAGATAAAGTAAAAGCATGTAAAAACAGGTGAGAAATGACAGCCACTCAAAGCCCTTCCTCCATTTCAGGCAACATTTTTCTAATTGCCATTTCACCGAGCTGGCAGGGGGAGACTAAAAACAGTGAAGCTAAATACATGCACATACACACACACATACCACGCAACTTCTGCTTCTGTTTACTCAGTCCTTATCCAGGCCTATTAAGCAGCATTAGCTGGAGATGAAAGGAATGTTTTGAAGGAGACAGGCATGCGTTACTATACCCAGTCAGGCAAATAGTGGTGCCAGAGATACAAATCCCATAAACTATGCATTGTTGATACTATTTCAACACCTACCCCTGTGATAGTAGCATAAATATAAACCACCTCTTCACAGTGGCATAAATATACACATTTGTGTAGACACACTCTGTGTGCACGTGGTGCGTGCACTGTTTTCTCGCTCCAGCACAACACATTTGATTTTGTGTGCCTTCCCATTGCTACAGCCCCCAACTCCTCCTTCTCTGCCCCTCTTCCTCCACTCACACTTCCTTCAGCTCATTAGCATAAGTAGGGAAAATAGCATATAGCTCACAACATAACTTGTTCACTTAGGCAAATGTCCAACAGAAATCACAAAATATCCCAAGCTGGAAGGGATCCACAAGGATCACTGAGGAAAACTGCTGGCCCTGCACTGAACAGTCCCAAAAATTACACAATGGGCCTGGTTTGTTGCTGTACTTTACCAAAATCCCACTTCTTCAACCAAAACAAATACTGAAACAGTGGTGAAAGACAGTGAGGGCAGAGAGATATGGGGTATTTTCATTTAGCCAGATGTCATGCTAACAGAAACACTCACAGCAACTGCTATGAAATATGCTAGCTTCACCAGTCATGCCAAACAGAAAAAAACAAACAAATTCCTCTTTAAAAGTGGAATAAAATTAAAAATTGGTGCTGTTAACAGTGAACAGCATACAGATAACACACCTGCTGTCTATACTGAACTACAGTTCAACCCCTCAGCTGCCCTCATCCTAGAAGATGCCTGTATTTGCCCCTAAGCTCAGCCTTCCATTAGCAACCCTGCAGTAGTCATCACAGGCACAAATCCCTGTGTTTCTCTGACATTTCACTGGGCAGCAGTGCAATTCCATAAAAAAAACCCCCACACATGAGGCACCTTATGCCACCTACAGGCTCTACTGCTTGCTTTCTCTGAAACTCAGTGTTTATTTAAGCTTGCCTCAGTCTGCTTGCTTTCAACCCTCTGTGCAAAAGTTTTCCCAGAGGTGTCCTGACCCCAAGCTTCCTCTAACCTGCCTTTTCCCTCTCACATGAGCTCGCAGACCTCAGGGTCCATGTCTGCCATGCATTGCTCCTCATTTTCAGCAGAACTAACTTTTCCTGGCAAACATTTCCAAGCCCCAGATAGCCCTCATTTTGTTCCCTTTCTACAGCAATTCTGTGAGGACTAGAGTTTTTTTTACCCTTCAGGAGCCTAAGTCTCCCTTGGATCCTATTTCTCCCTGAAGTTCAGACAAAAACAACAGGACTACTTGCTTGAGAAAGAATTGGGTGTTCAGAGCCAACTGCATTATTCTTTATCAATGCAAAATTACTTCACTATTACTTATTTCCATATAATAGAAATTGTTAGAAAATAAAAATTAAGACACACAGCTCACTTTCTTCCAGTATATCACTTTCTCTGAGAAATGAGGGAACCTGCACAACACCCTACTAGGTCCCAAGAGCTCCATCACAACATATACCACATATCATACTAGCAAGAATCATCTCTCTGAAAATCGTTCTTATAGAAACTGCAAAACAGCCGAAGGAGAGAAAAAAATATCCCAACATGTCACCAAAGCAAGGTGTTAACAGGAGGGGTGTAGACAAAGCTCCAAACTTCAGCGGAAGCAGAGTATAAGTAATAGAGTGATAGGTTTTTGCACAGCCATAGAGAGTGGTGAGATAGGTTCTACTCTAATATAGGAAGGCAGAGCTGATACTGACCTGAAGGCAAATAGCTGCAATGCCATTTATTTTGGACACCTCAATACAAAGTGTATTATTTCGGCATAATTTCTTGGTTTGGTTTGAGTTTGGTTTTTTTTTTTGGAGGAAATGCCACAGGAATCCTTTAGATCTTTCCTAAACACAGACTAGAGAAGTTTTCAAGTGACATGATAAATTACTTTGTTGAGTCTTAGAGTCAAGATAAGTAATTTGTACTTAGAAAAGAATAACCTTAGTGGACAGGCAGAAGAAAGCTGCTCTGACATGCTCTATACATCTCTAAGAGAAAGGTGGATTATCTACGCTGCTCCTAGACACTCCTTTACATAAAAGAAGATACATTCAGACTTTGAAGGGAACCACATCTTAAAAATCAGCAAACAAATGCAGCATTACCATATTTGGCAGTTGCAACATGTGCATCCTCCAACAGGTCTCTTTGGAAAGTGTGTTGTTATCTCATGAATTAATAGTAAAGTGTGATTTTTCATCTTAAGTCATGTATTTTTAATCTAAAAGGCATTTTGCATGAAGAAGTTTGTACACATGTTCAAAAAACTCTAAAGGGCATCCCAGAATTTATCTCCTGGATCTACTGTGATCATTGTCTTAAACAGATTTTACCTGGATATACTTTTCTGGTCCACACAGACATCAGGTTTCAGTACCATTCTCCCTTCTTACCTCCCAAATAATATGCCCTCTTCTTCCTGTTTGAGACACCTGAAAGCTGATGGTCCATTGACAGCTATCTGAATTGGTTTATTCTTCTTTAACTGTTTACTTTGGATCAAATGAAAGCAAAAAGGAAACTGAAAACAGCCCCACTGGGAGAAAACTCATGTGGGACAAATTAGGAGCCACCAGAAGATTTAAAAGTCTGGGGGAAAAAACAGGACTAACTGGAGGCAGCTGTCAGGATGTGGTTTTTCTGTTTATATTCTTCTCCTCCCCTCCCTTAACCCCCTAAATTATGAAAGAAAGTAAGCATCTGTATGTGTGTATGCACAAGCAAAAGCAAGTGAACACCAATCTCTCCTCTACACACAGCACATAAAAGAATATAATGGAATCCATACAAGAGAGGCAACTCAGCCGTAGAAATAAACACAACTGGTAGAGCAATTTATTCAAGAAAAAAATTAACTTTTTCCCTTGTCCAAGTATCATACCATACAGTAAAACTGCAATTTCAGAGCATCAGTTTTAATTATTAAGTGAGTTACAAACTGGAACTGGAGGTCAAATGCTCCACTACAATCAATCTTGTGGATGTTAATTCTGTTGCTGGATCAAACCTCCCATGCATTCCATTGTCCCCTCCAAAGGCAAAGACAACAACTCTTAACAAGGCACATCAACATGCACAAAATTGTTGCCTATTCAGGAAAAAAGAAACCCAACCTCCACAGTCTGAAATTTAAATTTAACATACAGTAAGTAAAGCATGCATGGTACTAAGAATCCAAAATAAAAAACAAAAATAAAAAATTCATGCCCTGGAGAAATTCTTCCTTTTCACATCTTCTCATGACTATCTCCCAACTTATTACGGTGAAACTCCACACGATGGACTCAAGGAGAACAAGTTGAACAGCTATTGTTAACTAATAGCTAAATTAGTACTCCTGGGCATAAGAGCCTCCTATCCCTTACTATTATCTTCACATTCACTTCAAATCAGCTCAGGTCATTTTAGGGTGGGATGAAAGCCAAAGACAATGGAAAAGGAAACAGAACAAAACAGTGGATGGGACACAGTACAAGCTGTTCCAAACCACTGAAGAGCTGACAGTCTCCAGTTCCTCAAAGATAGCTCTGCCCCTTCCCATTTCATTATTCACCTCTTCTCTGCCTCTTGTTTCTCCCTCTATGTTCATTCCACCTATGTAGCCATAATTCAAAAGGCAAATACCTGGACTTCAAACTTCCAGACAAATCAGAACTGCTTAGAAACCAAATTACACAAGAGCTGAATATTCTTCCTAAGAAGGAATCTATCAGAAATGTGAACCTGACTCCATAGATGGCCAACACATTAAGAGACAGAATAGGATAAGAAGTTTTAAGTACAACCATGGAAAAACAAAACAAGAGTGTCAGGTCAAAGCAGACAGATGCAATCAAGATTAGTTTTTCTTTAACTGTTCAAACGGTTTGACTTTCCCTTCTGGGAGAATGAATCAGAGACAGCTTAGTAGCAGGCATGTGCTTTTCACAGCCCAGCTTTCCTGAGTAATTATGTGCTTTGGTCCTAGTTTGACAGATTATTATTGTACTAAGCTCCTCAGCAGTCAATGCTAGCAAAAACAGTACTGTGACAATATGACTTTCTGCAGTCTAATAGTCATATAAAGGCAGGTTCTCAGTTTGCTGCGAGCATGTTCACAGTCATATGCACAAAAAAACCCCAAAACTGTCCTCCAGTGAAAAAAGTTCTAAATGTAATATCTCCAACATCAAGGTACTTGATTAGAGACTGCTCTACTCTGTCTGTTTCTGTTTGCTATTAAATATATTCTCACCTCTTTGGAATTCATAATGTCTTTCAGTTCAGTCCTCAAAAAGAGAATATTTAAGTTAAAAAACCCTTGAAGACAACAATTAAGAAAAAGAAAGGTTAGAAATATTCTTTTTAATGTTTTGCTTTTGTGTTCTTTGTAGTAAACACCAGAAAATATACCCATAGCTAAAGATTGCATTTTTGCTCACCTAATTTATGATTTCATAAGAAAGTTCCCTCACTCTCAATCCCACCATAACACCCTTAGAGAGGATATTACAATATTACAGTGGAGAGGTTTTTTTTCCTTGCTAAGAGCACACATAACAAAAAAGACTGGTTTTCCCAAAAAATTGCTGGTTCTTCTAGCAGTAACTACCATTCCTGTTGTTATTTTATGATGCAGGAGTAATTCTAAAACATCTAAATCTGTTTTTTGTATGACCACTTGAAGGTGACACCTAATAACCTCTGTGAAGAAACAGCAGCACTTTTCTACATACTCATACTGGAAAACACCATGCAGTCTCAGTCTATTTTAGCACTATATGCTATTCATATAATGCTAGCATTACATGAACCACTCACCATCACATGGTGCAATATTCAACAATGCTCTCTGCCACAAATTTAATTAAGAATTGACTGAGTCTGAAAAAACAGGATGAAAGCTAAGCTACTGAGCTACCCCTATCACCCTCAAGGGGAAAAAAAAACCCAAACCAAACACATAAAAGAAAGGAAGAAAACCCAACAAACCCTCGCACACCAAAACAAAACAATAAAAACTCCATAGTTGTCATAGCACTGTTGTCACATGTATTTATTCTCCCAGCTGTACATGGGAACAGAGGCTGTAGAGGCTGAAACTTGAAAAGATTTTGTCCTGTGACAAAAAAAAATTTAAATATTTCTAGAATGTTATGCCCATTTGTTGTTACAGTACAGGAACAATTATTCCTTGTATGCATGAGATCAATCAGAAAGAAAGAAGTATTACTTAGGGTCACTTAAGTTGCAATGAAAAAACCAAATATTTTTCATGTGCCTTTGAATGGCCTTTAATTGACAGTATCTTAGAGAAGGCATGACCTCCTAATACTTCTTGAACTGCTTTTCCTCCCGAAAAGGACCAAAGCAGAGTGAAAGGGAAGGTTGTGAGTTTCCTCATTGCTTACTACTGTATTCTTTCACTGCTTTGAACACAAGAGAGAAATGTAGGAACTGGAAGTAGGCAGGAACAAGACAAAAAAACACAAATAAATAACTCTAAAAACAGCGCAGGAGAAAATAGATAAAGCAGACATTAGCACTATCCTTCTCCACTGAACAAAATACCAGCATGTGGATGGCAAACATTTTTTTGTAAGTTACATCTACAGTAGAGGGTTAGTGGATCAGACACTTAAAATTAAACTGCTAACACTCTGTTTTTTATTACCTAAGTGTCATTCAGTAAATATGTCCAGCTGGTCACCAAAAGCTAATCTGGCAAGAGTCCAAAGCTCAACAATCAAAAATTTCTGGCTCCATGCAGACTCTTGTTGAAGCACATTTGCTTCCCCCAGAACAGACTTCTCCTCTCAAGGAATACCAGCCTGAGTGCTGCACAGCATCAGACTCTCCTCCCTCAGCATGCTCCTCCTGCCACATGATGCCTTTCAGTCCTGGACTCTGAAATGTGACTCTCAACACCACTCTTTCCCCCGCAGACTCCCAATACGGTGCTGATGCCTAAATTCACATCTACATGCTTAAATCAGAAGCACATTATTTAAAATCCATTTCTTTCCCAAGTGATTTTTTTCAGTCAATGCATGGACACTGTATGGGAAAGAGAAGTAAATCAATCCCTACACCAGACAAAACCCATAAGGATGCATCTACTGGCTGCTTAGTATGAGTGGGAAGAAGAGGGGGGAAAGAAAAAGAAGAGCCAACTCTGCTTGTAAGTGAAATAAAGCTGCAATGTTTTGCTTTACTGCCATGCTGTGGAAAATACACTACAGTATCCCAGCTAGATTTCTTTTTCCACAGCGTGGCAGTAAAGAGAAGCAGCACAACTGCAACCCACCTTGGGATGCAGAACAACTGGAGAAGGGCAAGGAAGTGACTATTTTTACTACTATCCAAACAATAAAGACACAATTTCAAAACAAAACTGATCATATCACTTACTGGAAGGATTAGGCCTGCTAATTAAAGGCACGGATCCCCATCTTCTTCCAAAGGGGGCAGCTCTTCCTCCTTACTGTCAGTCTGTTTCTGATTTTGGCTGTGACAAAAATATTCATTCCACTGAAATGCAAACTTCAGACCTATGCATCTGGGACAAATTACTGCAAAAACAAGTACCTTTCCTTGTTTGGTGTTAATCTAAAACAGTTATTAAAACAGTTTTAGCTAAAACCCTTGCTCCTTCACAGCAAATATTCAAGTACTTGGTTTGTGCATTACAGACAGGCCTGCCTCTCTGGTAGTTTCTGTGGACTGAGCCCAGTGACAACAACTGGTTGTGTTCAGCATGGCACCCAATGGTCTGAGTCCTCCAAGGGGATCCCACGGGGATGCTGGCAGCCTTGTTCCTGCTGTTTGCAGGACTGGGACAGGGCTCCAACTCTCCATACAAAAAACTATTGTTCTTAAAAGCTCATGATTTATCACTGAAAATACTTACTTAATTCACACAATTTCCATTACTGAAGGTCTCTTATAGATTAAAGAAATAATAATTCTAACAATTAAAACTAATTGCCATTTGTGTCAGTGAGGACACCCCTACTTCCCTCTTCCTGGGGTTCTGACTCCTTTCATCTGTCCATCTCTGTTACAAATATGAGCTGCTGGATTAGCAGGTTCAAATAGGAATGAAGCAAATAATTCCTCATGGAATAAAACTGAAACTGGCAAGTGGCCAAGATGCTAGTCCGAACAGTTAAGAAAAAATAACAGGGATAACAAATAACAATTTTTGTAGCTACCACTCCAATCAATCCCAAAGAAAAAGGTGGCTGGGAGATTCAGCTTGAGATTCTTGCTGAATCACTGGCAAAATGGCTTTCTGTCAGCATACAGCCAAACAGAGTTTCAAGAACAATCCCAAGAAACATTCTTTGTAAAGAATAACACAGGGGCATTTAAAAGAATAATATAAAATAAAAAATAATAAAAGGGGTTGGCTTATTCCTTTCGCACACTACTTTCTATACAATAGAATATTTTCATATGAAACTAGTCTGAACTCTACTTTTCCCTTATTTCCTCTCTAATTTTAAAAATATTATTAAGTTGAACAGCTCAGATTTCAGTAAAAAATGCAATTTATTTTGTCCAAACACAAAATTAAGTAAAAACAAAAAACAGAAAAAATGTTAAGGAAAATAACAAAAAATAAAAGTTTTCAAAAAGGTTAATGAGAGTAAAGGACAGCCAATACCTGTAACGGTGGCCACATGTAAGAAAACAACAAAATCTGTTCAAAACATAGGCTTCAGTTATAGTCTCTATTTCTAGGCTTAAACAGATTGATAAGGTAGGAAACACCACAGCAAACTGTAATACTTTTATAGGAGGAAACAACATGCATCGACAATTTTCATTTGGAAAAAGAAAATTATAGCACTTTGTGCCAACTGTACCGACTTTCAGAGCGTTTTTTTTGTTTCATTGTAACACTTCTTCTGATGTTCAGATTCTTCCGTTTCTGAACATACAAAGAAAATGTAATGACAGAAAAATTCTGCTGAGCACTATAATCTTAGGAAGTGTGACATATTTTTTTGTTCAGGTTCAGAGGTTACGATACGCATTTCATACAGACTGGTAAACACTGCATCACTGGTATTTCCACATTTTCCAATAAATCAGGCTTTGAAAGCCTAAGCATTGCAGCAAATACATGAACTGGCTTTACTATTCAGAGTCTTTGTAATGAAGTCATACTAACAAATCTAGGTAGAAAGCAAAACAATCCCTGAAACTGCTGAGCTATTAAATTTTACATCTTATCGTGTAAAAACGCTGCACCACTCCCTTTCCTCATTGCTTCATGGGTGCTCCTTTCCCAGTGTTTTGGGTTTTACTTTGCTGAGAGCTGCACAGATGATAAAAAAATGCACAGCTATCAGAGAGCTATGCTCTTAGCAAGAGTGCTATAAAGAATACTGGCTGCCATTTTCAATGCAGCACACGGGTTCCAGGCATTGAATCTAAGACTCCTAAGAGCCAACAACACACAATTACATGACCGACTGCTGTCGTCATCCGCACTTTATCAGTGTTTCGGCTGGCACTTTTACAGCGCCCCGATGCAGTAGGTGTTCCCCCGCCCTGGGATGGAGGAGGGCTTGGCTCTGCAGAGAAATTTCTGGAAGGGAAGATTTGGAATGCGCTGTCTCTGCTGCGTTCCCCCGAGCATTGCGTGCCACTGATGGCACAGGAGCATGAGGAAGGCACTGTCAGTGGGTGATGCACCAGGCGGTCAGGGGCTGCAGCACCAAGCCCACAACCCACTCCCCACTCTGTCTCCAAACATTTCCATACCCACAGAGGCGTGAAAGAGGGGCAGTGACAGGCACGAAACACCAAAACCTTGCACGAAACACTGCAGAGAAACTCCTAGCAGTGTTCATTGGAAATTAACTCCTTACTGACTCATGCGATGTTCACACAAAGCCCAATAAAAGGGAGAAGAAGAGAGGACTGACAATGGGCTGTGAGCTGTAAATCAGACTCACAAACCACTGTAGAATGGAAACACTGGATCTCAACAGCACAGAATAAAGGTGTAGCGAAAATAATAATCTTTTCTTCAGTTATATACTGAAATTATTTTCACTTGATGGCTCACTCATTGCAAGGCATGCCTTTGTTCAGGACACTACACCGCTACCACAAAGGCAAAGAGAGAAAAAGCAAAACATCTGGTCAATCAAGAAGGGCTTTTCTCCCTCTTCTGCACAATGTTGTGTCTGCATTTTGGTTACAAGGAGAAGTGGAAGAAAATCAAAATAAAGATTATTAAACAGAGTGTGGTTTCAGCTCCTACTTTTTCTCTCTGAAAAGCCGCCATACAAACAGTGAAATTAATGGTCATATTTTAAAAATAATTTCTATATTTACAAATCATATTTATTTAAAGTCAGTGCCATTGCATTATTGGGAAAAAAGGGTTTTACTTGTTTTTTTAAAAAGAATATATACATATGTAAACAGAACAAAAGAGATACGAACGCATGCACTTGGACAGATATAAACCTATTTATGTCGAGTTCATAAAACTCAACTAACCATGAAGTCGAAAAAGAAAATAAGTTAGATAGAGGTTTATTTTTAAAAAATTAAATAATAATATAATTAAAAACTCATTCAAATATTCTTCTGTTGTATTTCTATTTTTAATTATTTAAATTTTGCTAGACTACTTTGTATGCATTTTTGCTCTGCCCACCTTCACAGTGTCTTCTTATTTGGTATTTACCAAGATTTAAGTGTCACATGGTTAATAAAAGATAATGAATGCAAATTACAGTATAACTAAAAAATTTGGGACAAAAAGCCACCTGTCATAATGCAAAATACCCTCTCATAAAACAAAGAATTATATATCTTCTGCACCACACCTTACTGAACAATCTTTACATCACCTTTCCGTGTTATTTGGTCTATTATATTGGTCAATTCCCAGACTGTGTGCAATTAAAAGTAGGTTTCTTATTACTATAAAGTGCATACTATGGGCAGTGATCCAAATGAGCACAAGAAAGGCGCATAATAAGGTAAAAAATGCTTTTAAAAAATTCCATTAGATAGAAGATCAATGGTCTTTTAAATCAGATTTCCATATTTCTAAGATGACATATCCCTTTCCTTAGAGAGGAAAAGAAAGAAAGACAGAAAAAGAAAAAGGAACAAGAGAAAGGAACAAGAAAAAAAAAAAAAAAAAAAAAAAAAAAAAAAAAAAAAAAAAAAAAAAAGAAAAAGAAAAAGAAAAAAAAAAAGAAAAAGAAAAAGAAAAAGAAAAAGAAAAAGAAAAAGAAAAAGAAAAAGGACAAAAAAGAAAAAGGACAAAAAAGAGAGAAGGAAAGAGAGAAAGAGGAATAGGGAAAGGGAACGGGATTGGAAAGGGGAAGGGGAAGGGAGAAGAAAAAACATTCCAAACACAAAATAATGAATGGAAAAGCAGATGGGGTATAAAAGTAATGATAAAAATAAAAATTAAAAATTTTCTATGACCACACAAGAGAAAAACTGCCAACTGTACAGCAAAGCACAACACTGTGCAGAACATAAGTAACTGGGGTACATTATATGGAACTGCAACTCTGATGTTTATACTCATCATGGTATTAATAAAATGGAATAACTGCCAGAGGAAAGAAGCTCCTAGCAAACTTTCTATTTACTATCCTGTAAAATGTACACTGTGCTGCCAGAATCCTCTTAGAGAAAAAGCTACTGAAGAAATGAACCTTCAAGCACACATCAGACAAAAGACAATGAGGAACCAAACAATCACCCGGATTAAACCACTAAAAAGACACCTTTTCCTTGTTCACAAACTGCAAAACAAGCCTCATTTTCTTCATCAAGTCATAAAAGAACATAAAACTGGTAAAGAAAATTTCCATGATGCCTAAGACTATATAACCTTAACAATTTTCTCTGCAGTATAAAAAATTAAATAGCAATAATGGAAAACCTTGGGAAATGTGGAGATTTTATTAGTTTTATTAACTCAACAATATAAACTTGAATTATCTTGGTTTGGTTATTTGCTAGTTACTCATTTCAAAGTGCCTCTCAGTGCTAATGAAAATAAAATCTCAAGTGCTTTACTAAAGAAATAGGCTTGGCTGAAATGACTAGAGATTTCTATTTTATTTATGTTAAGACGTTTTCTCTTCATTTAGTAACTCAATTGCTAATTTAGGAAGCAATAGTTACATTTTTATATCTCCTGTATCAGTAATGTCATCAAAAAAATCAAAGCCAAACAAACAAAACCCCTAAGTATTAAAATAAATATTATTGGGCTGATTACTCTTTATTTATTGTCACTAGATATTTAATAATACCAGGATGCTAGAAAGGAATATATTTAACCTTTCTGTCCTACCTCACCGTTCTTTAACTGTAAAGTACACTGTATTTATGCTTAATCTCTTTTTTCCTCATCCATTTATTTGTTTTCCAGACAGTTTGTGCTCCCAGCCTGAACTAAATTAAAAAACTATTTTCAACTGATTCAGAGCTATTTAAACTTATTACTCCTTCAAGGATATTTTTACTTGAAACACTTCAGGAGTTAAATTGCTAAGTTAAAATCAAAGTAATGACCCCAAGCAGAGATAACTGAGTTGTGGTGTAAATTCATATAAATAAAATTGGACAGAGAGGCATTTCCTGCTGAAAGATAGTGCCTTGATTTAATCTTGCACTGGCACTAAGCATGCCTCATGGTTCTAAACAGCCCATCACTTGCATTAAGACTATAGCAAAGTGAATGAATACCAAACAAACCCAATCAGAACTTTGCCCTCAAAGCTGTTAAAGGTCCCCAGTTTCCTAATATTTCCAGACCACTTGAGTGACTGGCTCACAAAACATAGGGATAATTAAACTGACACAAAAGAACTGCCCTGTTTAAATCCTAGGGGCAGTTTGTCTAACCTTCTGAACCCAGGGGAACCTGCAGCCACTCAAACACCTGTCTGTGGTGGCTATCCTTCACAAAGTACTCTTCCCAATACATGAGACCATCTATCACATGCACTAACATGGATCCATATTTTACTCTCATTTATGACATCCAGAAAATGCAAATCTTTAATCTGCAAATGTAGAAAAATTTTGTTGTGCATCGTCTACAAACCAAATGTTCTAACCAAGTCAAAATGTGATACTTCTTGTGAAATGTCTGAAGGACAGAGAAAGAAAAGACAACTCCAATACCTGCAAAAAGAGAATATGCAAGTAGTATTACCTTTCCCTTACTGAAAAAAACCCAAAATCAAACAAATCCTGCACCGCTTCTCTTTTGAACATTCCTCCTGAAAATAAAATAATTTACATTTTGACCATTCCAGTGTCATAATCTCTAACTCCTTTCAACTTAGGAGCAACTGAAAAGCTCCTCCTTGGGAGTTTCTGTCATTATGGAAAAAAGACCACTCATCTAAGATCTTCTCATCTGAGAAATGTTCTGGCAAGTCTATATTGTGCATCTTCCAAACACTGATAACATTTGCATGTGGTCCTGATTTATTCTAAAAATCCTTTATTTCATTTATATTTCTGAAACTCTGAAATGACTTGGCAATCTGTGGAAGGATTTCAAAGGGTCACTTGATTTTCCTCTCATAGCACATTTGCAATATTAGCTGCACTTAGCATAACAACATTAGTGCCCAGTTTTATTATTTCTCTGTGTGATCCAGGGCTTCCATTTTCATCCTCAGTTCAATCACAGTTTTTCACACACTGCTTCTGCCAAAGGATAGAACAGTGCTTACCTTTTTTACCTTTTTTTTATTCCTTTTAAGCTATATATTCAGATGAATGTCAAGTGCTGACTGAGAACACATTCCATGATGATCTCTATTTTCAGTTAAAATACATACTTAGTTTTGGATTTAACTCCCTGCCTTTTCAGTCAAAGTTATTTAGGTGGATTCAGTCAAGCATGTCATTAGAAATAATAACTCACAAGCAATGAATTCAAAAAGATTAGATCTTTGTCAAACTGTGCAAGTGTGGCAAACTGCTACCTCTACTCTCCCACTTCTAAAGAAGATATTAAAAGCTTCCCTCAACAGACCTGAATTCTAGACTGTAAACACTGCATTGTGACTTCAAATTCCCAATGCCATAAAGGCAATTAATACATGTGTGCCTTCCCTTCATTGAATCCCTTCAGAATGGATTGTTCACTGCAAAATACAATTGTCAAAAACAGCAAAGCAGAACTTCAGAAAATTGCATCTCCAAGAAGGAAAAAATGCAGGTCATCCTTCTCCTTAGGTTCTCTTCCTACAAATCTAAAGGTCGAAAACTGGTCTTGTTTTCCACTTAACTAAATGAAAAACTCAATTCCAGTGTCTAGTCAGCAAGACATCCTAGTATTAGTCCACCTGGTTTGTATCAACAGCCTCCAAAGAATTACCTATGTTTAGAAAAATCTACTGTGTTCAGATCAGCCTTAACAGGTCTCTAGTTCCCCCCATCTCCTTTACCAAATATTTCCCACTCTTCTGCTGATACCAGAACACAAAGGTGGATTTAAAAATCATTATTTGGCAGCAGCATTCAAGAATTGCGAAGAGCTGTACCTCAGTGTCAGTTTTTACAGCTGAGATTCCTGCCTGAGAGAATCTCGAGTGTCATGCAATAGTTTATCCAGCTATGCATCAGGACATCTGGAGGTGCTCATGGCTAGAAGGTGTTACTAACCTGCCAGCAGTCCTAGTATATTGACCCACAAATACCTTTAAATATTGTCCTTTCTGAGTTTTCCTCGGGTGCATGTGAAGTGTCCAGTTTCCAAAGCAAACCTGCCATACAGTCCTTCTACCCCTGCTATTGTGCACCAGCAACAGCCATGCCTATTGTCTCAGGCTGACAGCCCAAGGAAGCAAATCTCAGACTGTAAACACTGAAATCTATCCGAAATACGTCTCACACCTCAGTGTCAAAACTTAGAATGAACACTGGATACAATGAAGGATTCACCTTCACCTAGTAAAAAAACTACTTGAAACTAAAGAATGCAGCATTTCCCTTATAATGTGGAAATAAAATGCCACACAACTGCTCTGAAAAATTACAGTCTTCTTTTCAGAACTGTGTTCACACAACTGCTCTGAAAAATTACAGTCTTCTTTTCAGAACTGTGTTTTAAATCAGAAATAGCACTGAAAAAAAATCTAGATGAACTCAAAGAGGATGGACCATATACAGAATACCTTTCCAGTCAGGATTTTATAGTAAATGACATTACTTTTTTTGCCTTTCTTGTGCAAAAATAATAAGGGAGTCTATGTTCTTATTTAGCATATAATCTATAATGGCTTTAAAAATATTTCTGGGGACAAGAGTCAGAAAATTCTTGACTATAATTATGAATATATGTAGAGGTTATAAAAATTCTGTGACATAATCTATGTTCAGTGAAACATTTACCTCCCATATGATTTCTTTATAGGACCTTTCCATCTATTTGCAATTTTTATTGTCTTCACAGGAGGTATAGATAGGATCATCAGCTTAAATTTAACTTATCCAACCCAATTAAAAGAAATTATGTTAACAATTCTCCAGCTCACACTTTTTATGACATAACATTTTCCCACAAATTCCTACTGTCCTACAAAAGGGATAGAAATATTTTTTAAGTCCTCACAGGCACACTAGGCTCTTTTCAAAAGCACTTAACCACAGCAGTTTTCCCCCTCCTTAAAATCTCAGTCATGCAAAACTACAGAGCTATCATTTGCTTTTATAGAAAAATAATAAGCAAAATAATTTCTTTACCAACTAACTTTTTAAAAATATATGTAGGAAAGCAATTTATTGCTCCTTAAGTGAGGTGTTCATATACAGCAGCATCAGTATAGTATTTAGATATAATCTATTACCCTCATCTTTTACATTTACTAAAGCAAGTGCAATGAAAGAGTATTTTTGGGGGATGAAGGGAGAACAATATGATGTGTTCAAGATAAAAAGTAATCTAAGCAGCCAGATTTCTTTATCTAAAGCTCAACTAAAATCCAAGAATATAAGAAGGAGAACAATTCGTCCTAGAATTTGACAACTATTTTATACAAATTTGGAAAATAATCAAAACAAATGAAATTATTTCACCTGCTGCCTAAGTTGTGCCCTTTACAGATTAAAAAAAAAAAATGTTTCAAAAAGATGCAAACTGGTTTTGCCCCTTAGTTATATATATAAATGACAATAGGGAGCCCCAGAATTCATACACCTGTGAAAATATTCCTTTCTCACTTAAAAAAGGATTGGTAAAGGCAAAGAATAATGGCTACTTCATTACACAAATTATTTTCATAACCAGGACTTTAATTAGTTTTGCTTAGTTATGTTCTTCTTTTAGAACAAATATTCAATAATATTTAAGAATAAAGTATCATCTGACTTCCTTCTGTAAGTGAAAAGGTATTTTTATCTGATTTAATTACCACATCATATTTTAATTCCCATATTCCCATTTGTTTTCTGTGAGGTATTGAATATACACAGGCCTTTATGCTCATTTCTTACGAGAAATACAAAGACAAAAAGAAATCAAATCACTAAAAAGCAGGTAACCTTAATGCAGAAGAAAGAACCATCATGGAAGGAGGACATGTCATGTCACACTGTTTGTGTGCCTCCTGTTTGGGGGTGGATGGAGAAAGATTGATGTTGAGTAAATCATGTGAAATGTATGTCAATATACTCCTTTTACCAATCTTTATTGGTAATTTACAACTGCATAGCATTTGTAAATTTAACAGCTCATCAAAGCATTTGAATAGAGTCAGTCCTGAGTACTCATTAAGTGAAATTAAATGTAACTTTCCATAAAGAACTATGAGTAAGAAGACAAGGCTGCAACCAACTACCACTGCAAAAATTTATAGTTGCAATCCTGCCTTATTACTTCTAAAGATATTAAAAAAAACCAGTTGGCAGCCACAAAAAATACTTAGTTCATGCAATAAACAACTCTGACAGAAAAATCTTATATGTCCCTGAAGGAGGCACTAATTCTTCCTTCTCCAGTGGAAAAAGATAAGCTAAATACAGAAATACACCACCTCTCTTTATCTGCAGGATAATATTCCCTGAATGTTTTTCTTCCCAGCTAATTATGTTCTTTCCACAAGCACAAGTCATAAATAAGGCCACTAAGAATTCAGGTAAATGCCATGAAACTATCCGGACCATCCAGATACGAAATTCCCAAGAAACAGTCATACACTTTAATAAATATGTCATCCACCTAAAGACATCTCTGCACAAAATCAAGAACAGAACCACACTACAGGACACAAAAAGAAAAAAAAAAAAAAACTATCAAGAAAGTAAAAGAGGAAAACTACATGTGAAAGTAACTACTGAAATGCACATCTTAGACATAAGTTTTGGAGTTACCTAGTATAATTTTTAAAGCAGCCAAGAAGGTGACTGCCAGCTTTTGAAATTCAGCCTTTCTCTAGAAATGTTGGCTTCAAATTTTTTTTATTAGAAGGTGCAACAAGAAAGCAAAAAGGGAGAAAAAACTTTTGCTATGAAGATGTCATGAGATTTACACCTGAGAGTGGATTACACTGAGCAGCATGGGAACATAGTATATGAAAAATTCATAAAAGAGATATAAAACAACAAAACAACCCTAAGGATTAAAATTAAAAAGTATGTTTGGATTTACTTAGTATTTTTTTAAAGCCTCTACCTCCTGCACAGTCAACTGACTAATTGCAGGAAGAGCATGGCAATTCTGGCTTAATTTCTGTTTTGGGTGGCAGCACGGCCCTGGCTTTGCAGTGATAGCGTGCAGAGGGCAAGCTCTCTGCTCACGAAAGGATTTGTTGCTTGAGTGAGCCCGAGCAGTGGGAATGGCAGTGGAGGTGGAGACACCATCTTAGAAGCAAAACCCTCGGTCCCTCCGACTCACTGTGACACATGAGTGGATTGGACACCCTGCACAGACCCCTCTGGGCACAGCACTGTAAGGTCTTGTGGTTTATGGTATGTGTTATTGTCTTGTGTGTTATTGCTCCAGATAGCCTGGAGTTGAGCTGGAGGCCACAGAGACCATCATGGCTATGGCATATTCCCTGCACTACCTCTTGAAGTTCCTTCCAGCCTGGACTGTCCTGAGATCCAGTAGGCAGCTGCCAACCTTTTGACAGACGGCTCATTAGCCATGTCCCACGCTGAACAAGCCACTGCAAAGCACAGCTCTCTCACCAAACCAAAAACGGCAAATTTCAAAACATACCCCACTATTAACTACTCCACATGTAAATATTGCTATTTACCAAGCAGTAGACATGATCAGTGACCTGTCAGTTAGACACACGAGTGGTGTGTGGTCAGATGGGATCCACCCACAGGTCCCAGGAAGCCATCACTGAGCCACTTCCCATCATTTGTCAGCAACCCTTGTAGGTAGGTCCCAGCTCACCTGAGGTTGGCAAATGTGTCATCCCATCTAAGAGGGTCAAGATCCAGTGACTACAAGACTGTCAGTCTGATGTTGGTGCTGGAAAATCATGGATTGTCCAGAGTGAAATCATGCAGCCCATACAGGGATCAGGCCCAGCCAGCACAGGTTTAGGAAAGGCAGGTACTGCTCAGCTAAGCTGGTCTCCCTCTATGAAGAGCTGACCTGCCTAGGATGGCTGTGGCTGCTGCCTGACTAAACCTTAGTAAAGCCTTTGACACCACTGATCCCCAGTATCCTATTAGAGAAACTGGTTGTTCATGTTTTGGACACGTACAGTGTCACTGGGTGGAAAACTGGCTAGATGTCCATACCCAGAGAGTGGTGGTGAATGGGTTCCCCAAAACCCAGTATTGAGACCTGGTTTTATATCTTTACATCAGTACAACAATCCCTGCAGTGCTTCAGGCTGGGGCAGAGTGGCTGGAAAATTGCCTGGGACAAAAGGATCCAGGAGAGCTGGTGAACAGCAGCTGAGCATGAGTCAGCTGTGCCCAGGTGGCCACAAAGGCCAAGGACAGCTGGTCTGTGCCAGCAATAGTGGGGCAGCAGGAGCAGGACAGTGACCATCCCCCTGTGCTGGCACTGGGGAGGCCACACCTCAAATCCTGTGTCCAGCTCTGGGCCACTCCGTTCTGGAATGACACTGAGGGGCTGGAGTGTGCCCAGAGAAGGGCAGCAGGGCTGGGGAAGGGTCTGGAGCACAATTCTGATGAGGACCAGCTGAGGGAGCTGGGGCTGGTCAGACTGGAGAAGAGGAGGCTCAGGGTGATTTTATTGCTCTCTACAACTGTGTGGAAGGAGGATGTAGTAGGAAGGGGTTAAGGCTCATCTCATTGGCAAAAAGTGACAGGATGATAGTAAGTGACCTCAGGTTGCATCAGGGGAGGTTTAGATTAGATATTTAGAAAAATTTCTTCAATCAAAGGGTTGTCAAGCACTGGAAGAGGCTGCCCATTGAGTCACCATTCCTGGAGGAATTTAAAAGACATCTAGATTCTATAACTCTATAATTAACAGTATAATTTTGGATCAATAAGTTATGTAGACAAGACAGATTCTCCATAACTTAATGGTAATTAACAATTACAGTAAATTATTAAAGGATCAGAGCCTTCTTCTTAGTCTAACAAGGAATGTAACTGGACCAATTTGATAATACAGAGCATATTTTGTTTCTGGAGAAGTAGAAAAGACACTCTTTAATTTCCCCCCATTCATATTTATAGCTACTAAATATATAGCTATCTTAAAAATATACATTACATATGTAAAAAGCTATTTTAAAAATAATATATAGATACTGTATAAAAAGTTTCTTAGAAACAGACAGTAACTCAAAAACAAGACAATAAACCTTGAAGCACTCTAATCCCAGGACATAAACAATACATTAAGAAACCCACACATATAGCATACATCTGAAAATATTTCAGATATTGATATATCACATTTTAAAAACTCTTAACTGAATACCCAGCTTCTCAAATTGCAGCTACTTACACTTGCTGACTCACTAAGCAGTAAAAGTAACTGCACTATGAATTAACAAAGCAGACTACATATCTAGATTTTAAAGTGCTGGCATATAAGGCTGTTACTGACACAATCTTTAATATGAGTTTGTCACCATTGCCATTACACACCTTCATCTGGGGTATGAATTTCTGCCACTGCTAAACCTTAAATAAATCTTTAACTAGAAGATCAAAATGCAGAAAGGTGTTTTGAATAAGCATTAAAAAAATGGAAACCAAAGAAAAACAGATCCTGATTCATACCAGAAAATTTTTCTTCCACAAAGTCTTTTCTTCCACCTTCTTTCTCAAATCCAAAGGTAGGTTGGAGTCTTGATTTGGAGACTAATATTCATATATTTGTGGTATAGAAAGAATATTTTAAAAGTGAGTTTGTACAAACATAATTTATCTATACAAAATGACATAAACATATGTAAAATAAATGGTATGTCATGATCTTAAAACACTAATATTATTCTGGGACACAAAAATAATTGGGAAGATAACTTTGATGAAATAAAATTCTTCAAAATATTTCTTAACTGGAAAAATGTATATCTTACTATTGTATCTTTACTACTCTTGTTCAACAAAAGCAAAAACATGGTTTGAGGAGTTTTCTTCCTCAGTGTCTAATTATTTTTTTCTGTTTTTGCCTCCCTAATGTTATGACACAAGGTTTTGCTATAGTCATTATTTTCAACAGGACATAGGGTCTCTTCATTATAGTATATTAGGGTATTTTATAGCACAATCATCAGAGAAGCTGCAAGGATTTGTGTTGCTTCATTAAATTTTACAAGGCGGTGTTCATTATATGAAATATAATTTTGTACATTTTTTGGTTTTTTTCATTATTATAACAATCCTTACATTTCCACTTTTTCATTTCTTGCTGTTTGTTTGGGCTTTTCTGGCAGAATTAATATAAGAAATATTAACGAGACAAGCTTATGAAAGTTTAGGGATGAAAATATTTGGGATCTCTGCACAATTCTTAACAGCAAGTGGGGATGTAGCATTTACTTTTCTCTACTTAAAAGTAATGTATTCACCTATTCACCCTGGAAATAATTCTTCCCCTTATCATGTGAAGAATTGTCACAGAGTGACAACATTACATTAACATGCCAACATTAGCACTACCTCAAGTGTGTATCAAGGCAACACAAGCTGAGGTTAAATAGTGGTCACTGACAGCATGCATACAAGAAAGTATAAAACTCCACTTAGTATAAAAATACATAATCCATTCACGTGCATCCAGACATTGTGTTTTTGGCTGGGGCTCTAACTACTACTGGTACACCAATTTCTGTCAAAATACAAGCAAGGTTCACAAAAGTGTCATTATTTCAGCCATGTATCTGTTGTCACAATATGTCCATTTCAGCTCCACCAGTAGTGTTTACACAGGCTGCAGCCCTTGTTTTCACAAGAGTGAAAGCCCTGCTCATTAGCACTATTCATTGCCAGTTACACAACAGGTCTACTTGCAACTGTACCAGGTGGCAAAGCACTACTTTCCTCAAAGACAAATAGTGTTACCAAAAAAACTTTTAAAAATAATTTTTAAAAAATCAGTGCACTTAGAGATCAATAATATAAATCAAAGGAACTTGCAACTAACAAAGCAACTAACTCTTTACTACAGCCATCTTGCTTCTTTCTGTAGTGAAATATCCTTTTTATATCCTAATGATAATGACCAAGAAATGTTGAGGGGTTTGGTAATTAAGACATTCATCTAAATAAATTAGCAACAGAACTGATGCTCTTCCAAAATAATTTGAACTTTTACAGATGTTATTAGAAACAGATTATTTCTGTTATTGGAAACAGAGAGTCCAAACCAGCAATCACTATTGTTTAATATGCAGGTTATTTTTTATAATCTTTCTCCCGCAATCTCATCACAGTGCATTATCATACACTACATACATGTACCATGTGGGAGGATCAGAGAAATAAAATTACTGACTTAATATTGAAAAAGCCCAAAGAAGGGAGGGGAAGGCAGAAAAGAATGTTTAAAATGAGTTCATATTTGTAAATCGCATATATTCTTTAAAAATTATTTCAGTATTTATGGAAAAAAAAGATATTAAGTTGCTTTATACATTAGCTGAAGTTTTTTGGATATTATGTGATTGACTTTTTTCAAGTAACTGAGTGGATTCTGTAATGTACTGGCATCCAACATAGTCTTAATATTACTGAAGTCATTAGGAAATAGGACATCCTTTGGATCATTTTTGTTTGTGAGAGACTCCTATGTATGGTAAAGCGATCAGAATTTCCAAAAGTCTGCAGCCTTTATAAAATATACCTGGCTGTGGAACTGTCTGTCCTATAATAAATTAGTTCTAATCTGAACCAGAATTACTAGGGCAATACATCCCTTTTGCCATCCTGGTACCTGCCCTCACACCACCCAAAATCAGGCAGGATTCACAGTGATCTCCTCCTTTCGAGGCACACAGAATAGCCATTCCTCCAACGCTGTACTGATATGGTTTGTGACAAATCACAAAAGCATCCTACCCCTTGCTGGTCACACTGCCCGACTGAAGAAATGCTTTGCCCCTCAAATGGAGTTCCTGATGTGATGCCTGGTCCATCCTGCTCCCCTGCCTTCTCCAGGTGGCCGTGTGGGCGGCTAGGTCCAGGCAGCGGAGCCAGCTGGAGCTGCCTCCATCAACTTTCGCGTCACATTACTTCTGCTTTTCTAACTTTTCCACTACTGAGCACCATCAATTATGCACTAGAATAACAGAGCCTTGGCTCAGCAATGTAACATAAAGGCCGATTATGAGTATAAATAATTTAAACACCTGCGTGCCATGTTTCTTTTAGCACTGATATGTGGCTGGTGGGTGTGATGCATTCGTAGGGAAGGCTCAGACACTTTTAATGTACTGACAACTTCCCCATTTAAATGATGGGGAGGGCCATTTGCAGTACTGATGTTGGTGTAATAGAGTTAAAAAACAGAGGGTTTTACCTAGAAAGAGAAGCACTGAGAGTCACATATAAGAGAAGATGCAAGTTTCAAAGTCTAGAGTTCAGAGAAACTGACAAACTCTGTAGCCCCCTTCTCCTCTAACTCATTCCCAGGAAAGGCTAAAAATGGGTTTTCAAATGGAGAATGCAATGTTAATGCTATAAAAGGCAGCTGTCAAACAGCTTTGGGCTACTTAAGAGAAAAAGAGAAACCTGCCTTTTTAAGGAACAGCATGTTAGAAAATTTTGATTTCTATTTTAAACTATACGAAGTTCATTTCCTCTGCTAGGCCATTCAGTGCACTGGTGGTGCCACTTGAGACACCTGATACCAAGTATCACAACTTCTATTCCTGAGAGTTTTATTTTGCTCATAGTATGCAACTCAGAGTGATGCTACTGCAGCTAAAGATCATGTACCTGATACTTTCTTTAAAATGTGTAAGTAAAGGTCAAGAGAGGTCCCTTTTAGACGAGATTGGCTAAGGAACAAATTTACAATATCTGGATTTAAGTATATTCCAAGTTTTCTAGAATATCCTTTGCATGATTCAGCATTTCTGTCACCAGCATTCAGAGTAATAAGATGTGGGACAGCTCTAACATGCTAAACTGTTAAAAAAATCCTGCAGTTGAGACACATAGTTTTAGATTACTTTGTTTTTTTGCTTTGAAAATCCGCTAGTACAGTTTGACATTGTAATGTAGGATACATGGAATATTTCAGCTTGAAAAATATAGTCCACACTCCAGTTAAATGAGTTTTGAACCAACAGCACACATCTAATAACAGAGTTCATAGTTTTGTATCTGAGGCACAGCCCATATTACACTGAAAAGCTTGAAAATACAAGGGGTGGGGATAGCCAAGGGGATAAAATTAAGAAATATGAAACTATTGCACGTATTACTAAAATGCACAATCTCTCAAACAGTGGTTTGAAAGCTGTGCTGGGATTTGACCATGACAATTGAAAGAAAGGGATAAAGGGGGGCAGAGGGTGCTGTTCCTTAAAACAGCAGACTTTAATAGCATCCATATGATATAGCAAATCAATGTGGCCAAAGTCAATAAATAATCATGAAGCTATTTTCTGAAACAATTTCATTACTTGCTTTGGGCTAACAATTGGTAATTGAGGAAAAGTGTTTTCATATTTCCTCCTATTGGATGCATCTTTGCTAAGTTCTTTTCAAAAAAAGATGTGGATTTGCACTTTTTTGTTGTATGAATATTTCAAAGCAAGTTCTTTGGAAGGTTACTAGGCTCTTGCTGAGTATTTTTTCCAGTATTGATCGATGGCAAATAGCCCTGTTTAACTCCATGTGCACCACCTTCTCTAAAAGCCAGCACATTCATTTGTAACAGACAAGAAATGCTCACCAGACTGCAGAAGAACCACTAAGTTCCTCTGTGGTGAATACTATATGCATGAAATTGTTGTTGTTGCCTCTCTGCCAGACAACTTGGAAATCTCCTTTGTCAAAAAATGTGCAAATGGTATCAAGTATAATGTCTATTTATTTACTGTTTACCCAGGAGTTTTATTTTATCCTGACTGGTTTGCAGCACACAGTCTTCACAGAGCAGTTCTTTGCAGCCAGGCATTTTGTGTGCCATAACGAGGGGAGTTTTACAGAAACTGTAATTATCAGGGATTTTAGGGCTTAGGTAGCGGAGCACCTCATAGTGGGAGGCTTCCCTAAACTTAAGACAAAGTTTCTTATTAAAGAATACAGATACATTTTGGTTTGGTTCCACACAAGCAGGCTGACAGATAAGGCCAAACTTGTAAAACCAGCCATCCATGGGATGGAAGGTCTCAGCAGTGAGCCGAATGCAAGATAATTTTAACAAAGAAGGATTGCCATGGACAACATCCCTCTTTAAGACAACTACCAGTTGTGTTGTATTATACAGTATTACATTAAGAACATTACTCAACACTTTAGAAATCCTTCTCTGGCCACCTCACTGCACACATAATGACAGTATACTATTATGTAATAATAGTAACTTTTATGTATCTACAAAAAAATGAGAAATAAGGATGCATGACACACTCAACCCCTTGCCTTTTAACCACAAAAGCCCAAAGTATTTTACTTTCCCAAGTAGGCTCTATCATTTATCACTGTCCTTCCCAACTGTAATTAATTTGTTCTATTGATGAAAACGAGAGCAGTACATCCACACCCTGTCATTTGCAGGAGCATGTCTTGCAGGTTCCACTGTTTCAGGAATGTTAGACTGGGAGAGTTCATTACAATTAGCAATGTTTATTGTGTTTATGAAATAGTTTAAGAAACCACAGTCAACAGAAGGATTAACAAAGACATTTGGTCCAGAGACATTTAGAAAAATAATTAAAGCACCTATTAAAACCATGTGGGTGGAGCATCCTTGTATGTGGGAGTGAAATAAAGCCATGAACAAATCTAAATTCAGGAGAATCAGATGCCTCTAACTCGTTGCTCCCCACTCATATGTGCGTGCGAAAGTTTCCCCGTCCTACTCATCTGTGAGATCGCAAACAGCCTTTAATATTTCATTCTGCCAAAAGCACAGAGCGTGCTCAAATTCAATACAAGGAAATGCTTTATCTCTTCCTTCACAGACTAATAATCCGACAAAACCAGAAGCGCCAGGGAGTCAAGGCAAGTTGTGAGGAAATGACGTGCAGACACTTCTGAACAATTTTATTCCTGTTTACTGTTTGAGACACCAATTAAGAGCATTTTGTTCACTGATGCATAAAACCAGGCCCAATATCAAGGACCCAACTGGTTGCCAGAGTACTTTACTTGGAGTAAGTATTTGAAACATTTTCCTCCCTACCTTTTTATAAGGCATTAAAAATTTCTTCCCTCATTTTTTACATGAGAAAATTGGTTTTATTCATAAAATGGAAAAAAATGCTAAATTAACAAATCCACAACAAAAAATTGGGAAACTATACTTATCTACAGAATGCTTTAAAAAAGATTTCTGTTAACTGCTGAATTTCACTGTAGTTTTATGATTGCTTTAATTTTTCCACATGCTGCAACTAACACTATAATCTCATTTCCTAATGACATCTAAAAAAAAATATTGTCCATTTGCAGTGTATCAGATTGTGTTGCAGGACAGCACTTTGAACAGCATGGTCTGGATGTGCTCACAGAGACATTTAGATAGCAACGCCCTTCTCCCTTAACTGAAACATAAAAACACAAACATCATTAAAGACATGAGATAGAAGTCAAAAACCTTAGAACTTATGAAGTAGAATTATTTAGTATTTTATTGCTTACAGAATGTGATCCTCTAGTTAATCAAACAACAGTTGAAGGAAATATGTGTTAATAAAATAATTTATATTTGAAAGTTAAACTATTGCTTCCACTAGGAGGACATTCAAAATCACTGCATAAATATATAAACAGTACCTACAAATTATGATAATAGCCTATCAACCAATTTTTTGCTGGTTTTATTTTATCCAGCTAATCCAAGATAATTAGAAGTATTTTCACAATTATTTCTGTAGCTATTCAGGAATACAAAACACACAGAAAGACAGTAAGTGTTGACAAGTGAAAAGAAAACAATTTTATTTATACACCTGCCTTTGTAATACCATGATCCAGAAATTACTTCACAGTATATATATTTAAGTAGAAAAACGCAAAAATTCTAATTAAGGGTTACACGTTTTGTAAAACAAAAACTGGAGAGAATCCATTCAGACTGCAGGAGTCCTTAGCTAAATGCTCATGACATTTAGAAAAGCACTATAATGCCGTTCTGTGACTCCATCAGACCTGGCAGCAGTAGACACTGTCAGGTAAATTACTGCATATACATTGTCTGCTGACACTAAAATAAAAAAAAATGTGAAAAGGCTAAAATTAGACACATCATGCTTGAAGATAGAGAAAAGAGAGCAAAAGTATTCCAGTGTATGCGCTTTTTATATGTTACAAATAAGCCTCCTATGGTACCTGTTTTTCAGGTCCTTTCTGGGCATGTATCTCTAGCAGTTCTTGTTATTAACTAAGAATCCCGACAGAAGATAGTGGGTGAGAAATTAACCTCTTAATGGCATTAAAAATTAGACCTATTCTAGTATTGGGGCAAAAAATTGAGACCAAAAAAATAAAGACCTGGTAAAACCTTGAAGGTTGAGAAGTAAACCCAGATGTTGGAACATCCCAGATGTTGAACATGATCTGAAGACCATGATCATATATCTTGTATAGGCAATATCACACAGGAGCTTAAATATTCATTTTTATCAACATTTACACACAGAAACAGAGTACCATTATTGTAAATCATTCTGCATATAGTTTCAGCCTGGTCAATCCAAACAGTTTAAGCCTGATTCAGCATGACATTCTTTGTCCAGTCTTCTATTGGCCCTTCTATTATGACAACCAGTGAATCACACTGATGTCCTTGAAGAACATGATTTATACTCTCTGTATCATTGCACATGTAGTTATGACCAAAATAAGAGCCTAGATGTTCCAGCATGAAACTGCACATCCTGCAACCATAGCTGAAGTGGAGCAGTACCTCCACTGGGTCTCACAGAAGTGTCAGAAGATAGACACCAAATTCCTTGAAGAACTATTTATATATACACAAGAAATCTTTGGCTGAGGTTGTCCAGTCTTATCAATTCAAACTGAACCTAAGAATCAAGTGTCAATGTTAAATAAATCATTCTAATTTAAAATGCTGTCTCTCATGCAAATTGAATTTGACGACTGAAAAGATACTATTAAAAAGCTATTATTTCTTAAAACTGCACAAATTTTACTCACCTTATCCACTTCCATGATTATCCAAATTATTTCAATGAACTGAAATGTCATCCTGCATTACTATTTCTGTTACAAATGACTTCTCAACTGCAGAGCTATCCCTCAACACAGCTACTCTGTTTGAGAAGTCCTGAATATTCAGAGGAATGAGGAAGAGTTTAGAAGTGTTAAAACCAACAAGAGGACCTGACTGTGTGCCCTAGCCATTGCCACACTTTCTAAAATAAGAAATTAACATCCTGCTTTAATTTGATAACTCTTTGAAGCCAACAATTTATGAAGCAGGGTTGTTTGCACATATATTATCAGCAAAATTTTACAGCCAATTCATATCTTATTTTCCTGAGAGAACAGCCAAATACTCTTTTTAAAGTTTGATTTGCAGTTTCAGCCATTCCACAAATTAACTTGCTACAGCTTACTGAGATATGAGAGAAGAGTCCTCAAGATCAATAACTACAGAATTAGTCCCATTCATCCAAACTATTCACCCATAAGACAGTCCAGTTATAATGCTTTTTATTTAAGGCAATTTCTCTCTTTTATTACATGATGCATTTTATTTTCTTATTAAATGTGATCTAAATAAATGAAGTATTCATTGAGTCAAAAACAAATGGGCAGCAATTGAGCTCTGTATCACAAATATTAATTTTAATGTGAAGCAGGCACAAATTGGTTTTTCTGACATCAGGGGGTCCAAAGATTAAAAAATTAGTGTCTGTCCATCCAGACAGGGAACAGCTGTTCACCTAATAAGCCACATTTTCCAGTTTTTGCACAGGACTCCAAGACTCAAAAACTGAAATTTGCTTTACAAGTACTTAAATCACTAAGGAGCTGTCCTTGCAAAAAAACAATTTCAAACTTTCTTTCCTAAATTGTACCCTTCCCTTATTTCAGTGGCTAAAATTTTATCCAAAGAAAAATTCTTTTCAGAAGTTCACCAATTAATTTCTATGTGCCTCATCTAGAAGCCATATCATTCTGCAGGTAAAAGCAAACCTAAATGATCAACTCCTTTGAGCTAAATATTTGGCCTCTTTTAACCCACTGTATTTTCCAGTCCCACACATCCACAGCTACCAGCCAGTTTTGCCCACGTTTTTTGTCCTCTGTTCCTAGTGCTAAAATAAGAAGAGATCTTGTCCTAGTCCTTTCCAGGTTATTTCTTCCTATGAGGGCAGCTAAGAAATACTCCTCATAATCAGGGGTATTGTATTTTTAAATTACAAAGAGCAGCTGCCTTACAGTGAATAGGGATATGTAACCTCAAATTGCAGTTCTTAAGAGGTCACAGTTTAAATCCGGTTATGTATAAGAGGATGAGCAAACTTAGCTTTGATTAGCTGCAAAGTGACAGAACCCCCTTATTCACTTCCTTTTCTCCTTCTCCCCACTTCTCAACTTAGCCAAAAGAAAGGGGGAGGGAGGAGGGGGGGAGAGGGGGAAGGGAAAGAAAGGCCCACACGCTCTCTTTGCTCCACTGCTCTGTTGTTCGGGGAAGGCTATCTGCCCATACACAGCCCCTTGGCCATCTGGGCCATGAAGAGCCCTCAATCCCAGCCCTGAATGGTAATTGTCTCAGAGAGCACCCTCACAGGCATTTCAGGCAGTGGGGCTTATTAAAATCCTGAAGGGCAGTAATCCCTGAATGCCACTAAAAAGATCTCCAGCTGCTACCATTTATGAAGTGGGCTTGACAAGAGAGAGAAAAGGAGAGGGAGCTGGGAGGGGGGGAAGAGAGGGAGGGAGGGAAAGGAAAAGAAGAATTTAGAAGAGGCAAGCTATCCAAATAGGGTCCCCATCAGAAGAGTCACATTTTATCAGCTTAGGCTTTCTTGCCTCAGTTCCCAAAGGTATCTTCATCCAAACCTACATTATGTCCTCCTTTTACTCGCTCATGGCAGGGTGTGAACATATTATGAACGCGTGTTTACAGAAGATCTAAAACGAGGTAGGAAAAAGATGGAAGGCAGGCAGGCAAATGAGGAAGCCAGAAGCAGAACTGAGGTCTGCTTTTCCCAGCTGGCATGAAGAAAATGCCTAGATGTGAAAGCACTCAAAAATGGTTTTCTTGTATGTGTGTATCTCTCCCTAAGTAATTCTGGAGAAGTCTTTTCATCTCATTAGGTTAAGCTGATCAATAAAAATTCAGCAGTTTGCCCATTGCTTCTTCAGAAGTGGTGAAGCAAGTTGAAAGATGCAGGCGGAAGGTTTTTGTGTTTGAGACAATAACTGGGGTGACTTCTTAAATCCTTCGTTGTCATCCTCCATTAGAGATAAATAGATACCTTGGCTCAAATTCTTCAAACAAACACTATGTTGCTACACTTCTTTATTTTCTATTAACCTTCATGAAAAGATTTAAACCCTTCCAAAGAGCAGAGATTTTTGTGTGTGTGTTTTGCAATTCACCGAATAAGTGAAAGCTTTCTCTCATTTCAGCAATTATTTAGACAAGCTGCTGAAAAGGCATTCTTGAACACCTATGTCAAACACAGAGGTTGTGGGAAATAAAGAATATGAGCTGACCAATTGCTATATTTTAGTAAGAAAATGCACTCAAAACTGAAAATGCATGTGTAATTTACATATCTTCAAAACCTACTATAACTTAAATAGGGTTTTAAAAAATATTCTAGCAGCCAGAATTTTAAAATTCTGCATTAATAAAGTTGAAAGCCTATGAATTAATGTGATTCATAATCTAAAGCCCTAAGGATAAAATGACACATATGTTCACAAGCAGAAAATTTATAAATTTTGCATTTTGAGGCATTATATTTGCAAAATCAATTTCTGAAAATAAGTATTTTTTCTAAACATGCCAGAGATTGACTACTGAAGCAAAAGATCAGGTTGAAAGAGAAGGTTTCCTGATTACCTATGACAGAGGCCATGATAAGTTTTAAGTTTCTTTAAACTATTTTATGCACAAGCATCAAAATAATATAACAAATACATATAAAACCAGCCCTTCAGCATATCATAATGTTTTAAAACACTGCAATGTCACCATACTTTAGAGAAGTACCTGATCAGACAGGCACTTAAATTATATGTTCAAACAGATACTGGACCAGAATTTCACGACTTTTTTTTTAAATATGTTACCAATTAGGTTAAATATCATGCATAAGTGAATACATATATCTGTATCACTTTTTTTATTCTCCATTAAGGCAGAGTGATAGACCAGATATCATGAATCTTATCTACTGGAACTTGTACAGATCATTGTAAAACATGACAATTTTGATATTCCATGAGGCAGAGTAACTGAAGCTTTCAGAGAGAATCCTTGTGTCAAATCAGCAAGTATCCTCACTAGTAACTGCTTTTTAAGTATGATTTAGGCTTGTACCTAATGTGCACAGAGATAAAAAATTTTCATGTTCTGTTTACAAAAATTACATAGAAACTACTTTCTTTTGAATTTTTAGTTCAGGTAAGAGATTATAAATTACAACAGAGACCTTCAGGACTCTGTTAGGTTCATACTTTATTATGCCCTTTTGGTACAATCATTCTAATGTTTCATAAAAGGTGGAGTAATTATGTGAAGGAAAATGCCTATGCTTGTTGTGGACTCTAGAGAAGAAAATTTTAATGTTTCAAAAAGAACTGTCAGTGATGAACTCTAAATTTTTCTGGCTGTAAAACCCAAATTATAATATTGAAACTGTTATGTTAAATGAAAAACAGAGAAGTAAGGGATGTACACAGACATGAAGAATAACGAAAAATAAAAGGACAATTACTTAGACATAACAATTTGGCAATAAATGCTTTTATTTAATTGATTTAATTAATAGTAATATGAAATATACATCCAGGATATATATCCATATCATCACTGTGAGTAAAGGAGCAATTCCAATAACCTTTCCAGAGAATAAGTTAAATGCATTACAAAAAGAATATACAGCTGTATATTGTCCAGAATTTATTGTCCTGAAATACAGCAATGAAACTCAGTACTGGACCGCCAAGAGATAAAATTATTTTGCCTACTTACAGTACCATTGTTTGCTATTGTTTCTGACTAATCAAGCTAAATTAAGCTTAGTTGCAATAAACCTCATTCTTACATTTCTCATTAGTCACTAATGAAGAAGGCAATGGACAATCTGGTTAACAAATATAGAAAGATATAAGATTCAGCTCCTTTCTGAAGCTGTAACACAGGGGCAAAGACACAGTAACTGTGTTCAGTTAGGAGGTTGTGTACGCTCCTGACTCATCTATCCAAACCAAGGAACTGGCTGGGCACCAACCCTGTGCCCTGGGAGAACAGCAATTTACCATTTTTTGTGATTTCAATTATTTCATTGAAAGGCCAAACTGCCATAGGAAACAGCATAGGCAGCACCAAAAAAAAACAGGAAATTGCTTATGGTAATGGTGACCTGCAAACCAGCATCTGCTCAGATGATGAGGGGATTTCTTCCTTTGTTCTCAACAAGGATCTTTTTCCATGTGAAAGGTGTGACCAGTTAGAAGAGCACGAGGCAATGTAACTCATCCTCACAACTCAGACCTCGAGAGGGAGATACTCCTAACAGGCTTTTGGACAAACTTCTGCTTTTTGCAAACTCCTACTGTAAAACAAAACACTCTTGATAGATTTTTGGAGAAAGAGCACTCCTTCCAGCCCTTACAGCATTTTAACTGAGGTCCTTTTAAGAAAAACCTGACAGAATTATATTTTTAAAAGAATTAAATAAAAAGATTGCAATCAGTTAATTCAATTTTGTAGTAACATATGCCCATTATAAAATCTTTTTATTATGAAATAGGAAAAGCAAATGTAGAACTTCTAAGAGAAACAGTGGGCATAACTGGCATATGAAATAGAGTATTTTGCATTAATATGGTACAGTTGTACTTTTTGAAATACAGACAAATGTTTACAGAATACTAGAATCAAAAAATTATGAAGAAAACAAATTAAACTCAGTGTTCAATAGTAAGCACCAGTTTTACTGGTTTTAAAAAACTATCTGTTTTTTAAACTGACTTTTGCTAGGATGGGAAAACACCTGGTTTGAAGAATAAAATACAAACATAAAGTTGCATTATGAACCTGTGAGGCAAATGCAGCATTGCAGAGACGAAAAAAAAAAGTAAGAATTGTAAGCTTTTTTGAAAATTCATGGTTACAGTTGAAATCTCAGGTAGAGTAGTGAGGGAACATAATTTGGATTTTTTCTTTTTAGCACGAGACTGCAAAAAACATCACATGAATACATTTGATTGGTCATTCTATTTTAGTGCCAGTAAATTCACAAATTAATGTCATAGAGAATAGTTAATTTGGAAGGCACAAAGAAACCATATATAGTTTTCCAAGTTTAACAATAAACCATTCCAAAATGCAGGCATATAATGCTCTGTCATATACACATGCGTTAAGGTAAAAATAAAGATCTTGTGGCTTATGGAACAGAGAATTGTTCTGATTGCTGAAGAAGACACAACTCTGGATTTTCCTGCCTGTAAAGTATCAAATTGTTGAGGTAGTTGAGAAAGGGAGGCATAAACCCAAATGAGAACAGTATTAAAAAAAAATAGTTAAACAAACAAACAAACAAACAAAAAAGCTAAAACAGGCTGTATTGGAAGGCACTTTGCACTTGAAGCATACACTAAAATTCTTTTTAATAATGCTTAACTTTTTCAAGTAGGTGCTTGTGATGCAGTGTTTTTCAGTAAAATCTATTTTCCAGCTGTTGCTTTAAAATCCAAGGCAGAACAAAACCAAAGAAACAGTTAAAACTGGAAAAGAAGATGCAAATTTGTTAAATGTTTAAAATACTGGTTCAAAAGAACACAGGTTTACTTCAGAAAAAAATAATCATAAATCTTCCTCTTTTATATATTACTACAAATGCCCTCAACCATGCATTTCTGCCTTTGAAATAGATAAAGGATCTTGAACAGGATCTGACTATCAGCATATAGTATTTACATAGGGTATGCTTCTCATTAGGGGGAAAAAGGAGTAAAATGTTTGCTGTTGGGTAATGATACAATACTCAGATCAAAAAGATTATATACCTTCGAAAATTCTACACCAAATAAGCCAATCTCTAATAAAATTCTGGTAAATGAAAATTTCAGTCACATTGTTCCACAGCAGTTTACAATAATGTGCCACCTACCTATCAAAAGTCCCTTTGAAATAGTGCTGCTTTTTATCAACTTGAAAAACAGTGCTTCTGCTATCTTTAAAACACTGAACTTCAAGTTTCTCATCAACAGTATTTTTATATTTTAGATAATTCCCATCCTGGTCTCAACTTCTTCTACCCCACCCATGGAGACTGAGGTTTTTCCTGTTACAGTGCTGCTAGAGGGTGCAAGCAAAACACAGTGCAGACTCTTTATTAGCACACTGTCAAGCACTTCTCCTTCTTAGATAAAGGACTAGCATAGTAACAAGACAGTCCTATTCCCATCTGAGGTGAAGTAAACAGAAATTACTTTTAAACAGATCCTTTCATATTCAAAATATCCCAATATGCTTTACAATAATGAGATAGATACACTGTCATTTTCGTAGTCTGAAACGCAGAGGGCAAGGCTTTGTCTTGCAAGCTGGAATAAAAGGAGGTCATGGGTCCTTTGAAGTTTCCTTACATCATCTAGACTGAAAGACAGGATGGAACAGAGAACATAACTGAGACAAAATAGAAAGGGAGGAGGGCAGGTGACCATTGTGAAATGTGTGAGACATCTCTTTCATCACATTTAAGGAGCACAGATCCAGAAGCAAAAATTAATCAGCAGGGAAAGATTTTTTTTTTTTTTAAGACTGGCAGCAGGTACAATGCTAATCCTATTTTTTCTTTGAAGGATTTTCTTGGGTAGGAAGGGAGGGAGGGAGCTAGGAAGCCTGGCGAGATGAATTCCACTTTCATCACAGCAAGTTAGGGATCTATATGCATATAGAGATTCAGTTCAGGTGAATGTAATGTAGTAGGCTGTACTACCCGCCCATTCAACAAAAGTGCTCATCCAATAATGAGCTGAAATATCCTAGCAAACAAGAATTTTGAAGGAACTTAGGAAAAAATGCTTATAAGGAAAACAGAAGGGGGACAGGAAAGTACAAACAGATCAGACAGCATCTTAAAGAAAGGGTCCATCACCCACCTGGCACTGGCTGACAGAGCTTCTTCAATGAGGATGGAATGGCCAACAAAAGCACAACATTCTGCAGCCTGTGTTTATTGCCAAGCTATGTTTCCAAATGAATTAACAAGGAGTGGTAGCCTAATTAAACTACATCCTCTGCATTTTGCCCTTCTTCTGTACAGCAGAAGTAACAGCTACGTGGAACAGAACAGTAGCAGCTAAACTCTCCCAAATTCTTCATCCATCCCTGCTTTGATTAGAGCCTCAAACTGTGAAGACAGCAGGAGCTGGCCTATAGTCCACCCTTCCTGCTTACTTCACAGAGGATCGCAGAGCCTGCAGGAGGAACTATCCCTTAGAGGAAAAAGTTTATACCCCTTCTCCACATCCCACCCAAATGGTATTAAAGATATGTTCATCTAGCACCTCACATGAAACAGGATGGTTTTGGACACTCCAGCTCTACAAAGCTTTATGCAAGCCACCAAAACTCTTTGCCCCTATTCTGTTGGAGGCTTCCCTTTCCTCAGCACTGAGCAGTCACGCCTTCAGCTGTGTTCAGTGTTTAATTCCCCACTGCCTTTCTTTTTCTCCTAACACTTGCATAGTTCAGCCTTGGCTATGGAGTACTGACTAAGAATGAACAATAGGCACCTTTCAAGTCTTCAGAGTGAGCTTTGAGCAAGGCTCCACTCAGGGACCCAATCAATATTTCATGCAGTTTCAAGCCACAGTTTCATGGCTTCTTCCAGGCAGATCACTAGCTGGGAACCCCTAGACCTTTCCTGGTTTTATTCTAACAAGGTGAAATTAAAGGGATAAACAGATTACAAACCAAATATTTTTTTCTTGGAAATACTCATGGTTACAGAGCAAAAAGCCAAAAAGGAAAAGGGAAGGGGGACAAGAAAGATAAAAGGACACACTACAATACGCATTATGTTTGAACAGTAACCAGCCACTTATAATAAGGAAAGCGGTTCTTCCCCTAAAGCTGATTAGCAAAGTTTGAAAATCACACATCAGGTAGCTACTACATGCAAATCCATTTAAAGTGATGCAAGTAAATGGAGTTAACAAAGAAGGCCCACCACATCAGCTATCTAAAGCACTCATTATCTCTGCAACACCTAGGACAAAGCACGACCTCTGACCACAGGTTATAGCAATGCATCCTTTTCCACAGATACAAGATCCTGAAGTTAAAAAATCATGTGTAAGAAACATGCTTTGAGCTTATCAAGTGAACAAAGAGAGAAGAAAATATTAAGAACAGCCCTTTATCACACTAAGGACCATAAATAATGCTTCATAAATAATGATATTATGATTACATGCTTTTAAATAAACTTTTTTTTCACTAAAATTTCAGTGTTATTTTTTCTTTTTGTATTGCATTCACACTTCTGTAGAAGCATTTGCCTATTTCTAGAAGCTTGCAGAAAAAAAACCAACCAAATCAAAAGACATGCCGTGGCAGAAAACTGAGGTTGCAAGAGAATCTCCCCTCCTTCTCCATTAGTTGCTCCTCTTACTCTCCATAACAATCCACACAGTATTTTGAAAAAAAAAATAAAAAAAAACCTCCTCCCAAAAATCACATTTCTGACAGTAAAATACAACTGGACTGACAATTATAATTTACCTGCTCAAACTGAAAGGCAACTATATGATTTTTTGTTTATAGTGGTTGGAATCTTGTCTCAACATGCTCTCTCATGTTAGATTCCACTGAAAGTTTTGAGTCAAAAAATCTGACAAGCTACTGTTAAAGCAGGAAAAATTACAGCTTTAGCTTCAGATGTGTCAGGATCTTTTGAAAAAAAAAACTTTTTATGTCAGCCCTGTGGTTAAAGGGCATCAACAGCAGAACAGATGCATCTTTCCACCTTGCACGTTCAATTTTCGGAAGCATGAAGTGTTGATTGTTCAAGCTGCTTCACTGGAGAATGTTGCATTATCATCATGGAATTTGTTTGATTTTAAAAGCTTGCCAACATCAAATGGAATTTCTAATTCCACTCCTCTCACTTTTAAATCCGGGAAAGTTCAAATGCATGGAAGTACAAAAGCACAGTAAAATTAAAGGAAATCACAAACATACCTACAACAGATGTAAGACTCCTGAGTGAAGGAGAAATCCTTGTTCATGAAACAGAGTTCAAATAATGAAGTTATGAGGCTTCCAAGTCTCAAATACATAGGGGCACTTTTCTCTTACCTATCGTTTAAATTTTCTTCTATTAACCTTGCAAGCAGGGTGAAAATTTTAATCAATATATGGATATAACATGTAAAATAAGTAACCATGTAACCATGCCCGAAATTGTAGTTTTGATGAAAAGTAAACATTCAGTAAACAACAACCATAATAAAAGGTAAAATCAATGGGCTTTGTAAAAGTGGTAAATGAAAACACAGGGTAAAAATTTGTTTTATTTTTCAAAACATCTTAGGATGACTAGTAATGCCTTTGAAATTTAGAGAGGAATAAAAAAGAGAATGAGGTATAGTGAAGTACTGTCAACTGAACAGTGGATACTTACTTCATTCCCTTCTATTACTGCAACTTAAAAAAATAAAAAAACATTGAGGAAACTCAATGGGAATTTCATGCAAATACAGCACAGCATCTGGTCAGAGTATGTTACCATGCCATTTCTTTCATTCTGTGCTCATTAGATAAATATGGCAGAATACTACTTACAGTTTATTTCCAATCATATGTTAAGGGAAGACTGCATTATCTCATTCTATCACAAATCATGATATGCTGTATTAAGGAGATAGTTTCTCCACTGGCAAGTAGTATTTGTGTAAACAATGTTCTTTCCTCTGATACATTATTCAAACAAAAGCATTACTGCACTGATGCCAACTACAGTAGCTGGGAGTGCAGGACATGTTCTTCCTAAAACTTGTGAAACTATCTTGAGAAATTTGTATTCCCTTCTCAAAGGTGGGAGTGTTTCTCAGACCAAAGCCAGTGACAAATCTACCCCTAACAGGAATCACAAGTAACAGTACTAGATTCCAGAACATTTAACTTTTTCACCTGGGTACATTGCCTATTTTTGGGACCTAAGATACAATTTGTCTCTGACATATCCATTACATGGTGGAAAGCAGGCAACATTTTGTCTTAAGCATAGAACTGAATCTGAGAGAAAACTGTTAATTCAGGAAGACTGGGTTAAACCAACCCAACTAAGCCAAATCAAAAGGTCTTGTATGCATCCAGCATTATGAAATAAATAACCATGCAAACAGAAAGAAGCAGCAATCATTCCTGTGTCATCCATTAAAAAAAAAAAACAATACAGAAATCCTAATTGGGCTGCATGATCTGATTCACTCAGAGAAGTTACAAAGGCAAAATTGCTTTCATCAGTAACAATACATTACCTCCTAACTCCACACCTAAAATTAAGTGCTTAGGAAAGTCTTCCAAATGCTTTGTTCTGAAGAAGGCCATTATATGAGCACTAAATCAAGACAGATAGTATGGAAAATGGAAAACGGAGATTTCTTTTTGCAGTAAGCTATAAAATGTAGCTCAGTCAGACACAGGATCTGAGAAAGTAATAATAAAGTTCTGCTGTAAATCACTAAAAAACCTTTTTATTTTTAAAGCTAACTATAGTGCTTTGGAGTAGAAGCACTGAAAATGGAGATTCTCCTCATAAAGTGTTCTTTGCAAGTAAGTTTTATATAATTGAGATGCAGAGAAAAGGTTTGGAATTTGAATGCAGTGAATAGCCATGATATAATGAGATGCAAGTATGATCTACTTCTGTAATTAATTTTCCTTCTTCACCCACACTGTCACTTGTTATGATAATGTGAATCTTAACCTTAATGAGAAATTTCATACCACCTTGATTAAAGATACTGCAAATAACATCATTCTTTTTATTTTGGCTTTATTTCAACAAAGAATCTCTTTTACATCCTCAAAACCCTCAATCCTTCTGGTAACGAAGTTTCCATCTACAACAGAGATTTTCAGAGACTGATTTATATGCCATGTTTTTAAGTAAGGATTATGTGTTTTATAGTATGTGTTTTATAAAATGATCATGTTCTGCAGCAACTGTTCTTAATTTTTTTTTAAAGGTAGCTTGTCTGAAGAGTTTTTAAGACATAAGCTCCTCAAAAAAATTGTGTATGCATTCCTTTACGGCATTTGTGAATTAGCATAAAAAGTTATTAAACATTCACATGACACTTTTGAAATGTAATTTAAAAATCAACACATAAAATTTTCAAGGATTTCCAGAAATTTTGCAGGCAAGTCTCTACAAACACATGCACGTAGCATTAAGTTGGGCCCAATGTCTTAAAACGGGATCTACCAAGAGAGACAACAAAACAAAATCAAATTTCACACGTGAATGGTGGATACATTTTAATAATCCTAAAATTCTAAAAATTAGAATTGAAATTTTTTACAAGACTCTGTATTACCAGAAACAAGTTTATTTAATCAATGTGTATCCTTGCAAATTTAACAAGGGCCACGTTTCCTTCAAGATGTATCTTCTTCTCATGGTCTGTCACAAGAGATAGTCCACTGGAAACCAAGAAAAATGCAACACTTCATAATCCATGAAATGAAAATGCCTAAGAATAATTGGTTTCTCAGCAATCCCAAACTACAGGGACAAACCACACAACAGGAATAACTGCTCATCATTTTGGAAAACAGGTAATAAATTACATGGCTTATATATTAAAGATTTTATATTTACAAGGAGAAGTAGCTTTCTACAGGGAGTTCCCTTATTCTAAGAAGGCTATTATTCAAATTGCTAGAAAACAGAGACTTCTTTTCCCAAATACAGTGGTTTACTTATTTCAGTGAGGAAATAATTCCATCCTATTGGGGCATTAACAAGATTCACTCAGGTTTTAGGGGGTATGTCACCAAGAAGAGAACCATATATTGCACATACTGCTTTGGAAAATGCAAAACACAGGTACCCAAGTGGTGTACTGCTATATCTGATTTATTTTACCTTCATGACCTTAAATTAATTTTTTTTTTGTTACATACCAAACTATTCTACACTACCTAGCTCAGAGTTTCACTAACATCTTTCTGCTAATCACATATAGGAAGCCAATTCCCACTTTTGAAACGGCTGACAGCAAAACTCTACTTATTCAACCAGCTTTGCTTTTATCCTCTCCGCTCCCAAAGGCAGAGATTCCAACTCTGCAAAACTGTTCAAACCAATGCTAGTCTAGAACTTAGATGAACCCAACCAGATAAAGACCCACAGGGTTCTACAGTCCCATGCTGTTGTGCTCCCTCATTAGATTCGACTCATGCAGACTGCGCAGCCCCACAAAAATTGACAAGCCAAATTACTGAAACTCATATTCAGAACTACACCATGAAATCAACAACACAGAACCTAAATCAGCCCTCATCCAAAGGAGTTCAAAAGCCTTTTTGTGTTAATAATTTGGATAAGAATACTTCCAAAAATACAGCAATAAAAATCCAACAATAGTTAGTGTATTAAAAAAAAAAAAAAATCACACCTTGCAGTGTCTGTCAAGGCACAGAGTGCAAAAAAATAGGTTTTCATTCCTCATTACTGCCCATCAGCTCCTACTGACTTCTACTTTTAAAAATGAGGGTATGTATTGAAACAATTTTCCTTAATCAATTTTCAGGGAACTTTTTTTGGAAGGTATTTAAGAAACTACATGTGCAAAAAAGCTGAAATAAAATCTAGGACAGTTAGGCACCAAGCAGTCTTAAAAATCCCATATGGCTGCTGTCTGCAACTCTTGGTACCCAAATATATTCAAAATTCTGGTTTTGAGGATATAATCTTTTTAAATCAGTGGCCTAAAAAACTGCTTAAATAAATTGCTCATTTTACAGGCTGCAAAAAAAAATAGTAAATATTAATGTGAAGGTACAGATTCACTCTTTCAATGTCTTTAAGAACAGTGTTTAAGGTAATTCACATTGCAATTATGCTTACTTTTGGAAATATATGTGCAAGGATAAACGGAACAAGCACACATTTCACTCAAGTTACCACTGCAGTACACCAAAATCTTCGCCTGCTTTAACTTACAATAACGCATAACTCTATGGGCTGGAAACAGAAAAAAATATGAACATGGAAACTCGCTGCTTTCATTCATTTTTTTTTCTAATCCAGTTTACTATGCAAGGCACAAGCAGAAGCATACAAAAGGATATTCCCACCCATTTAACAAATGCAGATAAATACTGACCTTGATCACAGCAATTTTATTGGAAAGTTCAGTTCACCAGAAAGTGTGCAAGACAGAACATGAGAAAGACAAATGTGTCTCAAAAGCAAAGGGAAAAGTGTATGCAACTTCAGCATAAGTGAAAGAACTAATATAACCCTAGAATTCAAACTTTGGAAGAAAGATTATTAATCTTCCAAGTAAATACGGCTTCACTAGCATAGATTAGATTAGATAGATAGATAGATAGATAGATAGATAGATAGATAGATAGATAGATAGATAGATAGATAGATAGATATACATATATGTATATATATACACACACACAATTATTAGGCACACACTTTCCATGTTCTTTGCCCCAAAAGCAGAGCTGACAATGGTGACAGCAGAGTGTGTAATTAGTTTTTATTGTTCCCCTGACAGCTATAGCTCTGCAAGGACCCCTTGCCTTTTCCATTGTAAATGTTATGGAAAAATACACTAATGACAGGCATTTAATTATGGGCACAGCAACCATGAGGGGAGCTGTGCCAAAAGTGATTGGCAGCTTTGGATACCAGATATTCATCGCAATGGTTCTTTCTCTATCATACCTTCTACTTCACATTAGTGAAGCTAGTTTTTAAAAACATTTTTTCTAAGGCCTTGGTTGTTGTCTAGAGATATTATTATTAATTACCAAAAACAGACAGAAGCCTACCAAAAACATCAACAAAATCTTTAATTATTTTTTGTTAATAGCATGAAGTTTTTTGAAAGAGATCTATGCACTGACAATGCCATCAACATAAAAGAATTCCCCCCTGACTCCAGCACATAGTTGACTTTTTTTTTCATTATACATACTAACAAACAAAGAGATGCTATGCCCTCTTAACATATCTTTATTCAGTATTTACAATAAACTGCTCCACATTCAGCTGTAGTTGCTGAGGTGCTTTTTCGCCTGATTAATTAGCAATTGGGAGACACGCTTTTTGGCAGCTTTTGTATCCCTATTATTTCTTTTGGTTTGGCACAAAAACTCCCTTTTGGGAGCACCAGTATTTGTACTGTACCCCACTTAGTGATGGATCACTAATTTTTAATAAACTAAGTCCCAAGAGAACTGTAAAATTATGTAAAAGTGTATCGGAGCAAGAAATGCAAACAAATATTAAACAATAAATACATGGTCTGGGGGTAAGAGCTATTGCAGTCCGTAAAATATTAAGTCTTTTCCAGACTATACATGGAAAGCCTATCCAAGAGATCACATATAATGTTAAGACACTGGTCTGAATTGGCTTTTAACCACTTGATCCAAATGTCTGCCTTCACCTTTAAAAAGCGACTAGCTAACGTGGATGCACAATTTCCTTGAAGAATGCTATATCTGAATGTTCCTTCACTGTTTCTTATCCCTCCCCCATGACCAGATGAATGAAATGACTCTGTGAAGCAGATTTCTATGAAGAATGACCACACAACTCTGGACGAAATGGTTCTAAGTCTATGCAGCAGTCGCAAATCCCTGGCTAAGCCGAACAAAGCAACATTATCCCAAAGTGGTAAGTTTGGGAATATAAAAGTGAAGCTGTCTGGCTCTAAAGTGGTAACTTACAAATAGCTGCAGAATCACTGTTGGCTGTCCATCCCCCATCCAGCTGGCTCTCATATCAGTGACTTCAAAAATGCAGTTAGCCATTATGGTGGCTTAAGGCACTTTGTGTGCCAGTGCAATGACCATGCTGTGTGTGCGTGTCAGAAGGTCAATACTTTCAAATTCCAGAGTCTCTCTTTATTTCCTTCTTTTCTGGAAACAAAAGGAAAGAGAGCAGGATTGATAGCTCCTACTTTGTTAACTTCTGCTCACCAAATGCCCTGCCTGTATGAATACATAACTATTTTTTGAAAAATCTGATTAGACATCAAATAAAGTGGGAGGGGTTGTGGGGGGGAGAACCACAATCACCAAACAAAAACCCAATGCAGCTGTTTTTCCTGCTCATTAACAGCATTAATTGGTAAATTTTCTTGCAACAACTTTTAACAATTGTAGGAGACCCAACATCATTAAAGCTGCTAGAAGTCCTTACCTAATGCTGATGAATTAGCATTGAAGACTGACAGCTCTGCTACAAAGATCATCATCTAAATTAGCAGTAAGTAAAATAAAATACTTGCTTTTCTTGTCTCCTCACAAAAAAAAAAAAAAAAAAAAAAAAAACAAAAACCTGTGTTTTATTTATACAGCACTACAAAACCAACAAAATATTAGACATTAAGAGATGTGGAGGATTTTTTTTTGTTTAGTTTTGATTAAAAGGGTAAGTATGAATTCAGCTACAGTTTCAAAGACAAAGGCTTTTTCATAAAGATACGCATTTTTTTTTACAAATTTGAAACAAATTCAAAGTAAAAATTGAAACAAAAAATCCTATGTACAGTAATATAATTATATATTTCTTAACAAGTCCCTGAGTGACAAGATAAGGTGATTTGAATGTCTGTAAAGAGAAGGAAATTCTCCTGAATTGTAACAAGAATGTGAAAAATACTACTTTGAAGTACAAAAAACTGAAAAGGTAGTCTTCATTGCTACCCACCACAGAACAGCTGCAGTGCTCAACTACTACTGATGAACAACTCACACCATGTGAACACATCTGCTACTGCAAGCATCCATCCCCAAGCAAGAAAAACTAGGCAATTTCAGGGAGGAAGTATTATATTATTTTAATGAATGAAGAAGGTCAATGTCTCATGGTAACATTAATTATGGCATAAAATATATTCTATCAAAACATGCATAATTTTAAATGTCCCAAGTCCATATTTTATCTTTCATAATGAAACAAATACATTTTAGCAGAGGGTGCCCAGCAACAAAGTAAATGTATCTCATACTCTTTTTTTTTTTTTTTTACCTCACCAAATGATTCATAAACAAATAATTTCTTCTCTATACTCTGCACCATTTCATCACCATAAAAAAACCCAAAAGTTGGTGCCTATCAAATAAAATGATTCTTCAAAAGTCTGATGAGAACGAAAAATAAAGCAACAAATGTAAAATAAGATTTTTTTGCTGCAGATACTACTGTTGAACAGTTTAATATACTGTTCTAATGGTGAGAAAGAAAATGAACATGAAAAATAACTTACTTGCAGGTTATATGTGTTTAAGGTTCTTTTTCCACACAATTTGTCAGCATGGATGGGAAAATTCTTCAGCTAGATTATAATGGAAGTGACAACAAGAATTGTAATTTTCAGGTAAAATTTGCAGAACCTGAAGAATTTGCTTTAATTGGTATTAGCAATTCAAGGAGATCTTGCTAATTAACAGGACTCTTGTGCATCTTCTCGTTAGCTGATTTTTTTCTTTTGACAGCATTTTTACTGGTCATGCATTTAAACAGCAAAATTGGCCAGAAAGCTCTTTGCATACCAGTTAACAGAATATGCACACCAAACTATGTCTCTACATTTTGCAGCAGTCTAAAATAAACTAATTTTCTTCATAAAACTAGGATCCAAAAATGTATAAAACTAGGATCTAACAATGTATTTTCATCAACCTCTCAACAGCAGAATATGAAGGATGTTTCCCCAGATTAAATATATACATATATAATATACATATTGGGGTGTATTTTTCTTTTACTGTATTTTTCTGAACTTGCATGGTAGAGAAATACAATCTCAATCCTCACAGAACAGTGGGGGTTTTCTTACATATGTACTTTCACATACTTCATTTTAACACAAATTATTTTCTAAAATGTATAGGAATGGGAATTCGTGCTTTTACAATGTAACAATGTAGGCTCAGTTTCCTAAAAAAAAGAGGATTTCAGATATCTATACATGTTTGCACACTGTAAAATAATACACACCATTTTGAATTAACTCAGCCATAATCTATCTTGGAGACACTACAATGAAAAGGGAGAGTGCAAAAATGCAAGGAAGAGTCCTAATGCGTGAATGATTCTATTCTTCCATTCAGCTGTGCTGAAGTACCTTACAGTATGGCTTACTCATAACAACTGCAATACCATCAGAATGCAATTTCAATAACTTGTCTGTTTATTTCAAACCAAACGTTTTCATTTCATTACGTTGGTGTGCTGCTGACTGTCTAAATTTTAAGCACAAGTGCAACAAAAACTTAAACAAAACAGGGCCCTTTATTCTCAAAAGTGAATTAGACCATTCAGAAACACTGGGATATTAGATTAATTATGAGACTAAAGGCATATACTTTTAAAACAATGTTCAGAACTGGGTAGCACAGACAAGAGCACTATTAAAAGAAAATCTCAGATCGAAAATACTTCTAATTGAATTGAAAAAGGAAAAATAAATAACACAAAAGAAATGGAGGAACATCTCAGAGGCATATCTCAAATGTATGGACAAACTACTGTCTACCCATGGTTGGTTGAGTATTTGTTAGCATCTTCTCTCAGCTGCTCACAATGACCAACCTTCTTTATGTGTTTTCTTAGTAGTCTAGTATTTCAGCAACGCTGCAGTCCTCTGCCCAGGAGGACTGCACCAGGCACAGACTGGTGTTGGAAGAAGAAGTCACAAGGCACTCAAACAAGCTAGGAGAGTTCTCAAAGCACATTAATGTAATTCTCTGTTTCATTTTACATTGGTGTGCCCAAATGCTAGCTTATCTACCTGCCCACCTCCTGACCTGAGAGCAACCAGTGTGTGAAGAAACAGCAAACTGGGAAGATGGCCAAGAACTGAAACACAGAATCTACAAATAATTCTCTTATTACTGCTTTGAACTTTAACACAAAATACATTACCTGGAAGATTAGACCTGGAAATTTGATGGAAATTCCATTCACTTTCTAAATACTACAGAGTTCAATTAAAAAAATTAATTTTCAGATTCTTTTCCCTCACACAATATTCATGATACACTGTCCAACACTTCACCACCTAATGACACACTTCAATGCATACATACACACATGTATATGTAAGTATACATATATATAAACATTGAAATGCATACATATTCTCATTACATACACCATATACATTATGTATGCCTGTCCATATGAATGCAATGACCATGACTCCTGAAGGACTCATTGCATTCATTCATTTTTCAGCCCAGCATGGAGGTGGTAGATTGCAGGGATCACAGCAAGAGGGGAGAGAAAGGAAGGCTCATCTTTATCTGTCCCGAAAAGCGTATACGGCTAGAAGAAAGAATGCAATGAAGTGTCCTGACTATGTGCACTCAGGAGAGATTTCATAAGAAGCATTTCATGAAGATCAGGTACCACTTAACCACTTAACTGTTCCTTTCAGACAGAGGTGGAGGCCAGCGAAACTATTGTTCTTTGTGCAGTTTTTCCATAGAATGTTTCAAACTGTTTCAAACACCCACTTTTAAAATAAACACCCACGTTCTTTTGGAGACACAAGGTGTTAATGAAACTATTAAAAGCAGAGAAAGTAGGTGTAAAGAATTGACAGCTCTACTACTGATCTTTTAATTACAAGGAACCAGTCAGATTTCTTCAGCACTCAGAGCAAGCTGCTGGATAAAATGCTCTCAAAATGCAAACTATGCTGTTTCAAAATATGTGTACATATACATATAATATATATACAAGGATGTGTATGTATACCCCAAGTACTTAGGCTCCTATGCTTTCCCTGACATAGGAAACTTACACATAACACCAATATCAAAATAAACACCTTTACTTTACCCTTTTTCATCCACAACTCCATTTTCTTATCATGTGTAACTGCTTCTTCCTATCCCAGCCATTTTTGCATGGCTTCCCTCAACTCTGTACATAGGCAGAATCATATCTATATGGAAAATAAAAGAAAGACAAACCAACAAGAAACCAGCCACATGTCCTCAGCACATACAACCAACATGCTATGGTGAAATCCACAAACACATAACAGATGGCAGAACACCCAGACATCCATCCAGCCCATGAGTGCACTCCAAGAAGTGCTCGGTGTGTGTAAGCTGCCACATCCAGAGCTTCTCTAAACTAAATCTGTGAATTTGGCTTCCCAGGGAGGCATTTAAGAACACTTCTATCCTCCCACCCAACTGCAGCAGAACTTAGGTGTGTAAGGATTGAGTTCAAAGATGCTTTTCTGAAACAGTGCCTAAATACTCAGCTACAAAATCCAAGTTGTGAAATTCTGGTCTACGCATAGAATTTTCAGCAGTGTCTACTCATTTTTCTGTTTGCTACCCCCAAATATCTATCTAAAAAAAAAAAAATTCTCTAGCAACACTGACCAAATTGTGGTATCCAGTTTAATTATGGGAAATCACCAGCTGAAGTTGAAATTACTTCTCAGTACCTAAATTCACTAATCATCATCTGATTTCTTGATTTTATCTACATAAATACACAAAGAGAAAATGTATCAGCATCCTATGTCTTTATGACTCTTCTATGGATTTGGTATGCCATTTTCTTGCATAAAATGCAGTCTAACCGAGTAATACTCCTAATAAAAAAATTTGCTTTTGTGAGACTGGAAGCTACGGTCTCTATGTACAACCAGAAACTAGACTTGTAATCCAAGCATTTTTAACCACTCTGAAACTAACTAACAATTTATGAAGCTACATAACCTGACACTGAAAGAACTTAGAGGGAAATACCTAAATAGAAACCACAATCTTAAAGCATAATCCTGACAAGCAAAAAAACGTAGCAATAATTACAACAAGTAGTTCAGCTTGAACTGTGACAAGATTAAAAACAGTAGTTGGCATGACGCAAGTAGACCGCTTCAAAATTTGTCCCTGGTACACAACATTCAGTCTGAATTCTAATTAAAGGGATTATACCAATTAAATTAATATGCTCCACTCCAAAACTGAGCATTGTATTCAGAATAATATTCTCTGATGACACTAGTTTGCAGTCCCATATAAGAAAACATACATGCAAACAGTGCTGAAAGACTAATGCACTTTCATGTAACAGTTAAAATTTGTGTACACTTAATTCTAAGCCTACAAAAATAAACAAATCACATTTTTGAGCTTACTTGAGGATTCATTTCCAATTAAAAAAAAAAAAAAGAAAGAAAAAGAAAAAAAATGAAAGAAAAAAATTTTAAAAGGATAGAAGGACTAAAAAAGTATTTTATTTATGCTTCAAAATTTTCATACCTAAGCTTATTTTCACTTGGTAATGGACCAAGCATTTATGGAAGGTGTATGCTGATAATTAAATACAGAAGAAAATATGGCATGGCAATACTTAAAACATTTCTAAGGACTGACTTTGATTCTGTAAAAATACACAACTTTGTTACTCATACATGCCGGCAATAATGACCATATATTTTCTAATTGTTCTAGCAGAACTTTGGCAACTACCGAAGCAATGTAGTATGAATTTTGCTAATAGACTCCCTTGATTTTTTATTTACCAAACATTGTTCACACCAGGACTACTTATCAACTGGACCACTCAACAGTTTGCTAATAATGTGTCCTTCAATGAGAATGCAATTTTTACGTATTTCCATAAGTTGCTGGAGTCTAATACTAATAAAAATTAAACCATCAAATCTGAAGGAAGGACAATCATTATTAAATTCTTCAAAGTTTAAATGGAGCCTTAATTTAGAGCGCCTTTATCATTATTAGGATGATCAATATTTCATTTTTTAAAAGGAATTAAATAGTTCTATGGCAGTTTCTTAATTCTGAATAAACAGAATAAAGAAGCAAGCTAAATCAAAATGGTAGTATTTATGTTTATAGAATGGCAGTATATTTTGTCCTAATTTCAAAGTTATCACCAAGTAAGCATCTCTACTTACTTCTACATGCGTTCATCTCCTGAGTCTGCCTCTAGATGAAGATAAATCACTGCAAAGTTATTGCTGCAACATTTTTAAATGTTATAAAAATTTTTTTATCTAAAAACAATTTCGACTTCAGCTCAGGTTCTGATGAAACAAATTCAAAAGAGAAGTGCTTTCTTTTCTTTGGGTCTCTTCCACCTACCATTCAGGTGTTTGCCTGTTTTTTTTGCAATTCTTGTGTTATTTGGAAAGCACACACAAACTGGCATGCTGTATAAAACAAAGGAGAGTTGCATTTGCACCCTGCTCTTTCTCATATTTTTATTCACAAATAAACACGACATGTCCAAATGGATACATCCATTTTGAGAGAGCAGTATTTTAAGACAAGAAATGTTTGTTTTTAAAACAGAAGGTTTAGAAACATCTCAAAATTAACTCTTTCTGTGCTGTTTGGAAGAATAACAAAACTAAGTTTTCTTTGCAGTCTGCTGATGTTTGATGTTGGACCAGTAAGAGATTCCATTAATAGTAGTAATACATGATTTAACTTACTATAATCCTTGTAAATATAATTCAGTGTATAATGCCTACTGACTAGGCAAGCACTGTTTGTACCTTCAGCTTTACCTACATACAGTTAAGATCATCACACATAAGACAAAGGAAGCGAAAAATCTGAATTAAGGCTATTTTTGAAGTATTTTAACTGTTATGCTAGCAGTGTGTGGATTTGGTCAAATCTATTTCTCTCAGTGATCCTCCTTTTACCCAGTGGGATTTGGGAATATAACATCTTTTCTTTTTTTTTTTTTTTTTTTTTTTTTTTCCAACCAGTTACATCTCATTTTGCTAACAACAGAAATAAAAATTCTGGTTTTTAGAGGCAAGCAATTTTTTGGGATATATATTCTTTGATGGGTGATGTGAGGTGTAACTTTTCATCTTATTTACACTGAGCAGTTTCTTTTTTAAAGTAACACATGTGGAAAGAGAAAAATGTAGAGAGAGGCATTTCAAATCATAGATGCTGATCATACCCAAACATGATTGTTTCTGTTTCTTTGTCTCAAGTTTTTTGTGACAACTATTTCTTGCTGAGGCGTTGAGACCAGGAGCACAGCATTAAAGTCCTGGACAGACCAGCTAACCCTGGGCACTTGGAAATTCTGCCCTTTAGCTTCTGCATCACCTATTTTAAACCTGCTCTGGAATACTGAGGAGTGGAGTTTTCTGCAGGCAACAGAGATTTATTAAAAAACATGACCTGTGACAAAAATCAATGTGCTAATCTCAAGCCAAACAGCAGTATCAGAAGCATAAAAAAGAGATAACCTGAGATAAAACGTCCCCACATTTATCATTAAAAGAAAAAAAAAAAAAAAAAAAAAAAAAAAAAAAAAAAAAGAAAAAAAAAAGAAGAAGTAAGCCTGCCGCAGGCACTTTGACAAGGCAAAAATATTTAATACCCAACTGACTTTTTACCTAAACACATGGATACCATTTGGAGGAGGACTGAAATTTTCTGATGCTAAACACGAGGGAAAACTCCATAATAAAAAAATAAAATTAAATGAAACCTCTCTTTCCAGTGCTGAACTGCACTCAGAGCCTGGTGCCAGGAGCCCTCCCGGGCCAGAGGAGCGGGGCGACTGCGCCAGCACCACTCGGCCCCGGCTGCGGGGACCCTGGCGATGCGCGGTCCTGTGCCCGGCAGCACCGGCAGACCCTGGCCAGGGACGCTGTACCTACCTCGCTTCCTCACCTCCAGCCCGCCCGGGCACGGCCGGGAAAAGCCGCTCTGCCAGCCACCGGACCCGGGGTGCCGCGGAGGTCCCGCCGAGGGGGCAGAGCCCTGCCCGGAGCCGGCCCGGCGGGACCGCCGCAGAAACCCTTGGGAGCACCACCGGGGGCCGCTACCGGTGCCCCTCATCCTTCCCAAGCCCCCGGAGCAGGGCTGGCAGCAGGCAAGGGCTGCCCCGCGGCGAGGTGCACCCATGCTCCCCGCCGGGACCGCATCCATCCGGCTCCTGCGGGCCGAGGGCGGCCGGTCCCGGGGAAGCCTTGGCGGGAAGGGGTAGAGGGGAGGAGAAAATCATCCCCGCCACTCACCCCACCATCACTGCCTGCATCCCTGAACCTCCGTAAAAGAAAAGTTTTCGTCTCTATTTTGCAGCCGGTCTCTCGACGCGAGTCTCCGGCGCCGGAGCGCCGCTGTGCGCCCGCCCGCCCGCCCGGTGCGCGCCCGCGGCCGCTGCCGCCCCTCGTACCTGGGGTTGGAGCTGTTCCAGTAGACGGCGTAGCGGTCGGCCACCGCCTTGGCGCCGGGCTCCTGCCCGCGCACGCACACCCACAGCGCCGCGGCCGCCAGCAGCAGCATCTCCACGTGCGGCATCGCGCCCGGCCGGCGGCGCAGCGAGGCGGGATGCGGGAAAAATAAAGAAAAGGGAAACGGGGTGGGGAAAAAAAAAAAAAAAAAAAAGGAAAAAAAGGAAAAAGGGAAAAAACCCAACAATACAAAAACAAACAAACAAAAAAAATCACAAAAAAAAAATTAAACCCCAACCAAAAAAACCCCAACAGAAACGAAAAAAACCAACCCCACGAAGGGGGAAGAAGGCAAGCGGAACCGTGCCGGGGCGCGGGAGTTGAGGGGTGAATGGGTAAAAAGCGAAGGCGGAGGCGGTGGGCTCCGCGGCGTGCCGCGCCGCAGCGAGCGGAGAGCGCCGGGCGCCGCAGACGAGCAGCAAGCCGGGAGGGCGATCCGCGGCCCCTCAAGAAGCCTCACCCCGGCACGGAGTGGTGGGGGCCGAGACGGGTGGCGGCGGCAAGCAGCGGACAGTGCTCATTCACCGGGAGTCCCGCGCAGAGCCCACGGCACGACATACACCGGCGGGCGGGCGAGAGCAGCGCTTCCTCCGCCCCCTGAGAGCGGCCCCGGCGGCGCTGACGGCCGGAGTGCGCGGGGATGGAAGGAGAGAACGAGCGAGCGGGAGACGGGGGAGAAGAGCGGGGAGGAGGAGGGGAAGGAGATCTTTCCCCTGGAAGCCCACGGGAGGTCCTGGCAATATATTAAAGGCCGCCGGCTGAGAGCGGGAGGAGAAGTGCCCGCAGATCTCAAAGTACAAAGTTTGTGCCTTCCTTTCTGGCCCTCCGCTCCCCGCAAATGAGTAACAAACAAAAACAGGGGAAAAAAAAAAAAAAAAGAAAAAATAAAAGAAAAAATAAAAAAAGAAAATAAAAGGGAGATGGGGGGAGGGGAAGAGGGGGGAAGAAGCAAAAGCCCTGAGGAGTTTGCTTGCTGCGCTGATGGAGTTGAGAAGCCTGTTCTGCAGCACGGAGTGTCTTGAAGGAGACTTTGTGGAATGGTTTTCTTGTCCTTCCTGTTTCTGGGTGGTGGATGCACCAAGGACTGAGCAACACCAAAGGAAGAAAAAAAAAAAAATAAAAAAAAAGCGGGAGGGTAGGAAAAAAAAGAACGGCCAATCCAAGAAATATAGCGGCGTGGAAACCAAGGAGATGAAAGTAAAAAAAATATTGTTCTATGAGAGAGCGTGGAGAAAAGCAAAATCTCGGAGAAGTGCAAAATCAAGCCTGCAAACTGCTCTGATGATGCTGGTCTTGGCTGGCCTCTCCTGCTCGAATGGAGCGATACGGCGAGGTGCGGAAATTTCCTGATTCAACCTCCCGGAGTCTCTCTGAGATAAAGCAGGGTCCAGTCCCGTGAACATCAACTTCTGCGGAAGAACAAAACAGTTTGAAGGAGCAGGAAGGAGGTGAGAGAAAAAGAATCCACCCCTCAGATGACTACATAAGGAGATCGAAAAAAAAAACAGCCACCCCAGATCTTCTCGGTCTTGCCCAACAGCTGCTCCCCTTTTCCCTCTGAAGCAGTAGCAAGACCAGCAAGGAAAAATATACCACGCCAGCAGGCAAATAAATAAACTTGAATGCAGCGGCAGGCAGGGAGGGATCGTAAAGAGCGACGAGGATTGGAGGGGCAAAAGTCAGTTTTGAAAAAAAAAAAAAAAAAAGCTGTATGGGAGAAAAAAAAAAAAATCTTTAAACCGTCACGCCCCCTGTTGCAATGATCGGTCCCTTCACTGCGTGTAAATCCGACATCAGCAACCTGGAAAAGCTAGGAGCCCGGCGTGCTGAGCTGTCTCTGTGCATGCGTGTGCGCGACAGGCAGCCGCAGAGATGTATACGCGGTATAGCGAGGTACGCGCACACACACACACACACACACACACACACACACACACGCACACACACACACACACGGCACGCATACATACATGCACAGGGGAGGGTCCGATCTGGCGCCGGTGTGCGTGAGGGATGAAGATGACGAGGAGGTGCAGGCAGCCAGCTCGAAGCACGGGCGCTGCTGCTTGATCATGTGGGATTTTTGCATGCAGTTTACTTTGGAAAGGGGGGGATTTGCCGACGCAGCCAGTCAGGACACAGCCTGCTGTTTGCTTACAGATTCCTTTCTGGTTTTTTTTTTTCTCTTTTTTTTCTTTTTTTTTTCTTTTTTTTTTTTTTTTTTTTTTTTACACCTCGACCTGATTGGCTTGCAACACGAGAAGGGAGGCGTCGTCCCGGGCTTCTCCTCCTCCATGCCAAAAAAAAAAAAACAAAAAAAAAAGAAAAAAAAAAACCCAACCCCACCTTCTGGAAACCTGACTAATTGAATTACTAAGAACTCGGAGTGGTTCCTGTGCAGCCTTACTGCTAAAGGTAACCATTTCAACGCCGGATGCTGCGACAGGCATTGCGCGGGACTCGCGTGCGGACGAGTTTCCGCCTGACACCAAAAACAGTGTGCCGAGAAATTCCATCGAAACAGCAAACTCCTTCCCCGCATTCCCGCCGCGGCGGGGCTCGGCACGCACAGCGCAGCGCCGCGGGGCGCGGGCGGACCTTCCGCAGCTGCGGAGGGGGCACGGCGGGCGCCGCGCCGGCGTTCGGCCGCCGATGCCGCGGAGGGGACGGCGCGGCGCGGGCAGGTGAGCGGCTCCCGCGGGCGGGGTCTCCTCCCGCCGCTCCCGCAGCGTTCCCGGGTGACGGCGGCCGGCGCCGCGTCCGTCCCGTCCCGGCCCGGCCCGTCCCGCCCCGCTCGGCCCGGCGTGCCCCGCTCCCCGCGGGCGCGGCTCGTTCGGAAGCGCCCCGACTCCCCCCAGCGGCGCGGCGGCGCAGCGCGGGCGAGCGGCGGCCGCATCCTGCGCGGGCTCGGCTCCGCCGCGCCGCTGCTCGCTGGGCTCCTCATCCCCTGCGGGTTTCCTCAGTGTGAAGAAGGACGCTGAGGGTTAATCTTCACCCATCGCATCATCCAAACCACCCGCGATTCCTGCTCCTCGCCCCCCGCTCGGAAGTTACTGAAGCGACGGAGCATGAGTTAAAAAGAAGCAATCAAGCCCCTTGGGTTGCTTTTTAAAAAAATTTTGGGGTATGTTTGTAGTATGGGGGCAGGCTGTTTGTTCGTTTAATAGTAAGGCTTAAAAACTTGTCTCCCCATGGTCTTCCTCCAGCCCTGTTTACAGCGTGTTGACATCTGTAGATTAGTGTTAGTAGCGTACAAAGTACATCAGCCAAGTAAATGACCCAGGTATAACACGCACCATAAACACAAACTCTCTACATTCCTTTCCATTATAAGAAACCCAGAAATTTCAATTTTTTACCCTCTTTGAACTAAGTTATTTTCATAGGCAGAGGCACATCCGATATTTCCTTAGTCTTTTTTTTTTTTTCCTCCAGCGCAGATAGACATGTGGAAATCACTACCATTGTAGGAAGCAGAATAAATAATGCTTTCTTTTTCCCCAAAGAATCTCCTCAGCCACATTTGTAAGAAAAGCTCAGTATTTTTTTCCTCTTTGTTCTCCTTGTGAGAAGTATCCCAGGGAAAGAGCAAGGGGTCAGTTTGTACAACTTAAAATACATTTTAATAGCAGAGTCAGAGCTTAATCTAGTATATAAAATATGCTTCCAGGACTGCAATGATTGGGGTTTTTTTTAACACATGCAAAGCTGTGAAAAGAAGGCAAACTATTAATAACTAGGGGTAAAAAAATACTAACAATAGCAGGAGTATATCCTTTTTCCCTGCTTTCCTTTGCAAGCAGGCTGTAGGTGGCTGTATCTTAGTAGTTTATAAACAATACAGACACATAAATCCTTCGGACTGAAGATTTAAATTAATTCTACGAATAAAACAAAACACTATTTTAATAAAGAGAAGGTGAGAATATTTTTTGTATCATAACCACTTCACAGAACTGATCAAATATGCAGGAACTTGCCAGCTTCTAGCCCACTCTCCATTTTCCTGATTACATGATTACACAGTTATTGATGGCACAGTTGTAAAAGGCTCGTGTACCAATGGCCCCTGGCATTGGCGTTCATTAGGCAGAAAGGTAAAGACTGCTAACAAGTGATCCAGTGAAACTATTTTGAATACAGTGTTTAGAAAAATTAGTATGTGTGCACAGTGTGTGTTTGGAACTGCCTCTGACAAGCTGCCCCTGGACCTTCTGCACAAAGGAACCTTTTCCATCCACTATAGAGCCTGCGCCTCCTCGGTGGCTGCACAGAATTCCTGAGGGTTGATGTGCTGTGCTGCAGCCACTACCTTAATTGATCACATAGTTCAAAATAATTAAACTAAGCACAGCCAAAGACTGTCTGACAGAAAAGTGGTGTATCTGAGTGTTTTCTTTCCTTGCTGATTTCCATTAACAGTGCACATTACTTGTATCATTGTCCACCAATTCTTGATATCCTGAACAGATGTAAATTATTTATGGTGTTACAATGTAGATAAAGTTGTTAAAATATAATTTAAGCACTTGTCTTTGCCATTCAAGGATACTTGGTCACTCACGAAACAGAAGATTTTTCCTATAGCTTGTGTGTATGATTTTTATCTTCTATATATTTGAGTAGTGCTTTAGAAATAAAACTAACTGGTAGGACCAAATCCACCTTTTTTCTGACACTACTCAAATGACTTTAAAGATATTCAATAGGCAAATATCATGGGCTTTTTCCTCTTGTCAAAACCCAGAGAATTAAGGGAAAAATGGATGCATACTGCAAATCAGTGAAATATACAGCTGCACCTTAAAACTTTTTTTTTTCCCCTAGATTTTGTGAAAATGTGCATTTTAAAATCATATATATATATATATGCATATATATATATATGTGTGTATATATTCCTGTGGCTTGTCTGTTTTTAAATCATCTGCAATATTTTGTTAAAAGGCTGAACAAAATTTCAGCTTTTGGTAACCCTGGACCTGTATTTTTCAGGAGCTGAAAGCATCATGCTTTCTTATCTTTTAATCACTCTGATTGCATAAACATGTTGACAAAAACTGGTTAGAAGCAATCTCAGCTTCAAGTTTTGCAAATTGGAAACTGAATAAAATGGTTAATCATCACAAATTCTCTCATCTTTTACAGTAATCCCTGATACTGTAACCTGTCAGAGAATAATTCTGAACAAAATCTTAGACTAATTTCCATATGAGAGGAGTGGGTACCATAGGCATAAATAATACTGTTAGAATTGCTGAATACTTTCTAGAGAAGTGTGTTCCTAATTTGATTGCAAATATTTGATTGCTTTCTTTCTAGGTGATTTATCTAACTTAAAGATATTTTTTTCCTCTCAAAGACATTTGCCTGTGAGAGACTCTGTGTATGTACTCCCTATTTCTTTTGTCCTTTTTTTGTTTCCTCATAGGAAGAAGAAGGAATCTTATGAAAAGAACATAAAGAAATGGCTTAATGCAAACCTGAACCAGTATTTACTTGTGTGCATGAGTATTTTTAACTTGGTAGAATAGAGAAATTAAATGAAGATTCTTGATATTCTTTTTATTAAACTGTCTGGCGACTCCCTTGCTCCCCTAACCCTCATTTTCCAGTCCACCAAACAAAGATAGATTATATGTTTACCCTGCTGTGATGTGCTGAAGCTCAATAACTTCATGGCTTTGGATGTTCAAAGAAACAAGTTCAAGACCCTTGTATAAAATAAAATAAAAAAATGCCATAGCACAAAATACAGTATTGAATTTTAGACAACTTTTAGAGGGCTATTTTTCCAAGATATTTTCAGACATGTTATTTTGACCAGGAATCAGGCACGTTCATTTTTGCATATGGTTCTTAAGAATTTGCTGTTGCTTTTAATTGAAATCATCTAGTTATCAACTTTTCTTCTATTTCAGTTTGTCAGCTTAAATGCTGTGTGTCTGGCTGAGCAGTCAAATGATCTTTAGCTCACAAATTGAGCAAGATCTCTTCAGCACCTAACTATTTGAATGTTAGTCTGGAAGTTTAATACATTGAGGAAAGCTTTGAGAAGGACCCAAAATATTTCTTAGCCTCACATAGCTTCTTCATGGTTCTCCCCTCCACCAAGATTACAAGGGAAAAGAACTACAAGGCACAAGATTTTCAAAAACAAAAATGGAAGCAGGTTACTTACTTAATCCTAGACACAGAAGTAAGTGTTGAAGTTAAATGTAATAGCCTCTCCATATATATAGGTAATAACTAAAATATAGTATTGCCATTCAAGTTTGTGTTTGTTTGTCTTCGTAAGTACTTTACCTCATGTTTGGTAAATATCTAATTATGAGGATTTTTTGTGTTGACATACTTTGAAGAGCTCAAAATTTATGCCTTTGTGAAGTTAAAGTATTTGTCATACTGCCAATTTGAAAGGCCAAATAAAAGCATTTGTTTCTACCCACTCAAGACCCTGTGTAGAGTTTCTGGCTTTGCAAAATGTAAAGCTCATTGCACTGATTTGTCATTAATATTGATTCAATAAGAATAACTGAAATAGCTCATCAATAAAATCAAAGCAAGAGAATCCATGGGCCTAGGATAAATATAGAGCTTGCCTTTTCCCCATCCACTCCAATTCCTGAAGACATTAATTTAAAGATCTTTTTAAAGACTTTTGAAAGCAATTGCTCAATCTTAATTTATTACAGTCTGGATCTTGCAAAACCTCCAGTGTTGGTATTATCCCTGTAGAAACAAGTTCTTAAAGCTTGTAGGTGCAAGAAAGATTAAGGACTGTACTGCAAAAATAAAGTATAATGAAAAAAAAAAGAGTCCAAGACAGTGGACAGTATTAATGTAGTTATTGCAAATACTGCTGTTTATTCCTGAAAAAACCTCTGTATGAGGAGATAGGCTATGCAGGTTATGTAGATTATGTTACATGAGCAGGCTGTCATTTCAGCATCCGTGCATCTGCTGTGATGACAGGGCAGGACTTAAGCCAGCTAAGGTAAAAATCAAGCACATTTGACCTTGTGATACTCTTAAATTATATTTTGTGTTGCTTGCTGTTCAAATGCAAATGCTGAGATTGCATTTTTCCAGACTCCTCATGATGGAAGTTAGCCTTTCAGGATTCTTCTCTAATTGCAGATGGTGGTCTAGAACATAATTTTTTGCTTAGAAACCCTGTTTTCAAGTTTTGAAAAGACAGGAGGAGATTTTAAAAATAACAGACAAACAAAAGAAAACCCTCAGAAGACTAAAGGAGGTACACATGCATGTAAAACCAAACAGTGAATTCACAATAATATGAGCACAAACAGGTGTTTTCAGGTACATGTGGTTCTTGGTTTTTTAGTGATACATTGACTAATAGAGAAATCAGTGATCTTGCTTAATATGGGTATGCTGTTCTTCCTTTGTTCCTGGTTTAAGCCTTGTTGCATGGGATAGACAGCAAAGGCATTTCTTTATCCATGTCCAGATAAATGAAGCAAAACAAATTAGGAAGTCAAGGCACAGGTTATCACCTGGAAACATGATGGAAATCCTGTACCTGATTTCCATAAAACCCTGTGTAGTAAACATGATTATTAATTTTTACTATTAATAGCACACTTTACAAGAATTAAAAAGTTCACAAGATACCCTTTAATAATTTTCAGAATTTAATCAACTTTCAGGATGATTTTCAATTTAAGTTTGTGAAACTGCAACCATTATTCTTGCTGTTAATTTTACATATGAGTCACAAGCTGTAAAATCATAAACAGTTCTCATTGTTGCAAAACCCTGTGCTTGCTTGTGCATATCTTTCAGTACATAGCAAAGCCTTAGACTTTGACACTGTTCCCTCATCACACAGTACCACCCATTAACTAACATTACTCACCTTAGTGAAAATGAATCAACATTAAAAACCCCAAACAACAGAGCTGCAGAGTAGGTTATTACAGATCATGCCACAGTTCTGCACTAAGTTAGCTCTGGAAGCTATCACTGCCTTGATAAGTTGAGCAAGTAAAATTTTTGTAGTCTAAAGATAGCTCTAAGGAGCTTGGATGCAGAGGTAGCTGAATGGCATGAGATAGTCTCTCCCTTCAGGAAACGTCAGAGCTCCTTCACTAAGGCAGGCTCGGCAAATGTCGCACGCTGGAGAGCTCTGTGCAGAGGAGAAGCTCATTTAAGAGTATCACCAGGTGAAACGTGTTAATATTTGCCTTATCTGGCTAGAGTCCTGCCCTGCCCGGGAGGAGTGTCCTGCTGGTGGCACAGGCCCCGGGCGCGGGGGCCCGCAGCCCCTCGCCCAGCGCTGCAGCCCAGAGCAAGGTTCCCGTGCCGGGGAAACCTGGTCGGGTTAAAAGAGCAAGCAGAAATAAGACAGACATATGTTATTGCGGTTAATTGGCAGGGAAATTATGGAGAAGCCTGTGTGAAGCCATGAACTTTGGAAAGTTTTAGCTGGAAGAAGGAAATCTCAGAGGTTTCAGTGATAAAACGCTGAAGAGTTATTTACTGTAGGTGGGGTGGAAGACCCCAGTGTTTTTAGCTATATTGTTTGGACTCCAACAATGCTTTTAATTAAAAAGCCTATTCTTAGAGTCATGTTAACTAAGAGAAAATACAACCTTTAGAAACTGTATTTCTGAGCAGTTTGCAGAGTAGAGTTTGAAGAGTGAGGCCTACATGTTTTTGAAACAGAAGATGTCATATCCATGCCTGGGAACCTGCTGTTTGTAGTCCTGTACTTATGTGAATTCCAACATGAAATAGAAAGAGAAGGATTGTCAAAGACATTTATGAGCAAAACAAACAACAACTTTTAAGACAGTCATGAGAGAAAGGACACTCTTTATTCCTAAACCAGAGAGGTCCACTAATATAGCACATTTGTTGTAGATTTTGTATGCAACCTTTTCCACTGCATAGTATACCAAGTTTGGCTGACTCTTGAATTCCAGTAGATTAGACTCAGCCAAACAAGAACAGAGCAGAATTAGCTTGTGTGATCTATGCCAACAAAACAGACATCAGCTTGACAAATGCCAGTCTGATAATCATAATGGAAAGCCAGATGCAGAAAAGCAACAAGGTTAAAATTTTTTAGGAATGTTTAACAAAACTTTCTTTGTAGTCTCACTGTCAGTGAAGGTGCTTTGGATATAGAGGAGAACAGATTTATGTAAACACTGCAACATTTTGAATCACATTGTCTGCTTTGTGCCAGTTCTAAGTGAATATTATTCTCCTTACCAGCAGCTGTGCCACAGCCTTCTAGAGCATTGTACTGTCAGAGGAGAAAATATGAGAATTTTATTTTCTCAGACCATTATATCAAACACTTAGATGAGAGAAAGTAGTCTTTTGGCACTCGTGATCATTCTTCCTTCATTGTGGTTTTTTTTTCACAAGTTTCATCTTAGATGAGCTTTTGCACACACTTCTCTGCTTAATGAAAATTATTCATTAAAATATTACTCTTTTAAATTGAAGTTACAGGAGACTTGTACAGTTAAGAAATTAATTTCACACCTTCTTGGCAATCATTTGCTTTTACTGTCCTTCATTTTGGACTCTGGCCATGGGTGCTCCAAAGACATGGATCTTGCCTTTGACATTGGAAAGGTGTTCTCAAAACTAGCTTTTTCAATCTCCCATTTCAAAGGGAAGAAAACAGGAGATAGTGTAATCCAGCTAACAGATAACTGTAAGACAGTTCAAGAATTGAAGGACTAGTAATAAATTCTAAAAGGGCAAAAGTAAGATCTTGAAAATAATTTGTAAGCAGATCTTAATAAGGAGGGATTATTAATATCTCATGAGATAATCTATGTATTGTTAGATCATTTAGTGTTTCATCATAAACAAAAAAAACCAAATAGTAATTGTCTTATACTTCTGAAATCCTTTTGTCAACAGGAATATTGTAGAAACAGAATGAAACATCACATTGTCTAAAGGCCAATGAAATCAAGAGATCCACTATCAGTTAAAACAATAAAAAGTTTTTCATTCTGAGTCACAATTGCTGTTTTCTGCTGTGCAAAAGTTCCTGCATCTTCCCTGAGCCAAGAAATAGGAGTAATGATTAATTTTGCTTAACTATTAAACTTTATTTTAGAGGGGGAAAAAAAGGCAAGGGAAAAACCCTGGGGCAAATTGAATCAGAACATGGCACTCTTGAGGTCTGAGGTCAATAGTCAGAGTAACTTTTATTACTCAGTTACCTAGTATTTGATTGGTTTGATCCTCCTTTGACATGTAATAGAATATCAGAAGTTTATCAGAAGGAATTTGTCACTTAATTTTATTGCCACATATTCCTGTTTAACAGAAGCTTGAGGTTAAATTCTGAGTTTGTCTACATGACCTAGTTAGCTGCAGAGTGGATGTTGTTTGTTCAGTCAGAGTGTACCACTGAGGTTGCAACTGCTGTATCACAGTGCTCAGTAAAACATCCTGCTCCTGCAAGGTGCTGAGTGAGACTGTTGCTCACAGAGAAATTTTTTTTTCCTTATCTTTGGTGTAGTAAAGGAAGTTTAGAGTTTTACTGGAATTAATCCAACAGGATTAGACCTAGAGTGGCTACATCTTCCACGTGTTAAAGAAAATTAATGTGTTGTCATAAAACATGTTTGTGCCCACAATCCATGCAAATTGTCATAAAGAGTGATTTACTTATGAGAAAAGCTGTAGCCAGACACAATCTTGACAAAATCATGCAGATCTCACAAAGCATAGTTTCTTTTGCATGGCTTGTACCTGCAAAATCGTGCTCCACTGCATAGGCTTTAAGACTTTGGGGATTCTTATATCTGTACTGTAAATTTACATACATGATAGACAATAAATCAAAGTTAATAAAATATATTATGAAGTTTTGCTGGTAATGGAAAATCTAATGAAAAATCAAAGAATATTGAATTGAAGTTTTTCTTGCAAACTTATCCTTGTCAACAAAAATACTATAGATCAAGAAAGTGTAGTACGTGGTATTTAATGTAACTGGCAAAGCAGCAAAGGATATCATTATAGTACAATAAATAGCCCAATATAAAGCCTGATATGACTGCTTATATGTTCATATGTCCACAAAATACGGACCTCTAAAGCTTTTTTACAACAAAGTTCTTATCTATCTATCATCTATCTCTGTAAAAGAGCACTTTTTATTTTTTTTTTTTTTTATTTCTCAAAACCTTGAAAGATTATAATAATGGTTTAAAATAAGTAACTCCCAATTTCTCTTTTGTGGTCATCAATTCCACTTCTCTAAAGAACCTCATAAACACAATGGGCCCAATGCCAAAGCAAGAATTAAATGCTTGTGTGATACCCAGGGGAAGACATACTTTAACTATGAAGTATTCTCACAAGGAGCCTCGTAAACTTTACATGAAAGTGAATGATCTAGAGTTTGTGGCATTAATGTTTGTTGCTTTGACAGCACTTTTTATCAAAATAACTACAATTTTCAAAGAAAGGCCACTTAATTTTGACTATATTGGGTTTTTTTGTTGTTGGAAGGGACCTATAAATAATAAGTTCACTAAGTTTTGAGGGTAGTTTGCAGTCGATTTAGTTTGTTCCGCAGCAGTCAGTTAATCCCTTCAAAGTATCATCTATTCATCAGTTCATTATTTTCTCTAAGTGTAGATGGAATATATTAAAGCTATGTGGAAGCATTTAAAAAGAAAAAAGGTTGGAAAAGAACAGTACTCTGCATGACAGCCCTTTAGACAACTGAAAAAAACAGATGCTTTGTTGTATTGTTTTCCCAAAATGCTTCTACTCTCCTTTCCCCTTTCCTCATCTACTGTTTTTATCTTTTTTTCTTATACTCATTTAAGAAACTGCATTTAAAAAGCAAGTCAGGTTACATGTGTCAGGTATAGTTGCACTCATATTACTCTGATATTTTCTCAGCTCTTTGCTTTTGTTACTGTTTGTTGATTTATAAGAGCTGGTTGTAATTTGGTAGCATGCATTTTAAAAGAAGTGGCAGTTTAACATCAAAAGGCAGAGAAGCAGTAAAGGTCTCAGACTTGCACAAAGTTTCCACATACACAATATACTATTGTATGCATTGCATATGCATAACAATTGTTTGAAAGTATTCAGCCTTGCTTGCCAATAACTTCTCAGTCATGTGTATGGGCCTGGACCTTTTACATTTCAAGTTTTTTATTTGGTCTGCTTAGGAAGACGAAGGCAAAATCATCGTGGACTTCAGTGAGATCTGGATTTCACTCACAGTGAGTAAGGAACATAACAACACCAAACAGGATATCTGCAATATGCAACACAGTGGCATCAAATCTCAGAACACTGTGCCAGATCTCCTAGCATGGTTTTCTTTTATTTGCATCTAAGGGGAAAAAAAAATCAAAGTATTTCAGAAGCTTGCAAATTTCACTCCGAAATATACAATAAAATTCTCTGATTTGTTGCATTCTGCAGGTATCAAGACATATCTTGCTCAGTTAAGGAGTCTGCAGAAGAATGTATAGAAAATGCAATTGCTTGCGAACAAGGGAAAATTTCAGGCCTCAGCACCATAGGTTAGATACTCAGCATCTCAGTGTGTTTTACAAAGAGAAGTAGAGAAGAATTTTGTCTTCTTTTTTACTGGGATGCCTGAGGCATTTGTGTTTCCTACTTCTCTAGAAGCATCTGCTTCACATCTGTACATGAGACTTTTCTGTGGGTCCCTGAAGTTAAAATTGGCTGTGGTTTGAAGATCATTACTAGCTTGGGTAGTTGTCCACAAACACAACTCTATGTTATTGCAGCTCTGAAAGCTACAGTTCCTTTTTGTTTGCTTTTCTCAGCTGCTCTTGAGCAGTCGCGACTTGCTCAACATAATCATAGTTTGTGTAGGAGCCACCCCATTTAGAAAAATTAGAACTGTGTGATAATGCCTTTTCAAGCAGCACCCAAAATACTCTTCATTAGGAACAGCACCGGGATTAAGACTGAAGTCTGGAAGAATTTTACTCCTTACAGTGAAATCAGAATTTTGCCAAGTTGAATGTAACATAATCCAGGCCAGGATTTATGGACACCCTGCCTGCTGATACCAGGCAGCACCAAGCTGTATTTCATCAGATAGGGAGTGGAAACTCAGAGCATGCTGTCTGAGGTGAGTATTTTCAATAAACAGTCCCTTTTAACATCATTTTAGACAAAGAAAAATCACTGCACCCCCAAATTTATTAATATAATTCGTTGGTTTTGGTTTTGTTAAATAAACAGTATCTTCTCCTTGTTATTTTTTCAATAACCTCCCAGCTTCACTGATCAGCACTTCAATCCCTCATCTCCTGTGCTCAGATCTCTTTGCCATTTCAAATACTTAGTTAACGCCACCTGACTGCTAACAAGTTAAAAGATCAATTGTTCTATCCAGAATATAATACAGTTGTCATAGTTATGAGTTCTCATAACCTAGATTTTCCAGCAGTCCATAGCTGATATTTTCTTGTTCCACAACCTTTGACAAATCACTTAACTCTACTGATTCACAGCTTACATATCTGCAAAGCAGATCTAATAATAATTACCTACTTTTCACAAGTATGTTGAGGGGATTAATTCATCAGTGTTTGTTAAGCACTTTAAATCACTTGAATGAAAGGGTCTAAGTTAAAAATATATTTTGGCTCAGAATTTTTCATGCTAAAATTATTGTTACTATAGATATTCTGATTTTAAATTATATAGTTCCTGTAAATTCATTTATTTTGACTCTGTGAATGCTAAAGCATCTCTCTCCTCAATGTAATGTCCTGTCTTGAATTTAAAGAAAATTTGAGGGATGGACCATCTGATATCCCTACAGCTATATATTATACACACATATATATATATATGTACATATATAATATATAAATATATTATACAGCTATAATCTGGTGATACTGTAAAATTAGCTGCTGCACTATTGGATCAAATTTGCCAAGCTACAGCTTTTATCCCTTTTGATTATTCTAGTCTTTGTCTGCTACGTATAAGGGCTCTGTCATGCTAGGTCTTCTCTTCTAGTTGATGATTATGTTTCTCTCTGACTGAAAAAGCTTTGATAAACTGACAACTGAGTGGCTCTAGGAACTCAAAAATATCTTACTTTTCAGTGTTTCATTAACTTTTTGAGTTCTTCACAGAATAATTTCATAATTTTCTGCATTTTTCTGTTGTAGATAATAAAACTGGATGCAAATGGACACAGCAAGCTACAAGATGCTTTGCTTCCCACATATTTCTCTATCTACTCTTCTGAGCATTTTTAGCTATAGCTATGAGTAAATGTGAATTAAATAAATAAAGAGGCTTGTAAGCACTTGATTATTCATCCTAAAATGAAGTGGTTTTTAGTGAAGTACTTAACCTTTTAGTATGCCAAAATGACCAGTGTTTTCTCTATTCACTTGGTTGTACGTTAATGTATAAGTGCACGTATATGAACATGAATGAATGAACACTTTGCTACATTTTAATCCACTCAAGCATCATACACAGGAATATCAGACTGCGTTCACAGGAATAACATGCAAAATTCTATGTGTTCAAACATTGATATGTGTGGGACATATATAAAGTTTTTGTGAGCCTATAGTTATGAGTCAGTAGCCTTTATATGTGCCTTATGTTTGTAGTGTCATGCTTTATAGTTCCTGTGATCCCCAGGCAATATCAGCATCTTTCAAGAATTTTTTTTGTGTGTGTGTGTCCCCATATTTTTTTGCTTTGTTTCTTTCTTGCATAGAAACATAGAACATTCCAACAAGAGTTGGAAGGAACTTGTCAGGATCATGAAGGTTAACTCGTGGTCCTGCGCAGGACAGCCCAAGTCACACGATGTGTCAGAGCCTTGTCCAAAGGCTTCTTGCACTCTGGCAGGCTGGTGCTGCTGCCACTGCCCTAGAGATCCTGCTCCAGTACCCAAACACCCTCTAGGAGAAGAAACCTTTCCTTATACCCAACCCACACTTCTCCTGACACAACTTCAGGCCATTGTCTTAGGTCCTGTCACTGGGCACCACACAGAAGAGATCAGTGTCTGCCTCCCCTCTTCTCCTAACAGAGATGTTGTAGACTGCAATGACATCTCTCCCCAGTCTCATTCTCTCAAACTGTCTAGGACAATATTTAAAAACACCATTTCCCTGCTTTTTTCCTCTGGGACCTCAGTCTTTATTCTCACCTCAAACTGCATTTCATTAATTTTTTCATTATTCTGCATTAGTTAGAACACTGTAGCCTGATATTTTTCCCACCTAAAAATATGTGTACCTCCCATTGAATAAAATATATTCTTTGCTTTGTCCTGTTTTTAAGATAATGACAAAGACATCAGTGATAAGAAAACCAATGACTTTTATAACAATTAGAAAGAAGCAATATCATAAGCATAACACCACATTTAAATTACATGATGTAGAAAACAGAGATGAAGAGACTTTCTGTAGTGTCAGCCTTAGTAATTTTGCCTGTGAAGCTTCAGCTACCAAGACATGAATCTTCACTTTATCTTCAGAAGCTACACCATAATGTAGGAGATCTAAACATGAAGACGTTTATTCTGACATTTCAACTACATTTTAAACTCACACTTTAATCTTATGCTATCTGTGCTAGCTGGATGATATGCCTTTCCTTCATGGGATTTATAATCTTGCAATATAGGTGTTTGAAATTAACTTGAAGACATTTCAAATGAAAATGATCAAAACTAGTTTTGCCCTTGTCGTAGTAGGTGGATATAGAAATTCCACATGTGGACAGTTTTCCTATTTTAATACCAAATTTACTTATCTTAAGGTATTTTATATTACAAGGGATTTTGATTCAACCGAGAAATACAGCAGCAGAAAATGCAATACCAGAATAATAAAGCAATCGCAGTACACAATTGAATAACAACAAAAATCTGATTCCCATTCCAGATGTCTCTATGCTTACCATCACTGGTGTGGTTGGTTAAGGCCAGCTCTACCTGCTGCTCTGTTTGAAGTTTGTTTTGTTGGTTCCTCATTTTTATATCCCTGTGTTGGGCTGAGTCGCCTGTACACTTCTCCCATGATGGTCTCACTGTCCTGGGATGACACTCGTGCCTTTTTGGTTAACTTAGGGAGGGCATTTACACAACCCGTCAATCCACTCAACTTAAAGAGCCTTTGATCAAACCAAAAGTCAGCCTCATGCCCCTTCTGTGTTGGGGTAAGTCCTGCTTTATTAACCACAGCTGTGGTCATCTCTTGTGCTCTTCCCTGAGCCTCAGGAACATATCTTTGCCCATCTCCTCTGGGTCTTCCTTTTTATGGAGGTTCATTGCTCAGTTGTGGTTGATGTCACCTGACCCTTAGGGGTCCTACAGTTATTTCTACAGACAGAGGAAAACAATTATGTTAAGATAGATACACTTTAGCTAATGCACCAGCGAGGTCATCAGGAAAGAAAGTGGCAGGGTTGGCACTGGATGTTATATGTGTATCACACCATTCTGAAGAAGTAGATAGCATAATCAAAATTCAGTTGAGATCTATACATTAGACTAAGTAGTTCTAGCAGTGAAGTCAGTGTTCATTTGTTATCCAGGATGCTTTTTATGCTTATCCTTTCCTGACACCTTTTTTTTCTAAGTCTCTCTGACAATACTATCATGACAGGACACTGGACACATCAAACCTTTTGTCTGACCTGGTGCAGCTGTTCTTACATCTTTAATGTAATAGGAACATCACCAGGGTCACTAACTAGCATCAGTCAAGCTTGAAAGTGTTTTAATCCAAAAATCTTTTGAAATAAATACATTCTTTAAATGGATTATGGCCATTTTCTTAGATTACCTTAAACAGAAGAGATGAACAAACCAAGACTGATATGCTTAAAACACGGCTAAGGTTTATTTTAATTCCTTTCAAGCAAAGATTTCAAAATAAATACCGATCTAAGGCCACAGCATTCCTCTGGGAAGTATGTTTGACTCTGAATTATTCTAATGGCTTTACAAATGCATGAATAGTCTAAATGAATTATTCCACTAAACTCTGACAGAATACTTTTATTACATTTGACTTAGAGACCTGAATAGACCACATACATGCAGTGCCTGAGTAAATCAATGGTGCAGAAACACAGACTGGAGCAGTTGCTATCACAGCAAGGTTATAAACTTGTTACCTTAAGATATGTCAATATATGTGTTTATGCGGTCTACATATAAGTGAATAAATGCTAAAAATCTGTATTCTTGAACATGGAATTTCTGTAATTTCAGTTGGATATGCAGTCTATTGTCGTCAGGGAAAATATATTTACAAAAAAGCAAAGTAGGGATTACTGGCTCTCTGAGACAGGTCCTTCATCAAAAAATATAGTACTGGAATTGGGAAACACCATAATTATTTTGTTAAATTTTGTAAGATACCAGTATTTTTAATGGTAGCCTAAAATTTTGTATGTGTTTTGTTAATTTTAGCTATTTTTGTCAAACCATGAACTCTTGGGGAATCTCCTACCAGAAATACAATGAGTTCTACATTGTGAGTGACAGTTCTAGATTAACAGGTCAGAAGTGTTGTAAAAAGGTTGTTGGCAAATCCTCTGACAGATTGCTTTGCGTTTTAAGAGCTTCCATGTACATTTGGCAGAAGGACTGGGCACTACAAAAGATAAAACTTTCTAATAAATCTTCAGGAGACTAAAAAATCAAGTGGAACAGTTGAGTAAGTGGAATGAAGTGGAATAAGCCTGATCTTCATGGCATGTTGCCACAGTGTTCCCAAACGGCTCTAAAATGAAACAAGGAGACAATGTGTGTTTATTGCGGAGTTATATGAGCAACTAGAGAAAAAGAATTAAAGGCAAAGATGTTTTGAGTTGTAAGGGAAATCAAATCAAAAGGGCCACATCCATATCACATCACCACTGGCTGCTAAGGCTTTAGCAGATTATTGCGTATGACAAATAGCTTTGAGAGCAAGCAAATTTTTTTTTTCCCCTGTAGGTCTGTTGCCTCATTGCCTGCTGTGGCAGCTAGGTAATGGAGATTACTTCATGCCCAAGTGGGAATGAATAGGCTATTGTGTACAAGTCTGTTGGGAAGAAAAATATTTTGGCTATCTTCATCTCAGAGCACAGTATTTTTACAGAGATTTGAAAGCAGAGTCATTAGGTTGCAAGGAACAGGGTGGTGGGGTAAATAAGATAACAATACAGCATTTAAAATAGTATTAATCTGAGGTTTTTTTAGTTCTTTAGAGATCTTACATTTTACTTTTTGTTTTCCACCTGTGTCCAACCCATGGCGGACCCTGCTGCTTTGGGGTTAAAAAAACCCCACTGTTTTTCTTGGGGATAGCTGCTGGTTCTGAGGCCAAGATCATTTAGTATTCTTCAGCAGGCAGCATCTCACATTGTGAAGTTCCCACTTCACAAATGACATGGCAATGCTCTACCACCGAGCAGTGAAAAACAAATCCCTACACTACTGTTTCAGGACAGGTTAGACAGACACAAAACTGTAAGTGTAAAGCACTATTAAATTCCTTTGTCTGTGCAGCAGTGTCACACTAGGTCGGGAACTAGGCCTGGACAGTGAAAAATGGAAGAGCTTGAGAACAGAGGCTTGGCTAAAAGAGTGATGAGAACCAATTTAGCTGTAATTTGGCAGCTGTAAATTTAACTGTGGTAGCAGAATATCTATAATTAGGAACAGGATAGGGAGGCAGACAGTATAGAAATAGCAAAAGAGCTAACAAGGTTTTGGTGGAGCTTTCCACCTTTGATGGATTATCTTAAAACTGAAAGAAAAGTATACTGATAAAGACAGGCCAATTTTTTTCATGGTGTGTGATCAGGTACCAAAACTAGGTCAAGACAAAAATACCTCAGAGTGTTTTATCTCATTTTAAAAAATTAAATAAATTTACAGCTACTAGTTGGGCTAGAAAAGATACCTTCCAAACCAGAAGATGGTAGCATTAAGTCAATATGGTATAATTTTGGCTTCCAAATGAAACTGCTTGGTGATCAATAAGTGCTCCTGTTATGTGTGAATGGAAAAAAAAACTGGCATGAACTCTGCAGAAATGCTCAGCAACAGGTCATTAACAATTCTAAGAATATAAAGTAAACCAGAACAAAGGAAAGAAGCCTTGGGATTTATCTGAGGTTTTCCCCATTAAGAGATGTGGCAGTATACACTTTGCTTATGCCATCTGCACAAGTGAGGAACTCAGTCCAGTGCTCCAGGCACTGCTATATTAAATATTGATAGGAATTCACTGTATAGTAGATTTTTCCTTCTAAGGAACTGCTAAATAGTTAATGAGGTGTTAGGCAGCTGAGTCCATCCTGAATGGGTAATTTTTTCAGTAACCACAGTTTGTTTGCCCCTTGAGGGTGCATTTTTTTACTGCCTCGTACAACAAAATATAATTTGGCTTAAGCTTATTATTTTGTAACCTAAAAAAATTGCTGATTGATTACTGTATTCTAAATTATCTGAACACCTTTGGAAATCTTTCCCTACTCATAAATAAACAATGAACAAGTAGCTAGTCAGCATCTGTCTGATGAATTACAGTGTTTGAAGCATCACAGTCAATGTGATCTAGTCAATAATAGACAGCAGCAAAAAAGATATCAGCCTACCAGGCAGAAAAATGAGTCTTTCTCTTACTTTTACCTAGCTACTGTGAATAGATATACCACTGTACATTTGAAATCTAGGCTACAACTGTGTCAAGAGTCTCAGCACACTGAGCCAGCTGTTAGCCAGCTGTGTGTTCATCAGCTATGAGCTCACTGCTTCTCTGTTAAGAAATTAGAAAGAGGGTAAAAAAATAAAAGTACTTTCTTTCCAGAGGATTTTGTGTTTAAAGATGGAAGCAACTGGAACTGAAATTCCTTTATATATCTACAGAAGAATGCAAAATTAGGAAACATTTCCTTCACAGCAAACTACTAATATTCTTCAGCCAGTCAGTGAAAGAAGAAAGTAATTCTGTGAATCCTCAGGAACATCCATGATTGGGAAAGTGTACGTTGTTACTTTTCTGAAACTGACCTCGGGTGAGTTTTGACTTGTAGCTTGCACTAGAATAAAGAGGGAAATGCTCATGGGTAACAGTACCCAGCTCAAATCAAACCCAAGGAAATCTTCAGCCAGGGAACATCAGCTGTTCTGTTGCAGACACAGAGGTCTTGCTCCAGATAGACAAGGCAAAAGCAAGTGCAAGGAGATAACTGACAATGTGTGCAGGCTTTCCAAATCACCTGTTAAGGGCACGCTCAGCTTTCCACAAAATCTGTATGTGTAGAGTACCTGCTCCTGCTCAGTTCGGTTGATAAACATGGGTCATTTTGTTGTTGAACTAATCTTTTTTAAACTCCAGCAAGGTACCCATTTCACAGGTATTTTAAAACAAAAGGCAGTAAGTAGTAATAAGATTTTGTAGTTGTATAGAGGGGTGTTAGGATACAAAAATGTAGCTGGTTTTATGTTAAGTTATTTAAACATTTGCTAGAATGGGCAAGCACAATCAGTTCAGTGCAGAAAACAGTCACACTGCTCACAGTACAACACAAGGTATGAGAGACTATCCTGTAGAAGACAAACTAAATGTTTTTATAGTTGGGCCACTTTCATTCCCCATTACCTTAAACAACGATAAAACTGATGCCCTCCATTGCACAAAAACTGCTTTGTATTTCTGCTATAAAAGGACAGTCCTGAACACAGGGCAAAAGCCAGGCAGATTTTGCAATATGCCTTAGAGAGACATAAAGAGAAGGATTGTCAGAACATAAACATGTCATAAAGTAATAAATAAGAAAATCTGAGCATTGACAGACACCTCTCAAGTTAGTGAGGGAAGAAACTCTTGGGCTTGCATTTTTACATTTTATAAGTTGGATTGTTTTCCCAACACAGTATATCTGAATATTAAAGAAAATAATTTGTCTGAATACAATATGCTATACTTCAAATATAGCCCTCTGATCGTTTCATCCCAAAGCATTACTATGACAAAATAAGAAAGGATGCAGACTATTTAAACACAAGTGCAGGAAAATACAAGAATGCCTATTTCAAGCCTGACAGGTCTTCTCTCCCAAGGCAACATATCCTAATGGAGAAAGTTTGTGGGTTTTGGTAGCAGTCCACAGGAGTCTGGGTTGTCTGAGTTGGCACTGTAGCTACTGATCATGCTGACAGTGCCCTTTTACCAAAAGGTGTGGCTTTTTAGTCTCTTCCCCTGTTCCATCCATATCTATGGGTAGAGGAACAATGTTTGCCATTTTCTGTGACTGCAGACACTCTCTTCTGCTCCACAGTTCTTCTCCTACTATGACCTTTGTAATATTTAACACAGAAAGGAGTAAATTTGGCTTCTCACTTTTTTCCCCCTCATAAAGTTATAATTCTACAGAGACCAACCTGATTACCTAAGAAACAGAGCACAACCCAGTAGGTTGTCCCCCAGAGGTGATCTCAGGTCTAAGGATACACCTCGGGTTGTGACAGGGAACAAACCCCAGCCCCCAGTTGTAAGTTTGTAAGGTCCTTTTCCCATATTGGCTCACTGTGATGCACCACAGAAAGTGACAGAAGCTAAGCTTTCTTCTCAACCTAAGAGAGGAATTGGTGCGAGGGAGAGAGAGAGACATGAGGTTTGTGTACCTTTTTCAGAGTTCCCAGAGTTATCTAAGTAATGTGGATGAGAATAAGGTGAGGAAGCTTCTGTGTTTACAACTTCATGCAGTTCAGAGAGGAATATCAATAGCCTGTCAATAGCAGCTAAACCAGTCTGCAAGTAACAGCAATGATGGCAATAGTTCTTAAAGAAACTGCTTCAAGGGTTTATTTGCTTTCATGAGCGTACATGTTTCTACTAAGTTTTAACCAAACTTACAATGGGTACTCACCCTGGAATACATGCCAACAACAGTATAGTGAGGCAAACTTTCATTATAACCACCAGACCCTGAAAGCAGTGACATTTAGAGGCTATGTGGTTAAAAAGCAGATATTCTGAGCAATTTGTCTGAGAATGATGAACGCTTGTAGAGGTTGTTCTTTACAATGTGCTTGGTGTATTGGGCTGAAGTGAATAAGCTAATAATTATGAAACAGTTGTTAGAATCTGTCTGAGACAGTGCAGGCTGGAGCAAACCTCACCTATCCAAGATGATGTGAAAAAATTGAAGGGAAGCAGAGAGAAGCACTTATGAAGAATCCTGCTGTTTCAGTGGTGTGCTGGAATGACCCACTGTCAGTAGGGCAGATAACGAAAAGTTAAGGAGAGAAAAGAGGGATTTGGATGCTTTTTTTTCAGCTTTGGCAAGCAAGTATGCAAATAGGAGTGATGGAGCTGTAACTACAGCGAATCCCATGGAATATGTGCTGGAGTTCAAGTATAGCAAATCATATAGCTCAGATAAAACCCATCCAAGGGTACCAAATAAAATCAGCGTCTGGAAATAATAGAAACAGCAATAAGGAAGCTGAGTATAATGAATATGGGGACACAGAACAAAAGAGGAAGCAATAGTTTTGCACCTATTATATTCTATTTATAGAATTCATTGTCAGAGTGGGGTAACAGGAAGACACCCAAAAGTAGGGCTGGTTCATGCCTGATGATAACTCTGGTTATCCAAGTGATAGGCAGTCTGCTCTGAAGTTTTGGTAAAAAGAGACTTAAGAGGGAGAGAAAGGAGGTTAGAAAAAGTATCCCATGCCTCAGCCGCATGTACTACTAGTGGTGTCTACATTATAAAATTGACCTTCTCTGTGGGATCAAGACTGGTATTATCCAGAGCCTGGATATTGACTGTTTCAGAATTGACTGTTTCTGAAAGACCAACATAATCTGCTAAAACCAGATTGTTTCTCTTCACTACATTTCTCTACCAGGTTTCTGATCTTAGGTCATTTTCTTGATTAGTTTTCTCATAGCTAGTGTGTTTCTGTAACAGAATCTGCTGACTAGTGAACCAAGTCTATGCTCAAAGGCAAATGTATTCAGAGACCAGCCTGTAGTGCTTCTATATTAGTGTGTGTAGCAACAGCCAGGAAGAGCAAGAGTCAGGAGGGATTGCAAGGCCATTCTGGCTTCAGGGCTACTGTGTGAGCAGCCACAGAGATGAGTGACACAGCAAGTGCACCATGAGCACAGGCTTCCTTAGGGAGAAGAGGAGTAGAGAGTATTGCATCCTGTATAAAGAGACTGCTCTATGGGACAGCACTAGGATGAAATTTTTTGGTGGTCTTTGGATCCAGACTTCTGAACCCTGGAGAAATAACAGTAAAAACAGTTTAGAAAAATATATCATATGTCTTCAGCCACCTATAACGATTGGGTAAAATATAAGATTTTTTTTCTAAAGTATTTAGGAAAAAGGCCAAAGGTCAAATGGAATTAAATCTAGGACTAGACTTAGAGATTAATGTAACATTTGTAAGAATGTCCATAAGAGAAAACATGGGCCTGTTGTTGAATGAACAAGATAGCCTAATCAGTATAAAAAAGTAGCTTGGTATCTAAATGGCTAAGAAGAAATGGAGGTGAGTCCCATATGCTTCAATAATTTAATCAGTAACTTGAATGCTAAGAAATTGATTTGTAAATGATAATAAATAAGGGGAAGAGATTATTAAGATGAGCAGTTAAACCTCTTTCTTAACAGACCTCATGAAATGTGAAGATTGGTGAGCAGTTCAAGAAATGTAAATTCTGCACATGGACATAAAGACTAATTCATGCACAAAGGCTGGGACTGAGTCACGATCCTGATGTCAATGCCTGGAAATGGCAGGGAATATCAAGCAGAAAGCAAGCCAGCACTGCAGAAAAGACACATCCCAAATAATGGAAGTGCAGACTGTCTGTTTGGAGGAGCCTGGCCAGCAGGTCAAGGGGTCACTTTCCTGACCCCTGTGAGGCTGCACCTAAAATAATGCAGCTAGTTTTGGGTTCCAGATCAAGAGGGGTAAGGGAAACAATATCAGCCAGGGGCTACCAAGATCCTAGACCACATGATCTTCAAGGAGAAATCAAGAAAGGTTGGCTTGCTCAGCATTATGTAGAGGTCATCTGATAGCAGTCTATGGGTGCTGGAAAAGAATTTATGATTTTTTTTGGGCTAAACTTTCCCTTTAGAAGAAAATTACCTCAGAAGCAACCATGAACTCTTGCTGCAACTGGGACATTCAGATTAAATGTTTGGGAAAACTTCCTAGAAAAGATGGTAAGTGTAGCACAGGAGAGATTGTGCAACTTGACTAAGGAAATGCCTTATCTGATCTGCAGCTGGTGATAAATTTGCTTCAGGGAAGAGGCTGAACTAGGTGTCCTCCAGAGGAAAATTCCAACAAACACTCTCTGAATCAATGGCTACCTCATGGTTAAGTATATAATTTTCTTCACACATTGTATGTTGCTTGATTCCCACTGCAGCAAATGGACAAGTTGTGATGAAACTAAAATGCTACTCCCAGAGTGTTCTTTTAAATCTCCCATGCCTTGAAGGAAAGACTAGCAAGTGAATTATGCTTCTGTACCTTGACAGAAGACCTATAACTCAGGGTAAAACCTATTTTCATCTTGTTTTGCCCTGTATTCCCTTTCCCTGGAAAAAGTACATGCTTTGCTTTGCACTGTCACTTCTTATGAGAGAATAGTCTTGAGTTAGTAGCATCAACAAAGGTCAGGAGATTAGGAAAAAAAACCTAATTGCTGGCTATAAACAACCCAAATATTCTCCATCCTGCACCAGGGCTTTTATCAGCTCTTGTTTTATCAGAAATCAATCCATCCCTTCACAGTTTACTTGTTCATAGGATAAAAAATTAGAGCTTGCAGTAGTAAATATGAAAACTATGGCTATAATTCATCAGTCGTTTTATCTCTGATAAGCTTGTATCATTCACAATAGAAACTTCATGTATCTCTCATTTTACCAGTGAATGTGACATTTATTTCTATAAACCATTTATACAGATAAACCTACAAAACAGAGTCCACAGAGATCCCTGGAATGATTTCCCAGAGTAGTTATACTGAAAATACTTTATTGGTTATTTTTAGCTTGCCTAGCTTCATCCAGCCTCAGAGCCAAACTTTAATTGGCTGTAAGCCCTTTTCAGGTATTATAATGTAACTATTTGAGTCTCAGTTCTCTCTGTCTGAAAATTTTTATTGTCTTTTGTCTTCAGTATATGATTTTCTTGAAATTCAACAGGAAATGCAGGCTTAGATAGGACAAAGACTTTTCAGATTTTTAACAGCAGTCTTCAGACTTCATTCACAGTCATCTAAGCTTAAAGTTTAGAAGAGTATGTGATTAACACACAGACACACAGACACACACAAATACACACACACATTCACAAGAAAAATGACAAAAAAACCCAACAATAAAACCCTAAAAGTCCACCCAAAACAGAACAAAAAACCCCAAACAAACAAACAAAGAAAAAAATCAAAAAACAAAACAAATAACCAACAAAAAACCCCAATGAAACCATTATCCACCTTTCACGTAAGTACTTTTCAGAAGACTGTTGTTTACCCAGCATGCCAGTACATGTCTAGTGCTCCAGAAATGTGGTGATAAGATCAGACTCATGCTCTAGGACATATTTAGGACAAGAAAAGGAAAAGATAGCGCAACTAGAGCAGAGGAGAGAAAGGAACAACAATCCAGAGAGATCTATCTGGGTCTGAGCTTTGCTTGATGCAGTGGTGAGAGGTAAGGCCTGGCTGTACAAATGCTGCTTCTCCTTCTGAGAGCAGTGACCCATGGATTACCCAGACTTTCATTTCCTGGTCAAGGCTCTCATGGACCCAAAGGCAAACCTCAGCTGCTCGCCATGGCAAGCACCTTTCAGCTCTCCTCTGTGCCTGTCTGTGCCAGTTTGGTGCAGGTCCTGCTGCTTCCAAGCAAGAGGGATGCACCAGGAGCAAGGGAGGGCTGTCTCCAAGGGGTCCTGTTGCTAAGTGTGGAGAGGAGAGAGAAGGAGAGGGAGAGGGGATCTGTCTCTAAAAGCCTGATATGCCTGTTACTATTCTTTTCTCACCTATCTCTATCTGCCAATTTCTTTTTATTTCTTTCTGTCTTATTTGATGTCTGCTGTTGGATTTTTTTTCTTTCTATTTTTCTTTCTGTCTCAATATATTTTTTTCTATTTGGAGGTTATTAAAATTTAGTCTTTTCTCTCAGAGTGCAGACCTCCTTGCCCTGTCATGAAATGAAGTCATATTGAACAGAAAGGCTTTACTTGGAGCTCAGACAGGAATTAAAGACAGCAGTTTTAACAAGAACATACATAAACAACCCCAGATTTCTTGTACTGCCAACATGAGCTTCCTTCATGTTCAGATATTGACAATCTATTTTCAAGGTGGGATACATATTGCTTTGCAACTTTTATGCATGAAACGCTTTGCAGCACTGTGAATCCACTCAATGACAGAATCACATCTACTGCTTTCACAGCCCTTGCTGTTTAACCACCTACTTCTCCTTGCAGTGAATGTACCTCAATAAATTCTTTAAACTGTATTAAACATGTATTAAACATGTGTTATATATGTACAGTTACAAAAGAGCAGGAAAGAAGTCCTAATTTTGCAGTGTGTTGCTGCTGAATTAATCAGTGTACATTTGCAAACCAGTAAAGCACACACATTTCCTTTCTGCCTCCTGCTTTTTCTTCATGTCTGTTGATCCCATGGATAATGCTGGAGCTGCTAATTCTCTGCTTGCAGTGCTTAATGCTCTTGCCAGAGCACTCATTACTAGAAAGACACAGAGGATCAAACCCATACTGAGAGTAATCCAGCGTAGCACTGGCTGAAGTCAACAAGAGTTGTGTCTCCCTATGCCAGGGCTGTATTTATTGCTAAAATCATTCCCAGCACAAAGATGCTTTGCCATGTTTATTCTGTGCTACCACGTCCAGTATAACCAGGTGAGAATAAGAGACAAAAGGTTTACACTGTTGTTTTAATGTCTGCCAATAACAAGACTGGAGATTCACAGCGTCTGAAGCCAGCCAGTTTGTCAAAGTGCAAAGTGCTAAGTGCAACTTAGCAATATGTACTCTTGCCTTACTTGCTGACTGGCTTAAAAAAAGGAAATTAAATACATTTCTCATATGACTATAATGTGGAATTTTTCCAGACCATTAAATAAAATGTTACTCTAGTTAATCGGTATTTTCTGGGAGAAAACATTTCTTAAGCTAAACTTACTGACTTGTGTGGGACATTTTGCTAGTGCACACCATATTTTTCCCCCAGCACATATAATATTTCTGCTTCTGTGCTGGCAACTCATCTAAGGTAGAAAATCAGCTGTCTCTCCATCTCTCACCAGAATAAACCAAGAGAAATTCTTCTGAAGTCAATGGAGTTAAATCAGTGTAAAGAGAAAATCATGTCCTACCTGATCAGACATGTGAAAGAAAACAAGATACAACCTTTATTACAATCAACCAAGTTAGAGAAACTTATTTCTTTCAATGGTTTTTAATGTAGCTTAAGTGATAGAGTATGACACATAATATCAGTAACACTTCATGAGTAACTAAGAAAAAGAAATTGCATGTGATGTGCATTTCTTTTTGCAGCAACAAACCATGAGAAATAAATTCTTTGAAACAACAGTATTTCTCTGTAATGCATTATGCACACACCTGTGCAGTCACACAGGTTAACAGGAGGGCAAAAGGAGCCTTAGTGCAAATGTGATAGCCAGAGCAGAGCATACACAAAGGAAAGTAATACTGAAAGACAGACAGAAAGGTTTAATGTTAGCCATTGGAGCTACTGGAACTGATACTTTGAGCTAGGGTTTCTCAACATTAAGGCTTCCTTCTCTGTCTTCCTGAAAAGCCTATTACATAAGTCTGGTTATTGGGTTAGTCTCATTTAAAACCCAGCCTTGTGTCACCTATTAAGCTAACAGATGTAGATCCATAGATGGATGAATTACTACTAGCTTCAAAATGCTTGGCTTGTGTTTGGGGATTGAGGTGCTGTATGATGCTAGGGATTTTTTATTTTCCTCTTGCCTTATCCACATGAGAAATACTTTGCTAGGCACTAACTTGCTTGACCTTTTTGTCTCAGTCAGAAATTTTCTATTAAAAGTAAAAAATGATCCTAACAGAGAGATACCAAACATCCATCGTTTAATCTCTGGGGTCCTTCAACCAATTTGAAAGTCAACATTGGAGAAAGCAATTTTTTTCTGTTTGTTTCAGCCTGATCTCCTACAGTTGTTTAAATTGGACTAGCACACAGTTTTAAATTAACTGAATAGTAAAATAAACATATTGTGTACAGTTTTTATAACACACAGAGGAATATGATTGTGTAAAAAATTTTTTTATACCATGAATAGGGATTATAGAATGACATTCCTATCACACAATAATATTAAAAAAAAAATCCCTATCTGAATTCTGGCTTCAATAATTTGGATTCTCCACTATCCTAGAGGTTTTTAACATAGTCTGGGTGAAAGATATACCTTTGGTCCTGTGCAACCCTGTTTGAGATATAAATAAATCATGTCCATCTATGCAGACCAAGTTACATGTACGTGTGTTCACAAGAACATCTTCACACATACTGAGACCTGCACATGCTATAATACAGTAGGTGTTTGACAGGACACTTGGGAAGGTAACACATAATTCTTTGCTCTTAAACTGTTTATTAAATTATAATAATTGGTTTCTAGGGTTTCAGCACTTATCTCTGTCCAAAACAGAGTCTCCAACAGTGTTTACTCATTTTTGGGATGAAACCCCAAAAGATCCAACAACAAAACCCCAGTCTGCTGAGTGAAGGTTTATTGATTCAGACTTTAGAATCAAAATTTCTAATAGTTCTTTGAGGGGAGGCAGAACTCTGAACAATTTTATTGGTATTTGGTATGCCCAAATTGCTATTTGGTATACTTGAGGAAATACCCAAGTAAAAATTTTCAGTGACTCCAGAGAAATAAGTTCAGTGAGAGTGTGTTGCATAATGTATCAGCATAAAACTAATTTGCTCATTTGTTATTTGTTTGGAATGTGATAAAGAAAACTCCAAATAGTTCAGCTTTGTATTTTGTTTAGGATAAAATTTACCTAAAATCACACTGATAGAGCTCTTATAATTGCATATTTTATGTTAATTTGCAGATATTTGTATCAATGTTGCCAGCTTCAGGGAAACCACACGGAGACATGAGGCCTTGTCATTGCTCTAAAATGTTGAATCCTGTAGAACTAACTAAATATTGACAATGAGTTAATACAAAACATAAACATGCTAACATATTGACATTCACTGCATTAAAGATCACCCCAAGTAAAGAACAGTGCAACACTGCTGTTCTGTGAAGGCAGTTGTATTACAGGATATAAAGGTATTTTGTCCATTCCTGAGAACAGTTTTCATTTCACCCTCTGTGAAGGGCTAGATTTTACTTTCAGAAAAAACATAAGCTTCCAAGAAATTTTCTAAGTAGGTGTACCAAGATTCCCAGGATCCAGCCTGTCTAGAAACTGTAAAACAGTAGCACCAGAAAACAAGCTGAAGGGGAAGCTTTAACTGGTTTCCCTGGATTTATTAATCTCAGTAGTTCTTTTCTTGATACAAGAAAACAAACAGCCACAGCCTTCTGCAAACTTAAACCTTCCACAAATTTAAACAGCTGCTGTATAGCATGAATCCTTCTACCTGATGAAAAAAAAAAAAAAAAAGTTGTTTAGAAATTCTATTTCCAACTGTGGCTTGTGACATAGCAATTTCCCCATTTTTGTCCTTTACTTTTAATTTTCACTTTCAGAACTGAAAATGAGGACTCATCTGTTGTGCACTAAATATTAATTTCTAGAAAGCTCTTCCTGTTTCACTGTTTGCCAAGTTTTAAGAACAGAAAAATTATTTGCATTCTGCATTTCCTTGAGGATTTTGGAGGCTTCCTCAGCAGCGGAGCACCATAAAGAACTCTGTGACAAAACATAAGAAATGCAAAGTAAGGACAGATTTGTTAATCCAGCATTCCTAACAAGTCAAGTTCTTCAGGTGTTTTATGAGAGGAAGTTCAACACGAAGAAGATGGTGTGTGATCTTGTGATAGCTGGGATTTGCTATGCCATCTCCTCTGTTTCCTTTATTTTCTAAAGACAGTAACTCTTAGTCAAAAAAATTGTACCAGGCCCAGGGAGCTGTTTCAGCTCTGGGTCCCCATACAGCAGGGGAGCATGGGGCTGACCACAAAGTTCTTGCTATGGAAAAGGCATTCAAACCTGTCAGTGAATTCACTGCCAAGGCTTCTGCTAAAATAGCTGATTTTTTTGGGAACTCTGACCAAAATCCTTTTAAAATACTATTCCCAGTTTCTGACTGCACTTCACAGTGAACTCACACTGTCTGCAGGGATTTCATTTTTTGGGGCTTTAGCTCATGTCCATTTTTGACCAATTAAGCTTGGCAATTTCTTTTAAAAATGATGTTCCCTTCTTTTCTAACAATCCCTCCACCTACTGTCCTTGGAAGTTCTCAGAATAGTCAGGGAAAAAAAAAAAAGAATAAAAACCCTAGTAAAGGAACACAAGGCACATCTATGTCAGAAAACTCTTGTTAGTGATTTCTGAACCACTTTTGTCACTGAAATTTAAAGCAAGAATAACAAAACCCTATTATAAAGGAGGACTGAAACATTGTTTCTCTCTTTTACCTCTTTGTATTATCATGTCACTCTGATTCAACTAAGGCTGCACAGAGGGAGGAAACCACGGTCTCAATCTCTCCAATTTTTGTAGCAGGCCTAATTTTAGAATCTGTTGTGTCAAGTTTTTCTAAACCTGTCAGTTTAATTTGGCAGATGCGGGTTAATGGAGACCTACTGAAAGCAGGGTGAAAGTCTATCCGAGCAGACGAACATAATTCATGACTTTCACAATGCAGCAGTAAGGTAATAGATAAATGTCTCTTCCTTGAAGTTGTAGCAGGAAGCTATAGACAAAGGTACCTTTTTAAGGAGAAAAAAAAAAAAAAAAAGCACTAAAAAGGAAAAACGTTAATGGCCATGGAAAGAGGAAAAAAAAAAAAGCTTCTATGTTAGCTGGCCCCTTATCTTCAAATTCTGAAGTGGCAGCTGCAAAAAGATCAAGACAGGTAGGGCAGCAGAAGGCAGAGGCTTAGGCACAAAAAGCTTTAAATGGAAGCAGAGCACTTCAGGAACCATGATACAAATCAACGGTGGCGGAAGAAGCCTTTCAAGAAAATAATTTAATATTTGTTAAATAATTTGTAAGAATTATTATAATATTACTTAGCTCACTTCAGCTCCAGACTGCCAGTGAGTCAGGAGTCCGGAAAATGCTGTTCTGACTGGACAGTCATCCATTTAGGTAACTTAATACATGCATCTAATGTAGAGAGCTAAGGGATATTCAACTTTGTAATTAAATTACATTAATTTTATAGTGATTTTCATTCTGGTAAAAAAATTGATGAGCAAAACTTCACAGCAACAGACCCCAGGACAGCAAACCCTACAAATCTTGTGTCCTATTGGGATACAAATCCCATTTGTTGCTCTATGATCTCAGGGCTTACCTCCCCTCCAGGCTTCATTCAGGTCCTCTGAATTACTCCTTAGAGACCATCAGAGGGTCCTAGTACTTCACATTGCCTCTCACAAGGAACCAGGCAGAATTTAAAGACTTAGAAGAGACCTTCTTTCCAAAAGCTGCCCTCTTTCAGATAGGGCACAAAAACCAGTGCAGCCATTACCTGAAAGGATATTTATGCAGGTGGAGAAAAAATCCCAAACAGACATAGTGTTCTAACTTGCTTGTGAAAATAGAAGGAAATGAGCTATGTTTCAGTTATTGATGGTCCACTCTGGGAGCTCATGTGGAAAAGCATGAAGAACTACAGAGGAGTTTCCTTGTTACACACCGGACTTGTCAGAAGCAGCCACAACACTCTCCAGAGCAAGCAATCACAGCTTGCTTTGATGATCTATATATGAAAACAAGGCAAGGAAGAAGGAAAGGGAAGAATCTCCCTCCTTATATGAGTCATACCAAATATCAAGTGCTGTAAAGGTCAGGCCCTTTAATTTTTGTGAGAGTGAAGGAAAAACCTTTATTCTCACAAGTATAAGCTGTGAGCCAGCAGGGAAGCAAGGCTGACTTGCACAGCACCCCTCTGGAAGCTTGGATCATTAGGCCCTAGGTATGTGCTTATCCATGCTGTCTCTGTGCAGATTTCCTTAGTCACAAAAGGGCATCTCAGTCATATATGTTGTTCCTCATATGCCCCAAACTGAGGATTTCTAGAGTACTGTGACAAAAAACACCCAAATCCCAAAACCGCAGGGGAGAACTGAAATACAAGCTTATCAATCTTAGTGCTTTTGGCAGTTAACTGGCCTCCACCCATATTAAATAACCTGGGAAAAATGCAGGACTGCTGGACAAACCCTGAGGCAAGGTGATTGCTTGCAATGTAGTAACAAGTAATATGTGTGAGACAGTTTAATCAGATCTATGACTGTTGTACCGTTATTCATCTGCTTATCATTAAAGACTTTGTTTACATTTCAGAGAATTCTGAACAACTTTAGATTTTCAGTGCCCTAGGTATGAAGTGACCCTGCCATGCACAGAATCAGCATCTGCTCAGCATGAGATGCTTCTAGCGTATCGAGTGACAAAACCAATCAGTGAAAGCAACTTGGCTCACTAATAGAAGTTACATGCTAATGAATAATGTTTAGGCAATATTTTGCTATGTAAGTCACTTTCATCCTGTATTCAGCTCAAAATTCATTGGAATACCTGTAGTTGACCGTATGAATCATAGAATTATAAGGAAAAAGGCTGGAGGGTCCTCAGGAGGTCATCTTTCCATCCCCCATGCCTTAAAGCTGAAACCCCAGGGATGCTAAGCATTCAGGAGTGATTATGTCCGATTCTGTGAGAAGTTTGCCTTTCAAACATGCTAAAGGGCAGAGGGCAACAAGAACAACTCTGATCCGTTGTACCATGCTTGAGATATTCACTGTTGTGGGTTAAGGGTCAGGGTCTATCCAGATAATTTTCCATTGTGGCCTAGAAAGGAAAGGCTTCTGAATACCGAGAAATCGCTTTAAAGCCTTGATTTAACAGCACAGGATTTGCTATGCTGGATCATGGCACAAGTTCCAGTGAGAGTGGTTTCCCTCCTAATTCAACAACCCACACCAGAGCCTTCAGAAGGAGCACCAGCGCATCTGTGTGTAAACAGGGGAGACACCCAACTGCAATGACCACACTAGAGGGTGTCTTCTATCTCACAGAGCTTCTATACTATGGCTATTGTTGTTCCAGTTTGCAAACCTGTAAATATTGTAAGCTGTCATAAATTTATAAAGATCTTTCAAATATCCACAGTAGTTAACCCTGCCACAACAGTGAACTCCTCAGACTGGCTGTTCCCCAGGAGAATCATGATTTCCATATTTGTGTTCTGAGTGTATTTGTACCTCCTTGTAATTTATCGTGCTGTCAGGCAAAGGTGGAGAAAAAGAGTTTCAAGTTTTACTATAACTTCCATAAATGCCTGGCAATTCTTTGAAAAACTTCACATTGGTGTGTTTCCTCATGACAGTTAAACCATCTTTTTCTGTACAGTTTCCTCTCTAGTCTTACCATCCCTCCAACAGGCTTTTTTTGTCTGTCTCAGGTTTTATAAACTCCTCCTGTAGCTCCCTTCTGTACTAGGTTTTACTAGCATCTGTGGGCCAGATGCAACAGAGCTCTAAGCAGTTCCATAAGCACTGGTGTCAGTTCTGGATTCAGAGCTGTGCATTTCCTCTAAAAATTTACAGCTTCCAAAGCTGGAGCTAAAGAAAGAAAAAAAATTAACCAAAGTGTGATTCTAAGCTGTGAAAACTGTCAATAGCTACACTTGCTCTCTAAAAATTAATTGGAACAGCATACGAACTTCTTTAATTCCTTGAAATCGGTGTAAATCTTCAGGGTCCTTAAGCAGAGTTGGAATGAGCTCCCACTCCCACTACCTTACACAAGTTCTAGTTCCAAAAGGTGATTAATCCCTCTGAGAATACCTGAAGCAAGATACATCCTCTACAGCTGGGCAAAGGTGGAAAAGTGACCTTTTCTGCACATTGATGTAGTATTTATAATACCACTTTTCTCTTTCAGTGACACAAGTGCTTGTTAGAGCGCTAGCAATATTCCAGATATGGCTGCCTAGCAAGTGTCCTTCCAATTCAAGGCCCATAATGAGAAATCACAGGTTAGGGTTACCTTGATGAGGTTACATGACTTAGGGGATCCTCAGGGGACACGTCGACAGGAGAGACTGGGGCACATGACTGTCAGTCTTCCAGAACCTTAGTCCAGATATTTCCTTGGGTTAAATCCTATTTTGCAAGTTTGAATTGAAAGCAGTAGAAGAATTAGATGCCTAGGAATTTGGTCTAAACTTAAGTGAAACAGGAAATTATGAGGAAAGTTTCAGGAACCCATTATTTATATCCATAAATAGAACCTGAGGTTTTTTTCAAAGTCTCCTAACGTGATCCACACATCCTGATAAAATATGGGCAAAGCTGTGTGAATTTGACACTGTGAATCTTTGGATTAAGTTCTTTAAACTTACTTGAGGAAAACTATATTTATTGAAGAGATGAAATTGCTCCTTGATAAATTTATGGCGCATTAAGCTGTGTTTGCAATTTTTATTTAAAAAAATTACCTGCTAAATTAAACCTAATTATTTTTTTATTTTCTGGGGTATATGCTAACTAAGGTAATAGTTCATTTTATTCCCTAATTAATTTTCTTTAGACAAATTCATTGCTCAATATCTCAATATTGCTCATATCTCAATTGTATTTTTTTTTTTTTGTGCTAAAACACTTTACCACCATTAACAAATTAATTTTTATTGCCCTTCCATAAATGGCAGAGTGCCAGGGAACAAAATCATTCAATTGCTATTTTCTGAACATGCAGAGTCACAGTATCCAATACTGATGGTTTCAATATATAAGTTATCTCTATGCCCAGTTAACAGAAAGGCTCTTCTTAATGGAGGACCTGACCCAACTCCAGTAGAAATCAGTGACCCTCTACTTTTACAATCTATGACTGGAAGAATTTAAAAGTTATTGGGCTGATAAAACCAAACAAAAATGAGGACTGCAGAAAAATCTGCTCTTACCTGAACCAGATGTGTTGAATCACCAGCAATTTTGCATCCTGAAATGTTTAATCTTGGAGTGTTCCCATGGGAAATTCCTGAATTTATCTACAGAAGAGAAGCCCAAAATTTGTCCCCTCTCCTGAAGGTAAACAGTTAGGAACAGTTGTGTCACCTCTCCTGAGCATGACCAGAGCTTCAGTCTGACTTGAACTCATCAGTCCATGGAAATGTTGGAGGCATGGATGATGTAGAAGGATTCACTCCTGAACAGTGTCTGGGTTGTTGCAGGGGAGTAGGTCAGTAAAAAATAATGGCTATGGTATTTTAAACAGTGATCATTACAACAAAGATATTAAATTATTGTTGTCAGATCCCTACAAACTGGACTAGTTTTTCTTGAGTCTGACCAACTTTGGCAGGGAAAAAACCCCCCAAAATTCAACATAAAACAACAAATGAGCAAACAAGAAACAAACCAAAACTGGAACCTAAATCAAGCCCTATCCTGAATGCAGTAAAAGACCTGAAAGACGATTACACTGCAATCCAAATTATTTTCCAGAATTTCAAAGGGTGGGATCAGTAAAAATGTATACACTTACCTTCAGAGGAAGTATAGGAATTGTAAGATAACGTTGCTGATAAGCAATTAATTCAGAGTGGGCCCTTAGGATTTATATGGCAAGTCATTTGACTTCTGGTGAAGAAGTCAAGACATGGGAAATATTGTGGGGAAAAATCAATACGTTTTGCTGGGTAGTGGCTCTTCTAAAACTACAGAACTGCATTTAATTCTTTTGAATGTTATGTAGGCTCACTGCTTTCTTTCCTCCACACTAATATTCTATAAAACTCATCCCTTTTCCCCCTGCACTTCTCTGTGTTGTCACCCTACTCAACAAATGAATTTCAGATTTTCTCAGTTTTTGTACTTCACTCTCATTAATTATCTGATCTGTGAAAGGCAAAATGTATGCTTATATTTTAATAAAAGGCTTTCAATTTATCAACAGACTCATTTTGTTCTTTCCTCCTCCTCCTCTGTACTAAGGATGTTTTCATGATAACAATTAATAGAAGCAAAAATTTTTATGAAACTGACTAGGATGAAGTTCTCAGCTTTTAAAATTCAGACTATATATATACAGATCATATTACCTCTGGGAAAGCTTCTATTAATCTCAACATCAGAGCTGTTTCAACAAATCTACCATAATAATGAAAAGACATCTTATCACATTTTGCTTTCAGTAAATTTACTATTCTTTGATAAGGTTGCAAACAACTGAGAAGTAATTGATCTGTAATTAGTATGGCAACTGCACAAGATAGACTGCACTGGGATTTCATCATTTTTCTGTCCAGTGCTGTGCATCCTGCTCTGTAATATTAAATTATTTAGCTTCTCTCTTCAAATACAAATGATTTCATGCATCCTCCATTATTCTATCAGCTCTCCAAAAATGAGAATAACATTTAAATTTCTGATTATCTGCCACCAGCAGAATTATTGCCAAAGGGATCATTTTTCACACATGCCTTGCCATCTCCTTACTGAGAAAGCCATTGTCTGCCCATGCCTGTGAATGGACGCTATGAAAGCCCATTTGATCTGCACCCAATTATCCCTATTTGTCACTTGACTGCACTAAGCTCCTGATATATATGATTGCCTAGCTGAATCCTTCAAGAGCTCTGGTAACTAAAGAACACAAGCTTAGCACACCGTGGCTGGGGCACTACACCACTACCATCACCTACATCACAGTTTCCAGTTACTCAGGATCTGTCTGCCAACCATTCCAAGGATATGCTGCAGGTCATCACATAAGTCCACCGAGGAAACAGTGACCTTCTGACACAAATTTTTATAGTGGGACTTTTGTGTAGGAGCATATGAAGCATGATTTTTTCAGTGTTGTGTTTGTTCTTAACTTTGGAGACTGGGGAGAAGGTAATGTGGGTGTTCATTGACTTGGTAAAAGAAGTGACCATAGTTTAATTTAAGTAATTGAAGACATAATTTCTTCAATAGATCAGGAAGAGAGAGATGGCATTACCCTTTTGTCACTCAGCTTCATTTTCTTTTCATTAATAGTTGCACTCATCAGTTCACCAAGAAGTTGAAAGGAGAGCCTGTCCTTTGAACTCAGAAGTGTCAGAACAGTTACTTATTAGTTCATATCCAGACTCTGAATCTTTATTAATTTCTGCAGTATAACTGACACAGGAAAATGAGCAGAACAGAATACCAAGTGAATGTGCTTCAGTGTCACTGTATATGACATGATAAAGTTTTAGATATTAATTTCTGCTCTATTTTTTATGCATTCTAAGTCTAACTTTTTCTCCACAGCCAAATATGAGGTTTATAATGAGCTAATGTGACTGATACATTGTGCTACTCTTGTAAAACATAGCAACTAGCACAAGTGCCTCAAAAATTCCTTTCAGTATGTATTTTCCACTTTCTTTTGTTAATTGCCTTAGCTTTGTCTTGTTGTTTAAAGTGTCTCACAATGCCATCCATAGCAAAAATGCCTTGTAATTTTTGCTTGTTCTTGATCACTGATATATTGACACCACCAGTCCGGCACCAGCACAATGGGTTGGTAACAACCCATTTTCATGCATATTTTATTTTTCATATTTGTGGCATTTAGTGCTTCAGGTGTCACTTTTTGTAGCACCCCCCTTGTGAGTCACATCTTTCCATGCTGCAGCTGGAGAGTGGCTAGCCATTGTGGGCAGTGTTTATTCCTGCCTTCCTCTGGCACCATATGTTTTGATGATTTGCAGGTTTCTCCACAGCCTGTTTTCTAGTAAAAATTACACATGTGATGAGAAATAGACATCTTCCCAAGTGTCTCATGAGATCTCTGTCAAGCAGAGCTTTGCAGATGGTGCTCAGCCTGGTGCCAGGTTTTCCATGAATTGAAGCAGCTAAGCAGGCCCTGAGTACAAAATATCTGCAAACTGCTCCTAATCTCTGCAGTACTGAAGTATGTTTTCAGCAGTTGCCATTGGACCCCTGAACTTGTGACAGGAACTTTGACAAGAATGCATTCCTGAATTAAGGAAAGGCCTAAACCCTAAATATATTCATTTACGTGTTTTGCTTACTCAAATATTTAACATTTTCTCTGCCCATAATACCTACAAATCTCCTTCACTCTGATCCTAATCTTCCTTTTTAATCTCTTAGCTAAGCAGGAATTACAGATGGCCATTTCATGCATTAGTTTGCTCACTTGAACTGCATAAAGCAAGAACTCAAGCCGTGGGAGCCAGATGTTTTGTACTTCCCAAAGATTTGCCATGTTATGGGTTACAGATATCATGGTACAGCCCAGAGAATTCACATGATTTTTCACTCACCTGGACTTTCTGTGAAATGGGGCGGTGAAATAGAAAGGTTGAACTGAAGGGTGAGGTTTTTGAGCATGTCTCCCTACACAGAGGAGTGCTGTCAACCGCAGAGTTACTGAGATTTAAGCCAAAATTAACTTGAAATATATTAGTGAGAAAGAAAAAAGGAAATTAAAAGAAGCTCTAATGACATATGTGGTAAAGCTCTTTGTAGATCCAAGATGCTTAGAATGTGGAATTAGAGGCAGGAGGAAGAAAAGCATAAGGCCTGGCCAAGTGTAAGCTGTTTGACCCTTTGCTGTGCATTGTAGGTTTAGTCAAGCTCAGCCACACTTCAGCTCTGGTCACACAAAGTACCCTGCCCTTATTTGACTTCTCCTGGGCTCTGCTGCCCAGACTCATCACGGAAATCAAACAGAAACTGAATCTCATTATGATAGACTAATGGGGAGCTGGCAAAGAGCCTCTGAACAGCCAAAGAAATGGCAAGGGCAGTGCACTGCAGGCAAGCACAGGAGGCCTGATCTGAGCCAGGGCAGCCTGCAGAGCCTCCCTCGTGTCCACCAGCTCCCCTTGCCTTGTGTCAGCACTACCAGGGACCTGCCTCCTCTGCCTGGTGCTTGGGAGCTTTCTAACTGTGAAACCTCCACAGCAGAAATCATCCATGAATTTGCCACGTAGTCTCCAGAGCCTGCACAGAAGCCAGCAAGTACAGGCTAAAGCTGCCAGGCCTGATCTCAGACCTGTTCCAAGGGGTGGATGCTGGTATCTCAAAAAAAAAAAAAAAAAAAAAAAAAAAAAAAGTCTTTTGTGTATTTTTTTTCAGAACTAAGATAAGAAAAGGCAGGTGTATAAATACACAAAGATTAGCACTTGGCTCAGGACTTTGGTAGCGACAGTTGGGTTACTGATTTAAATCTGGTCTGTTCAAATGACCAAATTAACCACCAAGCAACTGACTGGTGGGCTTTTACACAGGTTTCTTGCCCCTGGTCCAGAGCAAAAGGGACATGTGTTCCCAAAATCCCACTGCTGATGCTGTAGGGTGGCAGGAAGGAGGCTCCTGGGAGGCTGCAATTGATTTGCACAGCAGGACAGAAGGACAGTGAATCTCTGTGCAGGCCAAGCAGGAGAGGACATGCAGGATCCTGAGGGGCTGAGGGAGAAGGGAGCACTGCCAGCTCAAAGCCAGAAAAAGGGATACCTTGGGCTACCCTCCATTATTAAGAGCAAATTTGATTAAAGACTGAAAGCAAAGTTACACACAAATTGTTTCCATAAAGTGAACGGAAGTGGGCTGAATTCTGATGAATCCACACAGCAGTTGCATAGTGGAATGGAAAACCATGAAAGCCCTACACAGGCACGCATACATACAGCCTGCCAAAACAAAATGTGATCAAAGCAGAAAGAGGCAAACATATGGACAAATTCTTAGCAAGAGAAAAGCGTAGCCAAGTTCACTGACCTTTATTTTAATTTTCTTCAGTTCTCAGCTTTATGAGGAGTGCAGGAAATGGAATGTGCTAATCCCATCTGATACAATCTTCAAGAAAGGTGCAAAATCTCCCCAAACTAGAGAAAATTGAATGCAGCCAGAAGCCTGTTTAATCTGCTCTCCCCCAGCATCCTTCCAAATAAAGCTCTCCTGATGTTCTCTCAGCGGCCACCAAATAAGTCAACAAGGAACTTGCAGTGTGACAGAGAGTTTGTTTTTTAAAATATATTACTACATCTCATGGAAAGATCACTTTAAAGAGATGCGAATTTATTTGAAACACTGGGGGATATTTTTTCATATGGCAATGAAGACCTCCAGGGTTTTTTTTGTTTCCATGTTGTTGTTGTTGTTGTTGTTGTAATGGGTGGTTTTTAAATCACTGTTATTATTTATTTTATTTTTATTTATTAGCTGTTGTGCCATTTCCAGAGTCTCTTTTCTTATCACACCATTTGACAGCACCCAGCAGAACAATAGGAGAATATTGTTAGGGTATGCATTGGCTGGGGATTTAAAACTGACTTCTGGAGGTCTATATTTGGAGTTCATCTAGTAATGTTTTCAATCTGCTGCTACATAAACATGAACTCTGAGGGTAGAACCTGAAATTTTCACATTATTTTTATTCTTTTGCACCTGCAGAGCCATTTTCATTGCAAAGTATAAATTTAAAGCAGTGAGGTTCCTTGTGAAATAGTAAATTTTACACCTATTTTAAAAACAAATGGATTATAGTAAAAAGACATGAAACCCGAGCCAAGGACATAATGACAATATCTCACATCCAGCTTCAGGCAGTACAATAAGAGCATAAACTCTGGCACTTCATTGTGGAAGGTGTAACTTAATTCCCTGACATACCCTGGTGGGAGTTTTACTGCTGCCCTTGTGGGGTCAGGGTTTCATTCATGGTTCATGAGAAGCAGGGCAGCCAAACTGGCCACTAACTCAGGCTGACAGCAGGGCAATGCTATACCTGGGCCACCTGCATAGGTGAGTGTTACTGTGCTTGAAACTGTCTCCCAATGACTTATTTAACGTTTATTTTGCCAAACATTCCTGAAGACAAGCCTGGTGGGCTATTGAGTTGAGTTTTGCTTTGGCCAGACATTCCCTGTGCAGACATTCCCCAGTAGAGCTCACAAATTGCAGTGATGAGCCCTCTGCAGAACTCAGGGATACACACAAGTTAGACTGTGTGAATCTTGACCTCGTGTCTTATACTGCAGTGCAATTTCTTATTGATACTCTCTGATTTAACTATTGTGTGCTGCCTATAGAAATTGTTGTCTAAATAAATAAATAAAACAACAGAAAATTTCAAGGACTTATGATGTGGTACTTCATTCGACTGTACAGTAAGTTTTTCTTTGATTTTTGCCTGGAGGTAATTCAGTTTATTCTCTTATAATATGGGTGATGAACTATCAATCATCGTGCCAGTACATACTAAAGAGGTTATGCTTTAAAGTGACCACTGAGTTTTTGGTCAGCCACTGCAGTGGGACCATAGAAATGGAAGCATGATTGAAAATCTAGGTATTAGTGACTGGAATAAGAGAGCTTAGTAAGAAGGATCAAAGTTTTTCAATTAAATGTTTCCTTCATGCTAGAACATGGTTTTTATTGTTGTTTTTCTTTTTTTATTTTTTTAAGAGATGGATTTACTTTGGTTTATAAATTTATAATAGTTTATAAAACTGTTTTTATCGAGGAACTTTGGAAAAACTTGGAAACACAAACATTATGTTATCTTTTTTAAAAAATAAACATTTGTTTTAATTGTATGTTTTTCCCTCTGTTGAAGAAAAAAGAAAAGAAAAGAAAAGAAAAGAAAAGAAAAGAAAAGAAAAGAAAAGAAAAGAAAAGAAAAGAAAAGAAAAGAAAAGAAAAGAAAAGAAAAGAAAGAGAAAAGAAAAGAAAAGAAAAGAAAAGAAATGAAAAGAAAAGAAAAGAAAAGAAAAGAAAAGAAAAGAAAAGAAAAGAAAAGAAAAGAAAAGAAAAGAAAAGAAAAGAAAAGAAAAGAAAAGAAAAAGGTTTTTTTTCTGATTATCCAGTTTTCAAATATTCTGCACTGTTTTCAGGTTGCAGAGCAAAAATTCCACATCATCTCCATTCTTTTGTCACTCTGTAGCCATTACTAAGTGTGAATATGGAAGGGTGGGGGAAAAACAGAAATATTAAAAATTAGCCTGCCAAGACATAGGCAAAATAATGAGAAAAAGGAGGAAAAAACCCCAAAAAGCAACAAAAACCCAATATCTGAAGATATTATATTTTAAAAATATAATTCAAAAATCAAGTTTCATAGAAAAAGTTTGAATTTAAGCATTAGATAGGAGAACTCTCTATATATTCCTTTTCCCTTGTAAGCTGCAATTGGCAAGGTGAAAAACCATCTTCAACTTAAATAAAGCAGCATGCTGAGAGGGTATGGCACTATAATGCTGCACACCGTATCCCTGCCAGATATTCTGGAGCTGCTTTTTTGCTATTTCTGTCACAGTCCTCCCTCTACCCTCCCTTGTGCTCAGTATGTTGGTGGAAAATTTTGTGAAGTAGTATTTAGGGACAGCCAAATAATTTGTCATTGCTTCTGACCCACATTATGCAAATGAAAAATTAAAAACAAAACAAAATTATTTTGGAAGTTAGCTAAATAAATTTAACAATATGCAGTTTCTCAGAGAAGCAAATGGCAAAGAATATTCATTTAGAAAAGAGAGCATGCATATTTCCAGGTTCTGCTTTAGTAGATAAGTCCATTAGCAAATTCAGAAATGCTCATAAACCTTACAGTATTTTCCTGTAAAAAATGGAAGAAATAAAAACTGAATATATTGGTAGAAAAGAGCTTTTATAGAAGCTGTTCTTTCTTTTGTATTTCCAGGTACATCAGGCTGAATTTGTGGTGGCTTTCATTTTACACACATTCCGATCCATCCACAAGTCTAGATATCCAGTGGCCACATTTGCATGAGCAAACGAGCAAATGAGCAATGATACAATTAATGTTGTATGATCTAGGCTCAGAAATACATGTCTGTGTTAAAAAGTCTACTGTCTCTAAAAAGTATGTCTTTTGAAAATGTGACAATTAACCTTCTGTTTTCTCACTTGCACAGGAAAAAAACCCTTGTTTTAGTAATTTTGATAAATGCAGGAAACCTTACCATTAAAGAAACCACAGTCATCTCTCTTGGGTTTAATAAGAGAGAATACAGCAAAATCATCATGTAACTTGCATTGTCAGGACTGACACACACTACACTTCCTACAGTTGTTGAAGTTTTAAAAGCAAAGAAGCAAAATCAGATTAGATTTCTAGAGTTGGTTCCAACAGCTAGTAAAGCTGTACTCTTAATCTGTATTTGTCTACCTGGAGATACCCTAAACAGATTGTTTTTCCTTTAATTCCTTTCCCTTTAGGTGATACAGGATACATTACATCAGCTACAGCCTGAAGACACATGGAAGAGAAACTGAGAGTCCTCCTGTTTAACAGTCTCTCATTCCAGTATCCAGCACAGCCCCACTCTGGACTGTGTAGTGCTATCTACGGGTCCATCTGCTTTTGCCTCCCTCCTGCTTTGGATGTAGAGGTCACTACCACTATCAAGCTGCAGAAGAGATCACCCCCAAATGCCTGTGTGCTGCTTACAAACCTTTCAGCTTTGAGCAATGCCCCATCCCTGCACCTCCTGCTGCAGAGCACCTGGTTCTGAAAGGCAGGAGCATCCTGTCCTTTCACAGCTCACACAGCAGAGCTACTTCATCTGAGGGGCTCTTCTCCCTGCTATTTCCTATGTTCATCCATGTGTGAATACAGGGAGACCTGACTTGATTTTCTAGCATTTATACTATCAAATTTAGTGTTTTATGATAGTTCATTAATGAGTTTTACAGCTAACATGTTTGTTCAACCTCTCCTTGCGTGCTGTTAAAACTGTGCTGTTTTAATAGCTGGGAGCCCACAAGATCAGATCTCTGCTCAAGGATATTTATGTGTGGTAAGAGTATTCAATTTGCCAACAAATGAGGTTACAGTGCCTTGTAAGTCATTCATTTTGATGTTTATTTCCTCTGGAATTGCTCTCAGGGGTAGATCTTCCTTCCTGTCAAATGGCTCCACACTCGCTTCTCACCAGCTGTTCTTCTGTATCCCTGAACGTTTCCTGAACTGAGAGAAATACGCATTCCCTGATTTGCTTGATTGCAACCTGTGACAAAGAAAGCAGAGCCCAGTCTATGTCTTTAATTAGATGCTATAGGAGGAAAAGGGAGGAATTTTGGAGGAATTAACAGAGGGGCTTTTTTTCCATTTTCCCCCCACAAGTTTCACCTTCTCCTTTATTTTTTCTGTGGGTGCAGATTAGGCAGAAGGTCCTAGAGTAATTTTGACCTGGTTCAAAGGGCATCAGTGTGAAGCACTGTGCTGTGCTGGCAGCAGACATTCCCTTTCTTTCACCTCATCTGCTCTAAGCAGGCCATTGCTGTTTACAAGAAGACTTGAATAAATGCTCACATAAAGACTGTAGCCCCCACTGACAAGACAAATAAAATCCCTCCAAGCTTAGCACTGAAGAAAACTCAATCTACTGAGCAAGGTTTGTGTGTCCCATACTGTCTGCCTAATGTAGCTCTGATTAACACACTCATATGTTGGAATCAAGTGCTGAGTACAGGCTAATTCCTTGTAAAAAAAAAGAAAAAGAAAGTAAATGAGGACAACAGACCTCTTGCAATGCAAGTGTTGTTGTGTAAGCTCTGAGTCCCAGTTTCAGTGACTTTGTGCTGCTCCCTTTTTTTTTTTTTTCTGTTTTTTTTTTTTTTGGTTTTTTTTTTTTTGTTTTTTTTGGTTTTTTGGGTTGTTGTTGTTGTTGTTGTTGTTTTTTGTTTTGTTTTTTTTTGTGGGGCTTTTTTGCCACTAATGAAAAGAGAAGTTGCAAAGCATGCATGTCTTGATATCTTAATAGGTTTTCTACTCTACTGGGATACCTTAGCATCTTGAAAGTTTTAAGTTGATATACAGTGTAACAGTAAAAAATTAATTATTATTAAGGGTTAACGAAGGACCTGAGTGGTGGAAACCAATCCAGTTGTGTATAATTAGAGAGTAGCTACCTTGTAATATTGAAGCTGTAAATAGCCCCAGCGGGGGCCCTGACAGAAGGCTGAGGTGTTTACAAGGCACAAGAGATGCTGCCTCGAAGTACATAATTCCTGTTGCCATAACTATTGCTGATATAATGGATGTGTTCATTAAAACCAAAGGATTATTTGTTTACCCATCTTTCTCTGTTGCAGGCCCTCCCTCAGAGAAGGGAGGGGCAGCTTTCTTTCAATACAAATTTATAGCACACACCTTTATTTTGCCCAGTCAGAGGAATATTAAAGGATTCTTTTATTGATTGCTAACCAGAGGTCTGTTGCCCACTGGGAAAACTGACTTCTCCAAACTGCTTGCAAACAGCCCTGCAGGGTCCAGAATGGAAGGAAATGTGCACACATCCATTTGTAGGCTCCCGTTGGGCCTTGGGAGTGGCATTTAATAAGTCTTTGTCTGCAAGGCACATGCTTCTTTCCCTAGCAGGGCCATTACCCAGCCTGCTGCTTATGAGCTCAGCTGGGCTGCTGGGAAACTCACCCTGGGCCAGTCTTGTGTGAGAAAGAAGGTGTGAAAGTTACCTGAGGAGGAAGGAGATGGACTGTCACACCTGACCACAATACCCATTACCCATCCCCCTGCTCTGGTTGCAGGGAAGGGGTGAAGGAATCCGGAGAGGTTGAGCTGAGTGAGATGAGAAAGGTGCTTTAGTTTTTGTCTTTACTGCTCACTTTCCAAACTTACTTGAATTGGTAAGAAATTAAACTCATTTTCCCCAGGTTGTACCTCTTTTTTTCTTACAGTGACTGATCTCCCTGTCTTTATCTCCATCTGTAACACTTCTTTCTTACTAGGCACCCACATCCTCTTGGGGAAAAGTGGACACTTGGTAGCCAGGTGAGGTCGGTGCATCAGAGCCATGGGTACCTGACCCCAGTGTGTGGCTCCAGAGCTCCTGCCTGTCTCTGCACACACAGAGTTCTCTCTCCATGCACTACTGATATTCCAGCACATGACCATGTGCAGCAACATGAGGAAAGACACCAGGAATACAACAGTAGCAGTACCAGGCACTGATAATAACCAAGCAGATACAGCATCTCTCCACGGGCCCTTCACGGCTCACTTCCAAGTGGTGAGGGCACAAGTGGCTGGGGAAGGCTGCCAACAATGACATCTTCACAGGCCATGCTAAAGGCTTCATCACAGCTCTGTGCCCATAGAAATAAGCAAGGGACTGATTTTCACAGGCTGGTATTTCTGGATGGGCTTCAACCTAGTTTTTTTCTTCATTAGTACTACTTGAGGTGTGAGATCATGACTCAGGTTTAATACATCGTGTGCATTTATCTCCAGAATATGCTGCTCCAGGTGTCCTCAGGCTGGTGTCATTGCTAGCATGCCAGTATGAATCACTTGCTAATTTTGGAGCAAATGTGTAGATCAGGCTGGGTTTCAGAAGGTGAGGATCCAGTGTTGGGCTGCTGAGAGCAGTGCTGGCACGCATCCTGCGCCTGCTGTGGGTGGCAAGTGAGCTCTGCAGCAGTCACTTCAAAAGGAAGGGTCCTGCTTGGAAAGAGCAACTGCCCTACAGACATCCCTGAGACCTATCACCTAAACTGCATGCTGTCAGAGTTTCCATGCACAGCTGCATCTGAGGAAGGATTAATTTATTAAGAGGCAGCAGCTTTGCCCATAATATATAAGAGCAATATTTTTCTCCCAGCACCATAATCTGTAGTCTAAATTTTCTTTTACCACTGCTGTTATCCTCACTTATTGTAGCTCAATAGTTTAGACATCAGTCATTTACCCTGTCTTCAGTGTGTAACTTTATCCCCTTATACCTTTGCACACACTAATTTCAATAAAATTTTATCATATGCTGAATTTTTGTCACATCAATATCAAAGCTCAGAATAATAAAAAGTGTACACCCTTATTTTTAAATTTTTGTTTCCAGCCTGCCTACCCTTGGAGCAGTGAAATTTCTGTGCCTTGGATTCCTGATCACTGAGAGGGCAGACAAGGATGGAGTAAATGCAGTGGGTTGTCACAGACAGCTTGGTCACCAGCTTGCAGGATAAACAGCAGGTGTGGCAGCAGGCTGCCAAAGTCTGACAAGGTAAGAAGAAAGCCTCATTGCAACATGGACTAGCTTTGAATCCCTAGAGGACAGTCTCAGCATCTAAAACTCTTTTGTTCTCATAGGGTTGGGGTCAGGTGGGGTATTTTTGGCTATTTTTATAGATTTGTTTTGGTTTTTTTCTCCACCTGTCAGTTTCTGCACTTGTGGGCTCAAAACCTTTGTTATCTCTGCTCTGCATTGTCACCAGTGCCTGGTTAGAGAACATGTCTGGAAATCAAGGTCTGCAAACTTGTTCACTGCTAAATGTTTTGCCAAATGTTTCCCCCATCCACATGCTCCAAAATCACAATTGGTAGAAATCTCTTCAGAATTTTCTGAGGCTCATGAGGGGAAGCAACTCTGTAGAGGTTTCAGCACTAAGATGACCAGAAAATGTTTCAAAGCAAGCTAATACTTTGTTCTTAAACACTATGGAAATACTGTTGCAAATCAGCTCCTGGCCAAGTGGTAAGCACGTGTGCTTAATTTGAAGTATTGATTTCATGATTAAGCAGTATCCACAGTATTGATAGATGTCCCTGAATCAGAGCCTTAAAGTATGCAGTGGCTCTTCTAATTAGCTACTTTGGTCATTTCACCATGACCTCTTAATTTTATATTATTGGACTTCTACTAGTTTATGAAAGAATATAAAAACATTCAATAAGAAAGCAGGAAACAGTGAATCAATTCACTCCATCCTCATCAGGGGTTTGATCCAGGGATATGCTGAGCATTGACAGTGCTTAGGGAAATCAACACAGAGGCCATTCTACAACATCAGATATCTTGTCATTAAAGCAAACGATAAGCTTTTCTGGTTATCCACATTTTCACATGCCAACAAAAATCTGAAAGCAAAATATATAGCAGTATTGTCATTTAAAGGAGACTTAAGAGACCAGAACATTTAGTATTCAGCAATGAATGCAGAGGACAGACACCAAGTACTAGCCAACACTCTTGCAATATTATTTAAAAGATGACAGCACTAACACACAAATTCTGAAGAAATGCTTGCCTGAGTACATTTGTATTAGGAAGTATGGAGTTGTAGCAGGCACAGCTCCTGTTAATTTTCAAAGAGGTTGTAGTTCTGCCATTGGTCAGGAAATTATCTGTTTGAGCACCCCATTCCATCCCAAAAACCAGATGAAAAAGCTCATTATATCCTGTTTACATTCACACAAATACAGTAACCAGAAAACAATAATCATGAAGTAGTTTATGAATAATCCTGCAATTCCACCGCGTAAAATGATACAATAGAATTTAAAGGTTACCTTTATGGTATTGATACAGTATTGCTACTTATAAATAATTACAATGTGTGAGATAAGGAAGTGTAGTGACCTTCATGCAACAGTGTAGGAAAGCAATTAGCTCAAGGTCACTTGCAGATCAGAATGGCTTAGGAGGATAGTTTAGTCCTGAGCTGCTGGCCAGGACAATGAGATTTATATATCCTTGTTTGTAGATACTATGATATTTGTTTAACACGTCTGTCTGGATAATATTTGCACTGAACAAGCAAGGAAAAAGAATGAAAGAGCCAAATGTCAGCTATTTTATGTTTGTGTGTACAACAAAAGGGAGAGTTTAAAATGTCAGCAACTTGTTTTTGTGTTTCACTCATTTGAAACATCTTGCAGCAAAAAAAAATTAGATGTGACAAGAAATTAATCCATATTGTGATCTAATTATTGCTGGAATTATGGGAAAAACGTAAGATGTCTAAAATATTTAATTGTGAGAAGTGCCTATTAGGCTAACTTTTCAGTGAACTTACAAGATTTTTAAACATTTGTGCCAGGTTTGAGATGCCTAAATAGCCAGAAGACTGTGATTTGCTCTTTCAGGAATATACATGGAATACACAAAACAAAATTCTCTGCTTCTTACAATCCAGACCAGGGCCTGGTCAGAGAAACTTCTTACTGCCATTGCAGGGTCACAGGGAAAGGGGCTTTTTCCCAGGTAGGCTGGAGAGGGAAGGTGAGTTAGGGAACCCAAACTCCCAGAAGAGCTGGCAGAGCTGGGGCTGCTGTGCTGAGCCACATCCTTCTGACAGCCTGGATGCAGTGCAAGTGGTGGTGCCTCATTCACACGGTGAACTCTCAGTTTCCAGGAAGTGTTTACACAGAAGCTGATAACAGCTGAAAAAACCTGGCTTTATATTTTAAATTTCATTTAACTATCTCACATTGTCTCACTAAACCAGCTCTGTGACAGATGACCATTTCTGGCAGTGTTGTTTGGGGCATCTACAAGAGGATCAAAACCCTGCAAATATTTGTTTAAATGCCCTTCTACTAACACAATCTGCTGTTGTGTGTTTTTATATTAAGCTGCAGCAAGGCAAAAAGGAATTACTTGCCCAGAAGACTCTCCAGAGAGTTTGCCAAAAAATTACAGACTGAGCCAATCTGTGGAAACCAAACTGAACTGTCATGAAAACAACTATTGGCACAACAAAGTCATCCCTTATTCACTATGGTTGGGTAACTCAGATGTAATATGGAAATGAAAAAATTTTGCTCAGCTCCTATTTGGGAAGTTACCTGTCAGCTGTAATGACACAAAATGCAATATGAAATGGAAGTACTGAAATAACAATTAATAAAAATTGATAAATTCTTTCTGTAATGTGTGATGTGCAGTGCAGGGTTTAAGCTTAACTCATTGAACACACTTCTCTCTGGCAAGTCAATCCCTTGAGGGCATCTGGGGCTGTGAAGGTTGTTGTCTCTCCTAGTAAAAGAACCCTTGGATTATTACTATTCACAAAAAGTTCAACAAGGCAGGAGTGAAGGCAGAAGGAAGGGCAGAAACACTCAATACCCTGCTCTTTCCCAGCCCCTCACTTCCTCAGTGTGACCCCAGCTGTGAGCCTCTGGCCTGGCCTCCCTGCCCCAGTCCCCATGGGCTGACTGAGGGCACCTCCATCCTCCCCCTGCCCCTCCAGGTGCTGGTCAGGCCTGACCCAGCCTGCCCACAGTCTGAGGTGAAGAGTCTGCCTGGTGTGGCTGCAGCTGGGAGGCTCCCAGAGCCTTTCCTGGGTCGCCCTCCCCTTTCCCTGCCCCGTGCAGCTGCAGGCACATCTGCCCCATCGGGCAGGGAATGCTGTCTCCCATGCCAGCTCTGTAGGGCTGGGCTGGCATCCAGGGCTTCCTCCTGGGCTGGAAGTGCCCATGAACCACCAGTTCAGCAGCTCCAATTCCATTCCTGTCTGATCATACTAGCAGCAAAATTCATCATACAAGTTCTCTTTTGTTGTTTTGGTTTCTTTTTTTTTCTCTTTATATTTTTTACAAAGATTTCAAAATTTTTGCCAGTATTTTACAGCACTGATGAATTGCTCATTACCAAATGATTTGGTAATTTCCACATTGTCTTTGGTCACTTTATTAGGTCAAGTATATAGTATTTTGAAGAAAAATTAATGGAACTTATTTGCATGTCTATTAAAAGTTGGATGTAGTACAAGACTCCAAAAGAAGGGGTGATGAATCTTTCCTTGTTTTTGGCAAGACAATGTAGCTAGCACTAGGGAAACTCAGAAACTCATTGTTTTGTATCTGTCTTAGATGCTGATGCTTGTGAGAAATTCTTACAGAGTATGAGAGTAATTATGGTATTAATGATTGACTATAGACAGTTTTCACAAATGGAAAGGGCTACCAGAGGTGGAGGCAAGGGAAAACATGGGGTTTGAGCTGTTCTGTGATTTCACCCTCATACCACTGATCTAAATGGCAGTCTTCTTTCATCAAGAGGTCATTAGGTCAACCAAGTGGTTAAGTTCCTAGTAGCTTAATTTATGTCAAGGGAACTGCATGTTTGTACAATCCATCTGAGAATACCATCAGGTCCCACATGCTTTCAGAAACATTTTGCACTTATTTAACTCGGTGTGGAGTAAGAGTAGATTCTCGTCATTAGTGCAATTAATTCAAATATATATCATTATAATCTTCAGCAGCATTCACCTATTCAGAAGCATGCTCTCTATTTTGTGCACATAACTTCCCTTGACATTAACAGGAGGGGATAATAGACATGGAAATGTAAAGAGAGGTTAATACTCTTCCCTGTGACCTTCCCAGAGACATCATATTTTCTCAAGCTGACCTCTCATTATGTTGAAAACTGCAAAGAAAAAACCCCACGGTTTCTGTTGCTTTTTTTGTTCACTTCAGAGACTACAGACATCTGCCCTAAGTACATTCTGTTAATAATTATTTTGAATGTATTCTAAAAATCCACATCATTCCCAAAGAGGGGAAAAACACAAAAGAAACCCCAGTTGGTGAGGGAGGACAATGTGCAACATTATAAGCAGTGCTGGAGCTGCCTGCCGTGCTTGCCACTCAGAGACAAAAATCATTCCTCACACTTTGAGACAAAAGTAAATGGCAGTTAGCAATGTTAAGAACCCCTGTGGAAATAAGATGAAATGAGACGAGGCTTCCAGACCTGTGAGAAAAATCAATCTGATGGAAAATTGACAAACTTGTTTAACGTGTCGGCACAAGATCCGAGAGCTGACCCGTAGAGACCTCCACTTAGGCAGACCGTGAAGTTACTGTCAGTTCTCTTAATCTGTTCAATTACACAACAGGATCTCAAAGGGGACTTTTTACCAAACATCACTTTAAATTAACTTTTCTCCTTCGTGTTTTAAACTTGCAGTCTTTCCCTCCTCTTTGCAGCAACATGGGTAAATTATTAAAAGCTCACTTGCTTGTCCGTGTAAATGCTACAGAAAGATCAGCTTGAAATTTTGATTGGAAATAGAGAAGGTTTGTGAGGTTAAAAAAGAAAAAAATGTTCATCTTGCTACATGTCACAAAATGAATCTCCATGATAATTTCTCTGAGGCAAAGGTCTATTGTTTTTCTAGTTTAGGGGATGAAAAAATGGCAGCAAAAAGTAGCACACTATAATTTTTTATTCTATTAGGAACAAGAAACTGTGCCACTTTTCACAGCCACGGGCCACAAAGTGAAGTAAAGTACTCAAAATGGAAGATATACTACTGTACTGAACTGACCCTCAATGTCTTTTTTTTCCTTGGGGAAGTGGAGTGGGAATAGGATAGGAAGGGAGGATGCTAAATAATGCAAGGGATGAAAGAAATTTAACTTTGAAGATAGGTAGAGCAGAATTTAAGAGGGAGAGATGGAACTGCAAATGGCCAAAGAAGAGAATTTGGGATTTTAGGTCTTCATTATTTTATTAAATGCGCCATTGAAATAAAAAAGTAATTTTCCCCCAAATCTGTTATATTTGAAGTGAAGGACTCTGAAACTGAGCAGAAAGTGCAGCAGGAATGTGGCCTATCAATTAAACTCAAGTGCCAAGACTCATTGAGATTGATGGGTGTTACAGCACAAATGCCCAGAAACATAATTTGATAGATTAATTTTCCCCAAATGCATTCTGTTAACCAGGAAGCTCATAGAGAATGTGGCAGTGGCCACAGTTGTCTGTCTGTTCTCTTGATTTTCAGTAGGCATGAATCATGTGATGCATCTTTCTGCTGAGGTGTCTTGTTCTTGTTGATTGTGGAATGAGGCTCTGTACCAGGTTCCTTGCTGGTTTTCCATTTTATAGTTTGATTTTTCTATTGATCAGATTGAAGGTGAGAGATCAACATTCATTTTATATAGTAAGGAACGAAGAATGACACACCGACATGAATGACAGTGAATTTTTTTTAAGGGGCATGGTGGGAAGTTCACATGGAGCAGAAGTGGCATCTAGGAAGAGAGCAGAAGCAAACACTGGGATTTTCATTTGGTAGGGACTAAGTAATTTTCTACCATTCTTGTTAGAACATGCTGGAGGAAGAAGGCTTACTTCTGTAACCACTTAAAATACAAAAGACATCAAATTCTGAAGGACTCTTGTTAGTTTTGCTGGAAAATACTGTTGCAGTGTTGACAGCTCTTGATAAAACAAAATACAAACAACTGCTTGAATAGATAGCACTTTAAAAGGTCCTGTGTTGATTAATACTGTGTTCTTGGTTTGAAGATTTAAGGCAAAGGTTAACTGTAATTTACATCAAGCACCTACTTTATAATCATGTCTGCAGTTATCAGAGATAGCTCTGTTTTAGCAATGAAATAAGTTCTAAATGTTTTCTGCTGTATAAGCCACTGTTAATGCTTATTGGGAACTTGTTAAAAAGTAGTATTAACTCTTTTCTCACTTTCTGACTGACCTGAGAAAGACCTTGTGTTGCTCTTTTCACCACCCAGAACTTTATACAAGCTATGTTTTTCACAGGCTTAAAAAATTCAGCCTCCTCAGAGTCTGCAGAAATTGATGTAACACAGGTTAGACTCAACATTAGACAACCTGTGTTTGTGGATTTTTAGATAGGTCCTCAAGTCAGACTATCTAACTTACAAGGGAAAATTCTGACCTAGGGAGACAGAGGTCAGTTTTAACTGACTGACTCAGTGTAACAGGCCAAGGGGGCCCAAATCCATATCTCCATTTAGAAGGATTGTCAGATGTTCAGTCCTCAGCAACCCCCTCAAGCCTGATCCCTCGATCCAAGAGCAGAGCTGGCACTTTATGGCTAATGACTCCAGCTGCTGGCTCCTGTCTGTTGCTCACTCGGTGGCTGCAATAGGTAGCACAATTTTAAGAGATGCCCTCTGTGTCTATAGGTACTCTTACTTAAGAGAATAAATGCAAAGTTTGCTTGAGATTAGAAGGGCAGCAGCTCTATTCTTTTATGGAAGCTTTAGATAGATCTTAATGTTTTGTGACTTCAGCTACAAAGGAGATTCATTATTACTGAGTATTAGTATTGATGCTAGTACAAATGTTAACATTGAGTACTTAGTTCTTACCACTAAAGTGTTTTCTAAGCAAAGGTTCAAGAGCAAGGTGCAACTAATACAATAAATCTCAATAACCCATATGTAAGAACACAGATCACTATAATGACAAGGAAGTGGCCTCCATACCATCTTTTAGCTAACTGATACAAAAATGCTAGTGCAATATCATTGGTTTTAGCAGCGAGTTTAACTGAGCCTTGAAGACTGTGGTTAAAAAATGCTTCAGGGGTGACTCTAGGGAAGTCAACACATTAAAAAACAGTCTGAAATGTAGCTGCCAGCAAGTTAGGCTGGTAGTTTGGCAGACATTCTGAAAGGATGCACAGTCTACATATCACTGGTTTCTTATTTATTTCTTATTTATTTCACTTGTGTTTTCTGTCAGGGGAAAACACTTTTCCCTTTATGAGACAGCATCAAACATGGGGAGGGAAGGGCAGATGCACATGCAGCAAGGAAGTCCTTACTTTTGCTTTTATTGATGCAAGCTTGACTTAGAAGAGAGAAGTTTCTGCAGCCTTTATCATAACAGTGTGTGGTCACCTCCTGTTAAATTTCTAATATGCCCCAATGACTTACCTAAATACAGAGGCTTTTGAAATTCTTACCCTTTGCCTTATACCTGTGGTTCTTGTCTATTATATCCTGATGAGGCAAAGAGTTATGCTTTAGTTGCTATCTGTATCAAGGGTGGGGATTTTTGTTTATTTGTTTGTGGTTTATTTGTTTGCTTCCCATTAATCTATTTTTATTATTCCCACATGTTCCCACTATGGCAATACAATTTTATCCTCTCCTAGGCATAAAGGGCAATTTCCCAGACTAGAAACAGAGATGTGCTGATCTTACAGAAAATTCATCTTTCTTTATTGTTGCCATTGCCACTTCCCAAATCTATTCTGTCATGTTGGCAAAGATCCTGCAGAGATCCTAACCAAGGCATCTTTGTTTCTGCCGAATATCAGATCTTATCCTTATGCTGTGATTCATTGGACTGTAGAACATTACATACAAAGGTGAGAAAAATAAGTTTCTGAGTGCTGGCAATAATTCCAGTATTTAACAGCTGTCTGTATTTGCTCAAGTCTACCTCTGCTAAAGTGATTTCCACCCATGGAAGATTTATCGAAATACTTATTTTTCAGAGGCATTTTTTTTCAGAGGCAAATTTCTTGAGTTTAATTTACTGCACATCCTTGCTGTGGAATAGTTCTCAGTCCTTTGCAAAGTCAGAGAGAACTGCCTGGATATATATGATTTTACATGCTTTGCAGATAGCTCAGAGATGCAATTGGAAAATCTAGCTCTCACAGACAGCTGGGAATTTGCGGCAGTCCCTGAAGGACTTTGCATCCATAAACCAATGACTGGATTACACTGATCCATAAATGCGTTTTTCTCCTATCTCTGGCTAATGCAATGCAAGTAGTCTTCCTGCTGTTAACTGTTTCCTGAAGCCACACACAAGAGAACATAAAGGATATGGCATATATTCAAACAGAAAGGTCAACGGGTCATTTTCTCTTTATGCTAGCAAAAGAACTTCAATATCTGTAGTGCTGCAGAAAGAACTAAATGCAGAAATATTCCTTAATTTAAGCTCTGTGTTCAGGAAATTTTGCTGAAAAGACCCTCTAGGGGATTAGTGACCAAGTCTGATCTAGAGCAGGAAAGCTCAACTCATGAACATGGTGATAAAGCTGCAGATTTTTTTTTCCTGTAAGAACCCAGGAACCCTCATGGTGGAGTCACCTCCTCAGCACTGCACCCTCTGTCAGCCTGGCTCAGGACTTTGGGTGCCTTGTCTCATCCAGCCAGGGAGAGAGGCAGGAGGGACCTGTGTGTTGAGGGTGCAGCTGGCCCATGGCTTCTGGCGAGGGGCTTTCCCTGGCCTCTGCTCCACGGGAAGGCTGGAAAGGGCTGGAAAGGGCTGGAAAGGGCTGGAAAGGGCTGCTGCCCTGCACAGGGTGAGTGAGACCTGCTGCAGCAGCGAGGAGCTCTGGGGCACAGTACTGGGCAGGAGCAGGGCTGGGAGCTGGGACCCAAGACACTGAGAAGCAGCTTCTGACAGGCAACCACGCCCTGCAAGCAGCAGATGAGCCAAGGGGCTCCAGGTGTGAGCAGATTGAATTTGCCCAGGGCAGCTCTCTGCTGCAGGGGCTGACAGACACAGGACAACTCGTGCCTGTGCCACTCAACCTTCCTGCCCTCAGGAAGCCACAGCTGCCTCCAGAGAACCAGGAGATGGATATTGGGCATCACTAGCACTGAAGTTTTTTAGAGCCACAAAGTCAGAGGCCAGGAGCATCCCAGGGATGGCCAGAATGATCTGAGAGTCCAGCCGCACTTCCAGTACAGCTCTTGCTACCAGGAGAAGTGCACAGAAACTAATGCTATGTCCTGGAAAACACAGTACCTAGTCAAGGCAACTTGTAATGAACAAACCCTTAGAGTGTTACTGTTGAGAAGATCATGAAGGCACTTGGACTTTGGACTTCTTTTCAAACTTCTGCAGGGTCATTAAAAAGTAATTTTGCTTTAGCTACAACCTTTTTGGTTGCTATTAAAGATTTCCAGGTTTATTTGCTCCCTAATCAGGAAGCAAATCTTTGCTTTATTTCTCTTCAGGAAAATTATTTTTTCTTCTATTCTTAAGCTTTCTCATTGACCTCGATATTTGAATATTTGAAAGATATTTGAAAGACTTAAGCAAAGGTGATTAACATTCACCACATTTGTTCCTCATTTGTCTCCAAGGAAAGAAGGATATGAAGCATTTTGCTCTGTGTATAAATATTACTGCCTATTTTAGAGAAAAAATAGCCATCCCTTACAGCAGAGTTTAGTTTATATTGCTTCAGAGACCATGACTCACATAACGTGGTCTGGAGAGATGACCAGAGATTAAAACAACAGCACAAAGACAACCTTTTAGTCCTTCAAAAGTAAGAACAGAGATGTTGATCTTGGTACAAGGAGAAGACAAAGCAAGGCACCTGGGACAAGTTAACTGTGTGCACTGGGAGTTAGCACTGCTGAGAATGTTCTTGCAGCTTTCTCTAAAAGTTTTTATTTTGAAAACAACAAAGGCTGTAGCAGTTTGCAATAGGATACATGATAAAAGCATGAGATTAAGAAATTTTTAGTCCAGAAGTCTTTATAACTTCACAGCAGCTGGAAATGCCCAATAATCCTCATTGCAAATTTTTTCATATTAAGACTTCTAATGTTCATTTAAGCACAAACACTTTTCATCAGCTATATATTGAAATATCTACCCAAATATTGAAGAGGAAACAGTTCATCTTGCTGCTTTTGTTGATTTTGCCCCCAAATAAATCTGAAACATAACCCGTTAGTACAATTTTATAAAGCTGACACACTTCGATTTACCTTATAGAATCCTGACAGCCTTTATAAAAACCCAACCCTAAATTAGACATAAATTAAAGAATTTTTGCTTCAGTTTCTTTTTAACAGACAGATACAGCTTTATTTCTATGCTACTTTATTTCAGGTTGTGCAAGTATCTCCACTTGAGCAACCACAATCACAATGCTGTGTGTGATTCAACCAATTTATTTCTGTTAATCTGAGCCTAATGCAGACAAAGATGCACAGGAATAGTTAAAGTTTTTTACAGTTCTTCAGCAACTCATGAAATCTAGAATGATTGCATGTGTGGAAAATACATGCAAGGAGCCGAGCACAGGAAGGCTTTTTATAAAACAAGATTTGGAAATACGTAAGACTCCATCAAATATGAGTCACAAAATCTGACTGTGTACCTACCCTGTTTAGATTGGCAAAGCACAGCTATTATCACAAAGAATTATTTGGTTTTCCTGTGTGCCAATCTATGGTAGATTCCACATGCTCAAGCTTGGAGCTTCTCCCATGGTGTCTGTGGTTTGAAAAAACAGCTTCACAACTCTGCTTCTAAGTGTACCAGAACTTCAAATAAAAGGGGGAAAGCTGTAAGAAAAAAAAGTTACACGAGGCAAGTTAACATTGCTTTAAATATTTTATTGTAATGGACTCTTTAAATTGATCTGCTTTCAAGTGACTCTCTTAATATGGGGTTTCATAAATAAGCAATATAAATCCTCACCTGCTTTAAAATACAAATCTGAACATTTACAAGGACAGGTATCATCATATTCTTTCCATGCATGCTCTTACCATTGTTCTTTTGCAATGCATTGTTTTGTTGGGAACCATTTCTTTACCAGGAGGGTGGTCAAACAGTGGAACAGGCTTTCTGGGCAGATAATCAATGCCCCCAAGCCTGTCAGTTTGGATGCTACCCTTTCTTGCTCAGTGCTGTCTGATAGTTGGACTAGTGGGTCACTACAGGTGCCTTCCAACAGAAATACTGTATCCTATCCTATCCTATCCTATCCTATCCTATCCTATCCTATCCTATCCTATCCTATCCTATCCTATCCTATCCTATCCTATCCTATCCTATCCTAATTATCTATTAGATCCAACAGTCCTTTTCCTTTCCTTGTTCAAGATCCCATGACCTGAAGAAAGTTTGTTTTGGGCTTCTGTTTTCCTAAAACCATTGTGTATGTGACCTGCTGCTTCTCTTGACTTTGCTCCTGTCAACACCGCAGTTCATGAAGCATCAGCAAGACGATATTTATTTTGATAATCTGGGTGTACATCACTGAGTTCATGAGGAACCCAGCTGAAAAAACCAACCGTTTGTTAATTGCTCTTAGTAGAGCTCATTTTCTCATTTAAAAGGGATTACAGATTGTTTTCATAGGATCAAACAATACCTTGGGTTGGACCAGGCCTTAAAGATCCCTCTGACACTGGCAGAGACCAGGTTGCTCAGAACTCCCTCTTGACTTTGATGTCCCCTTGATGGGGTATTCACAGCTGCTCTGGTCAACCTGTTCTAGTGCTTCACTGCCCTCACATTAAGATTTTCCTCCTTGTATCTAACCTAAACCTACTCTCCTTCAGTCTGAAACTATTACCCTTGACCTGTCACTACATGATCTTGTAAAAAGTTCTCAATCTTTTTTGTGGGCTGCCTTCAGGTACTAGAAGGCCAGAGCCACATCATCCTGAAGCCTTCCCTTTTTCTGGTTGATCAATACTAATTCTCTCAGCCTCCCTCAAAGCAGAGGTGCTCCATCCCCCTCATCATCCTGGTGGCCTCCTCTGGACTTGCTCCAACAGGTCCATGTCCATCCTTTCCTGGGGAGTATGAGAGACCAAAATGTTAAAGGTTAATTACTCTATCAGCCACTGGCAAAAGTAAGTGATTTGCACCCCCAGCCAAAGGGAGAGGAGAGTTTTCAGGTGCATACTGGCAAAATCTCTGATCTGTCTAAGGAGATCCAAGATGCAGAGGGGGTGATGATGTGGAGGATGACCACAACAAACCAACCTTTGTTTGGCAGCAAGCTGGGTTTTTGAGCCAGGTAACAGAGAAGCCTGGTAAGAAGCAATCACGTGAAGTGGGATGACATTTTACCCTGCCACGTCCTCCCCTGCACAACTGGTTCAGGTGTAAAACGCCCAGCTGAGGTATCAGGACACTCACATGTAATCCTGAAGATACTCATCCCATCTGATGGGGCATAACTGGCTCAACTACACAGTTTTGGTATTTTTAAGAGAAATACACTTTGTCCCTGTTCAAAGATTACTAGAATATTCCTAGTACTACACAGAGAACCTGCTAAGAAGGAGGTATGCCATCTTGGAATTGGCATTTCACTAAATTTCCCACTAATCTGGGAGCCTGGGCAAAGTGACTTTGAACCTGCACGAGGAACATCTAGTATCCATTCCCCCTGGTGAGACAAATTGCACAAGAACACTCCCCTCCACACAGCCTCCAGGTGGTGAGACATGGGTGCAATGATCACCAGGTGAACTATCTGAGTTTAAGCCTTAAATACACTTGGATTTAAAATGTGAATGACCGAAAATAAACATTATCTGTCTTTCTCCTACAACCACTTACCCCTTAATGAAAACACTTCAGAGTTTGTTTTAGCCCTTTCCTCAGGCTGAACAAGTCCATCCTAGAAATGTTTCTGATAAGACAAGTGCTGAGCCACAGATTACCTTATCTTAACAGCAGATTCCCACAAAGAATTTGAAGGAAAAAAAGGTAATTTTTTTTTTTTTTTTTTAGTAAAATAGGCCTTTAGGACCTAGGGAATCCAGAAGCTGCCTATAAGTTTCTGAGTTCAGTCTAAGTTTTGCATATGAGAAAACAGGAGTAATTTTTATTTTCACAAGAGGCAACAGCTTTTCTTCCATCAGAATATATTTCTCCTGCACAACATGTCAAAGATTAACCAGTGTCTACTATTATTTATTCCTCTGAAACTACTTTGGAAACTGATTAATATAAGGAAATTAAGAAACTATCTGTGTCAACACTGCAATTAGAAAAACGTATTTCTATCTGGAGTTCTTACACCACATCAACTAAAATTAATTAGTAATGGTGAGATCTATTGATTAGTATGTTCATAAAACTGAGAGATGAATAGTCAGTAAAAGACAAAACTACTGGAAGTGACTTAAACAACAGAAGTGAAAATAGATTACCAACCAGACTCATAAAATTTAAAAAGTCTGTACAGTTACAATACATTTGAGATTGAAAAAGATCTCTGGATGTCATCTAGTTAAACTCTGTCAATCACAGCAGGGCCAGTTTACTAAGGACCATGTCCTTAGGCAAGTTCTATCTATTCAATGATGGAGATTTCAGACGCTCTGTTAGTACAGGCTAAGTGCAGTTAGCAGCACAGATAAACAGAAAACATCACATCTTTATTTCAAAAGTTTATTCAAGATCAAAGGTCTCACAAAAAAATAGAAACTTACAAATTGTGTAAATAGTTTTAATGCACTCATAAAGAGACATTAAAAGAAAATCGACTAAGATTCTGTACTATATCTGTAATATAATTCACCAACTTTATTTTTAAAATATTGTTGCCATTTTGGAGTAAATAAACAGCATAGCATTACACATGTTCACAAGTATTTACCACTTATTTTAAACAAAATCTTTACGATATATTTTTTTCCACAGAAATTAATTCATCCCCATTTTGAAAAGTCTAATAATAAAACATTCAACATCCTCGCGGGAAGTAATGTGAGCTGATGTTTCTGTTGTAAAAAATTATGCTATGGAAATCAACAAAGAGCTTTACAGAGTTATACAGCCATACTAAACAAGCTTCTATGTTATGCTGCATTAGGCCTTCTGGATTAGCAAAACATTTTGACAATAATGACAACTTTTCATCTGAAGCTTAAGCATTTCATAGTTTGGATTAAAATGCTGCAACCTTTGAAAAACAAATATCCAGTGTTGCACACCTGACAACATTCTTAACCAAGTGGTAATACACTAAAGGTTAAGGCAACTCCAAATTGAAGTTGCAATGTCTGTATTTTCACAATTCCCTGCTCAAATTTAACTCCTTAGAATGCAATGTGTGAGACTGAAAGGAGAGGCTGTGTGGTACTTGGTTGTGATTTGGGGTTAACCCACAACGGTCCCACAAAGAAAATTGATCATTTTATGTGTTTAATTTGGGTATTTCCTTGCACACACTGTATTAAGAAGCATCTGACACCTATGATGGAGCTCATGTTTAGTGGCCTTCTCAAGGTAAGTACTGTTTGCATTCTAAGATCCATTCTAAAGCAAAACCACACAGTTATTGGCTTATTCCAATTCATCTGAATTTTCCAATTCATCCACAGAAAAGCATAGTCAGAAAAGACAAATTCATTTACAATAGACAGTAATTTTTTTTCAGCCAAATACAATAAGCATCACCAACTTATTTCTGATAGTTGTTGTATTGAGTTATTCTTTGTCTTCATGAAGTGTAGCTGGTAAGCACTGTTACTCATTATTAAAATGTCAAGGTGGAAAGATTTTTAACATCAATACAGCTTCTTATATTTAAAGAAAAAAAAGATGAGAAAATGGTAAATCACTGTAGATTTTCTTGTTACTCTGTATCTTAAAACTTTAGTAAATAAAAAGCAACAAGTTAGTCCCCAGTTTGACTCTGTTGATCAGCTGAACTGATGCTAGCACAGAGTTACCATTTACAGATCAAAGGAAACACACATGACCAAGGCAAAGTAAACAGAGGAAAACAAGCTTAACATCTATAACTCAACTATCCAGAGAACTAGTAGGAATCCACTTCAAGAAATTTGCCAAAGGCTTTTATATCTTTTATGCAAACAAAACCACAATGCATTTCTAAAGTTTTGCTTCAATATTTGTACTTAGTTGCACAGTATGTTAAAGTCAGTATACAGCTTTTGCCATTTTACTGTAATCTCTGTAAACTCACAACTATATTGCATCATATGAAAGGTTATAAACCCTTCAATCCCCATTAGATCTACTGAATGCAGCAGAGTGGAACATGTTGGTAGAGAAGGTTAGGAGCCAGAAGACATGTTGGGTGTCCATCCCATTTGGTAAGCGCGCTCCAGCGTCCTCTTGCAATCCTGCAGCACAGTGCTGAAGGTGATGTGTGGATATTGCTGCACCAGCTGCTCCACCGTGGCCTCGTTCACCTGCAGCACAAGAACAGAACCTGTGATGTGCAGAAAGGGAATCAAAGGGCCAGCATTAGGCAAGCTAGAGGAATGGGCAAACTTTGGACTCCTGGGTGGGCTTGCAGGATGGGGCTCCTCACCAGGTCTGGGTGCATTTATCACAAAATAAATATATGGAATATAATGTCTGGTTAGAGAATGAAAAAAAAAACCAAAATCAAACCCCATGCTTTGATTTCATTGTAAAGGAAGAAGTATAATCATCCCATTTAAATAGAATGCTGTCCAGAGTAACAGATTTCTAACTTGAAAGAGAAGCTATTTATTCAAAGTTGCTCAAGCAGACATACATTTAAAAAGGTGAGATTTTTTTGGCTTTGAAAAATGAAAATGGATTACGTCAATTAATTAATTCATGGTACAGTTATGGAGACATTTAAAACTGCTAAATAGTAACTCCACAATTTATTGAAATGAACTTGCACTGTATGGTTGCTATTAACAAGTCTGAAATGAAAAGTAATAGAAAGCATGATCAAATATGGGGGGAAAAAAATATTCTATGTTGCAATTACTCCTATATTTCCCTTTTGCCAAAAGGTAAAAGTCCTGCATGTCTTCACATACATCACTGGTAGAAGATTTTATTTCAGCCTTCTTTTGTGAGGATAACACTGCAGAGTTAATTAAAACATCCAAGGTGGTTTGGTGTGGGATGCCCCTCTTAAATTTAAGACATCAAAGTTAGCACCTTTATTCTTCATAAGACAAGGCAACCAGACAAACCCAGATAAACCTAACAACTTCACAACTGTAGTGCTGCAAGGGGATTAATTTGTCAGTTATTTTAAAGATGATTGCAATTCCTATCACAGAGGTAAACAGTTTTTTTCAGCCTTTAGACAAATAAAAGATTAATCTGAGAACCATGACTTCTAGTTGGCTCTCTTTGAAATCTTTGCTGAGCAGTTGGGCATTTTCAAATGCATTGATACTACAGTTACTGAACCACCTACATCGATAGCATGTACAACTGGTTTGTTTTCTCCCCTCAATGTTTCACATTCAAGGCCAAAAGTAAAAAGCCAGACTGAAGTGTTTGCTACCATTACAAAGATCTGTCCTGAGAAAAATATTTTAAAGCACGGTAATCACAGTATCTAATAATATTTTTGTCCTTAAAAGATAACAGGGAGAGCTTCCTTCTGAACAGTGATTGCACTCAATGACAAGGATAAATGAAAAGTTTAATATCCAGTTCTTCTACTTTGATAATGGAAATACTCAATCTTCATTGGAAGTTTCATCTAGCTGAGACTGACTTGGATAGAAAACTGGTTTAACTTCACAGCACAAACTGTACTTCTCTGGCAAATTGCTATGTTACAGTAACATCTTTCAGTGCTGAAAAACAAGAAGTGACTTTTAATAAATCAAAATGAAATCAGAGATAGCACAAGTCCCCGATAATATTTGATATTTACAGCTGAATACATACTTATAAATGGTAAACTACAATTCACAGAAATGTTGCTTGGAAGGAAGAACCTCTTAAGTAGCAGTAATTTGCTACTTTATGCCTACCCAAAAAATAATCAAAAGTCTCTTTTCATTAGAGTTATGCTGCAGAGACCCATGGCAGAATCTATCATGTTGTCAGAAACTTCTCTTAATGGTTAACTCAGTCACAAAAAAGAGGCTTACAACCAACAGCTGCTTATTTTGCTCTTTCTTAATGGGAAACTTGAAGAAGATACATTATTTATCTAATAGATGGCTGCAAATATTGCTAGTACATAGAAGTTATGATTTAGCACTTACCTGTTGGGCACTATTTGTTAGAGTAGCATGGATATTATGGCTTTAGGGCCAGTGTCATATGCATATTCTCTGTTATAAGAAAGTAAGGCAAATTCATTACAAAGATGATGCTCACACATAGGAAAAGCAGTAAATGCTCTCCATGTCCTGGTGTATTGCACTCAGGACATGCACATGAGCCAGGTTTAAGCTGATGTATTTGCAACCAGGCTAACTTAGGCATGGCCCATGACACTCAGGAAGGTGGATGTAACAATCTTTTAGTCTAAAACCTATGAAGAAACCTATGGTAAACCACCTGGCACTAACTGTTTTGCATAGGTTTTGTTTTGGGTTTTTTTTTTTTTTTTTGAGACAATTATTACTAGATAAAATAATATTTTATAGAAATTGTTGCTATTTACTATTAATACTTTACTAAAAAGAAGAAAGAAGCTTCTGGCATCAAGAGCCAAATACAGTTCAAAATAAACATGAATATGAAGATGGCAGATATAATCATTGCAAAAGTGCCACTGACAAAAACAGCTGTTTTATGACCAAAGTCTGAAGAGTAGAAGCTTTTCTCTCTTTTTTACTGAAGCATTAAATAAGTATTTTAAATTGTTAGATCCTAGGCAACAACTTGTGTTAAGACTTGTTAAACAGCAAAGCAATTTGTCTGTAAAACAGACAAATTCTATGGGTATTTGGAACCATAACATTTACAGAAAGAAATTACTTTGAGTTTGAACTTTTTAACTTTGAATTAAAAATTATGCCAAACTAAATTCAATGTAAGATTATACAACAGAAGAAGGACAAAAACTTTTGCAGTGGGAAAACCAGCCTGGATCAAGAGATCAGAAAAAAGTATTCCCTATGAGAAGATTTTGATATCTTTTCTTTACCATGAGAAAAGTCAGGTCAGACACTAAAACAGTGAAAAAATTTTAGTATTTAAAACTCTCTATATTATTGGCCTAAAACTGCACTTTCTGAAAAATAGGAAAAAGAGAATTAAGATTTTATTCGGTTAATGAATGCGAAAAGTAATATCTAAGTCAACTTTGTTAGTATCCTTGTCATCATTTCCCTAGTGGTAGGATTAAGATGAAATGAAGTCTTATGCCCAGCCATTAGAACACAAGCTTCTGTCTTTTTCTTAAGATCAGCCTGGCTGGCGATAAAACAAAAGTACTGAATGTCATTCCCAAAATAAGTTCATTACACAAACAGAGCAATTTTCCCTTCTGAGCTTAAATATTCTTGTTCAATGAATGAAAACTAAAAATCTCCACATCTTAATATGCTGTAAAATGCTATAATTTTTCTTTCACAAAACTTTCATTAATCTTCATCTTCTGAGTTGTCAAAAGAAAGACTACTGTCTGCAGATAAACTACCTAAATTATCTAATACATAATCATTCATCTGAATTTGAATAGCTCTTCAATTTATTTTAACATGTAATGAAAGAATTCAGCCTGCATAATTAAGAATGAAAGTAATAGGTTTGTGCAAATCCTGGTCATCAAACAAAAGGAAAAAATAACAACAAAGACTGGCTTGAAAAATATTTTTTCTTTCTGAAATTAAAATTTATCCCAGGTCAAGAAATAGATTGAAAAAAAAAACCCCAAAGGAGAAGATGGGTTACAGAAAATGGCAAGAACAAGTGGTATCATCTCCCTTTAACTCAATTAGAGCAATTACCTAGATGTCATAATTTTGAATACCTTTTGCCTAAAGACATCCAAACACATATTGCCTATTTTCCAGAAGAATGTGCTTGACTTTGTGACAAATGTTATCTGGGGTAGGACTTCCCTAACTTCTTCTTCATCTAAAGACAGTGTGGTTGTGCTGAGAGTATTTAAATATTATCAGTGCTAGAGAACATGTCTCATGTGATAATTAGGAGTTCATCTTGGAAAGAAGAACAAGAACACCCTTCTAGTCCATGTGAAATTGCACACTGGGAAAGGGTTTTGAGAGTGCCTCTTTGGAGAACTTTCATCATCACTCTGCTCTGTACACACAAAATGTAGACACAGAGCATCTTCAGAAATTTCTGTTATGCCATCTTCCACAAGTTTTCAGGAAAAATTCTAAATGCAAGCAAGAATAGTTATTAGGCAATTTTATTTTTTTTCCTTTTAAATGTGCTATGTCATTTGGTTCTAGTGATAATTTCAGCATTGTTTTCTTTAACTTCTAGATTCTAAAATTAATAATTTCTAAACATAGGATTTTTTTTTAAGCCTTATTTTCCTTATGCTCCTACAACAAATCTTATTAAAGTCAAAGGATTAATTGAAGTTTTCCTAACCCCGCTAAGGCAAATTAGCAATTACATTTGAAATCATCAGCCAAACTAGGTAGTTCCTTTTGTTGAGAATGATACCTTCACTCACAGCTTAGGAACAGAAACAGAAGTATCCCTATACCTCTTTCCATAAACAGGACTTTCTTAATTACTTCTCCTTAGCTTAAGTCAATACCATGTCCTGGGAATCTGCTCTGGGACTGGACACTCTTTCACTTATTTGCCAAGAATTGTAGGATTTCCTACTGATGTCCAGACTTCCTCTTACAGGTGCATCAGTCTTAGATTGCAGTTCTAACTCTAAAGCTATTAAAATGTGCCAAGAATGTCTGTGTTGTGTCATCTAGAGCAATACTGAAAAGCAAGAGTAGAGTCAACCCCTGAACTGCAAGTTTTATGCAGCTCTATACAGTGTATGAGCATTCAGTGTTAATCTAAAGAGTTTGATTGGTCTTTTTCAATAACAAAACCTAAAACATCTTAATCACTTCAATTTAATGACCAACTCACTTGATAATTGAAAAGAAAAAGTTATCTCCATTCCAAGTTAATAATTGAAGCCAATAAGCAGTTATATAAATAAAAAGCTAAAGCTTGAAAAACTGAACTAGTGCAAAGGTACATTAGTGGAACTTCATATAAAAGAACTGCTTGTGTCCCTCAGACTACCATTCAGGGATGATAGCTGAAATAATTTCTGCATAGTATCTAACCTAGCCCCTGGAAGAGCACTGGCTGGCTGATTTCTGAGGACAACGCAGGTTGGTATCTACAGTTACATAACTTCATAGATCACTCATTAATAAATAATAACAGACTCATTTATAATACTCTGATTCAGCAATATCTGCTGATAAAGGAATTAATAATACATAGAACTGCTAGATTAATCTTAGAAATCTAGTACTTGCTGAGAATTTTAGGGAAATGTTAGCAGATGAGAGGTAACATTCAGACCAAAAGATTTTAGTTAGGTACATTTCTGCACATAAAGAATCACAAAATCAACTTCACACAGAAGAAATGCAAATAGATTTGTCCCCAAAGGGCTTTCTTAGAATACTTTTTTACAATAAGCATTTTTATTAAGGAGTGGTATTGCAGCATTAGGGCTACTGAAATTTGTGTGCACTTCTGTCTGAGTACACAGAGCAGTATTGCATGAAAGCCAAATTTGTATGCAATGGTCAAAGAAAAGAATTTATAGTCATTGTGGGTATCCATAATGATGGATTTGGAAAACACTTTATGTTCCTATTTCTCTAATGTTTTACTAAAAAATCCAATATATACACACTTTGTGTTATAAACAAAACATTTTCATACAGTCTTTTTCTTCTCTAAGTTGCATTTTGCCTTCTCAAGTGAGTGTCTTATAAAAAGTGTACTTTGATTTTTTTTTTCTCCTAATAGTTGAATGAATTATATTCTCAGGTGGCCCAATTATAACTGTTGCCTGCAGCCATAACAAAATTAAAGATTTCTGGAAACGTTTTGTGTGAAGTGCACTTGATCAGCTAAGGCAGACATATTCCACTGAGTTTCAGTGGCTGCCCTTATGCCCAGGGGCAGAACCCTTGTTTAGGACTTTAACAAAATAACAGCACTACCAATATTAGCACAATATCCTCTAGTCCAAATGAAGTCTCTTACGACTTGAGAAAAGAATGTATTTTTACTCAGAGGATGCTGTTATTGAAAAAAAAAAAGAAGAAAAACAATCACATATACACACACATACAAACACTGTATTTGCAGACTCATAAAGAGTGAAATCAGCAAAGTATAGTCTGATGTCTTATTATTATCGTGACATTTGACAACTTAATTATGTTAAACCTTAGCAATTAATTACCCATTTATATTTGTAATGGGAAAGGAGTAGGTAAACAGAAATATCTGCAACCTTTTCTGCCATGTGAATTGAAATAAGTGGAATACACAAATCCTCTAATATTCCTTGGCAGCACTTCTGGAAGGACTTCAGAAAGGGTGGCAAGGTTGCTTGTGGAGTATACCTACTTTACAGTTCTTGTTTAAATCCCACCTGAAAAGAATGAAACTTATTGTTGTGGCCTTTTTCTCATGTGAGTGCTATTGCCTCAAACTGCCAGTCTACTGCAAACTAGCAACACCCATTTCAGATCTCTGTGAGTATGCAGAGTTTTCTGCAGCACACTACTTTTTTATTGAAGTGGTGTAAGTAACAAAAGTTTCACTCTCAATTCTCTTTGCTTATTGTGAGGGTTTATTTTTCTATTAAATCAGAGAAACCATTTTAAAGGAGCTCTTCAGTTTGGCTGGTTACTTGGTTAGTTAATTCTGCACATTTCATCATATGAACTTATAGACTCCACCTATATAATATTTTCAGATAAAAAAATTGCCAGTATAATACACATTTCAGAATCTTTGTCCTAAAAATTGCAGTTAATAAAGACCCAGATGCAGTAAAATGACAGTGGTAATTTATATAGTGATAAATATTCTTTCAGAGATTACTTTCTGCCTGTTGAATTAATAACACTGAATATTTTCCTTCCTATTTGACTACATTAACAATAATTTGAGCACATTACTGTAGTACCTGTCAAAATGATGGCATGTAAAACTAACAGCAGTATTTCTCAAAATTGTTTGAGAAATATTTCTCAGAAGTTGCTAGCTGGCAAAAATAAGTGGAAGTTCCAGGGAGAAATACTTCTAAAATAATTTCTCCCTTTTAAAATTTTTATTTATAAAAATGCTGACTAGTTCACATTGCATTCTTTTTTAATAGTTTGCCTTATGATGATTCTGAACTGTTGATCAGAACCTGAGGGTCCATCTTTCTACTGGAGAATGACATGGTCAGGTGAGTGCTTTTTAAAAACAAGTTTGTTTTAAAACAAATTTCATTAACTCTGGAAAATTCCATCTTCAGCCCAGTGCCATGGAACTATCAGAGGTATCAGCTTGAAAGATAAAAATCTTTTAACAAAGAAACATTTAAACTAGGAGACCAGAATCTTTAGCTTGTACAATTTTTTCTTTTAATGTGTTTTAGCAGATGCTTTCGTTTACTCACAAATGGATCTGTTATTCTGGTTAGCTAGAGGAAAAAAGCCAAAAGCAGTATTGTTCAGACTTTTTAAATTGTTGTATTGAAAACCAAGGTGAAATAAATCCTATTCTTCTTTTGTTGTGGGATAGCTATGGTTTCCTTCTAATGGGATTCATAGATCTCATGAATCTAAAAATCTTCATTATTCATAGAGAGATGTATCAATTGCAGCTCCTACAATATACATTTAAAAATTTAAAGAATACAGCAATTCCTTTTTAATATGCAGCAACGTACTTGAACAAATTATAGTAATTTAAAAGAAAAAAAGGGCTACAGAATTTTTCTTTAAGAGAAGGATTGGATATTTTCATTCCTCTTCAAATCACAAAACCATAATTTCAAATCTCAAAATGAACCCCTTGTAATATAAAAGAAGAAATGGTAGCAATTTGGCAGGTTTTCTGATCAGGCTAATGATAGCATTTTCTGAAAGTGGAAGGCAAATTGCTGTGATAATTATATTAAAACAAGCCATGGTTCCGTATTCCCACTATTCTGCCATTGATTAAGAACAGTTTAGCTCAAAAGTATATTTGAAACTGTAAGATGTGTCTCTAGAACCGAGGATATATAAAAAGAGCTAATGCACTTACCTTCAGTCGCAGACCAGCTATGTAAATTAAAAGCTTGTGAGTGATGGATAAAAATGTTTCTCTTAAACAACAGGGGTTGCATTCCTCTTGGCAAATGATTTGCAAACTTCATTGAATGTGTATTTACAAATATTTGCAAAACAGGTTTTGCAGAAGGATAAAATGAAAAATCATATAAAAAATCCACATATTGTCTAAAAATCTTATTCTTACTTAAAATGCAAATGATTTCTTAACTGATCATTTTTATTTTCAGGGATTATCTATTTTTCTTCCTCTCTCTGGTAAGATAAAATAATTTGTCATTTTGTCAGTGGTACTGACCACCAACTTCTATTATCTCAGCAAAACTAGAACAGGAAATACATGCTACAATTTATCTGGGAAAGTAATCTGGAATAAGCTACAGGCTTTCAAAAGTATTTTCATGAAAAGCAACCATGTCTTTTTTGAGAAATTAATCTCAAAAAATAGCAAGAAAAAAGCAAGACAAAAAATAGCAAGAAAAAAAGAAGAAAGCAAGGAATAAAGCCAACATGATTTATTAACTAAGTTGTGTATCCTTTCACAGCCAACTTTGTTGAACTCACTTTATTTCATTCACACAGAATGGTGAATATTGAATTTTGTGGCCTCTGTTTTCAGTGTCATTTTTCTGCCTATTTTCCCAAGAAATGTCTCCTGCATTTACATGGGATCACTGCTGATAACCACTACAAATTGTACCACAGTTATAAGAAAAGGATCTTGAAATACAAAAATTATGTGTGAGAAAAGTTGAAGGAAGTTTATTGTAACATATTGTTCCGCCAGTCAAGCCAGCACCCAGAAAAAAAAACCCAAAACAACCCAACAAATTTCTCAGTTGATACCCAGGCATTGAAACCCTATTTCTCAGTTGATACCTAGGCATTTTCCCCAAGGGTAAAGATTTCAAGCTGCAACTATTTAAAGCTGTTTCACTTCTTTTGAGAGCACAAGAAAGAAGTGTTATAAAGACATATTTCAAATGCATTCTAGCAATAAATTGTATAGAGAACATCACCCTTTTCCTTTATTTTTTTAAAAATATGAAATACAAATTAATTAAGTCATTAACTAGAAGAAGTAAATAGGTTCTAGATCAGTTTGATGGTAAGAATGTACAGTTCACGGTGCTCAGAAAGAAAAGCCTCAAATGTGCATTTAAATCTGTTATTCTGATGTAGGCATCATTTTATGCCCTTAGGATGCAAGTAAAGCTCTTAGGAATTCTGATGTCAGTGTTTGTGGGAGGAAAGAAAGCATCCTGTAACTGCCCACACCTTTCTCAAAGTACTTAAAGTAATTAAAGGAAAGGTTCAATTATCTTTAAAATATCCCGTTTCCTAAGCTGTGATAAAAAATACAGAGCTACAATTAAAATTTGGTTGGAAGAACAGATAGTCATGTCCTCTTTCTGCTGTGGGGAACTAATCTGAAGTGAATTTAATATAACACCTTGCTGTGCTTTTCTTGGTGTTTATCAGGGTGACAAACCAAGAGCTGCTGTGCCCCCTGAGCAGCACCAACCCACCATGTGCTCCCACACAGCCACATCAATCCTAAAACACAAGCTTGGGCTGCAGCCCCCAGCAGCACAGCACTCCTCTGTGCAGAGCACAGGGAGGTTGTGGTTCCACCCTGCTCCCAGAGCACTGTGAAGGGCTGACACGAAGGAACAAGCCTGACTCGCTGCCCCTGTGTGCAGCAAACACAGGCAGCACCCCTGGATTGCAAACCAGAAATGCCTTCTCTTTCATGCCCTTTCCAATTACAAACCTCTAAAACCCTGCTTAGGCCTCAAATAACTATTGATTTTATCTGTTACTGCTTTCAAAAGAAACTCAGAATGACAACATTTTCTTTCTATGGAACTCATGACTTGTGCTGTCCTGAGTGCAGTCCTGAGTGCTGCCTGGTGCCTGCACAGACAAACACATGCCCATGTACACAAAAATTTATTTGCATAAGTTGATATCCTGTCCTCTGAGAGAGATAAGAAGGGGAATGGGCCTACCTGCTTTAAGTACCTGTTCATATTGGTATGCAGACAAGTGGGGAATTCTGTCCAGAACATAGGTATTTAAAAACATTTAGAGTCTACTGTAGATTGCTTTCACACTTCAGGAGGTCTGGATGATCTCTCAGATGTATCCCATCTGATACAGAAAAGTTGCAACTGAAATATAAGCTCTCTTTATGATGATCTCATGGTAAAGTCAGCATTTTTTATGACATTTCTCAACAATATCATCTATTTCAAGGCAAAGACCATATTGCTTCTGTGGTGTGCATGTTAGCTAGTAGGAAAAATGATAAAAAGAAAGGTCAGGGCAATAGCAGTTTGATGAAAAATGAATAATTTGATTATTTTCATGGTGTGGATCAATAATGCTCTGCATCTACTGAAACACATTGCCTGGAGGCACTTGGATAATCAATGGCATAAAACAGAGACTGCCTTTACCCAGGCTTGCAGCCTCTCTTGATCTTTCTGGGGAGGACCCTTGACGCCTCTAATTTATGTCAAGTGCGTATCAAAGAAATTCCAAAGAGTCTGGCTCATAAAGACTATTTTAGTGGTACCCATTTGAAGTCTACTTACATATGTTCCTTATGTAACCATGTTTAAGTACTTCCCTTCCAAATGCCTGGGAATTCTTAGAAAGGCATAAAAGCTACCTGGTAGTAGCATAACAGTTCCTCAGAAAAGGGGAGTCTGGTTAGAAGAGACAAGACTTCTAACCCTCACTTCAAGCTGACAACAGCAGAAAGACAAGAATTTTGGTCAACAGGAAGTGTAAATAAACCCTTCTGCACCACCCAAGAATTCTCTTTAATGATGAGCTGGACACTGACATTTTTAATTTAATAGAGCAGCCATTGGAAAAAATTAGTTCTGCATGATACTGGGGAGATACAGTTGAGAACACAGTTTTGTTCAGTAATTTCTCTGTTCATTTGCAGTGGAAAAAGGGAGTTGGCATCTTCTAGCTGCCAAAAATCCCCTAAGTCAAAGATACTCGCTCCATTCTGTCTGTGTAGCTATTCTTCCCATCAAGTCTTTGAAAACAAGAAAATAATTCCTAGTGGAAATCCCACTACTACCCTGCTCACTGTAACAACATTTACAAATTTTTTAACATCTTTTAGCTACCATACTTTGAATACTTGCAGATGCACACACACAACAGTACTTTTCGATCTTCCCTGAAGCTTTCTTAAATAATGTTTAATTTTTTTTTTCCTTTTAGCATTTGACTTTCATAACACAGAAGATGTATACTCCTCTAAAGAACTGGAAAAGCATTTACCAGCAATTAGAGGAACACAGACTGTAGTACATGTCTACAAAAACTACATATAGTTTAACTTATGAGGCTATAAAGCTTGTTTTCAACATCAAGATCATTGATTTTCTATAGAAGATGAAGACAGGACAAAATTATTGCACTTATTAGATCTTTGTTGATTGTTCAACAATAGCTAAATTCACAAAATAAATACAAGTGCAGAAGTGGTTAGATGATTCTGGGTCAGGCCTAATTCCCAAGGTTAAGTTAGCCTTTTAACATTCTCTAAGTACATAATCTTAGCACAATCCATCAAAAAGATTCACACACTCTTTTTGTCTGTTGGCTCTTATAAAACACTAATGTTTAGGAGATTAAGTGGACTCAGCTTTGATAGACAGAGCAATTCTTCCAAAGTGCTCTGCCTCCTCACAAACTGGAAACTGCCTAAGGCTGGCTTTGCAAAATGCTATTGCTAACTTTACCACTGACCTGGACACTATTATTCCTTGCCATTTGAAATACTGGGTTTTGTCACTGTCTTCAATAGTGCACTGTGTGAAGGATGCAGGGTAGTGGTTTGGAGCACAAAGTTTCTTAGATTAAAACCTGTTTTTTGATAAAGTGTATCCAGTAAGAAATCCACAAGCTTGAGAGATGCTTATGATAGGCATCACAAACTGGACATATTGATGATGGCTGAAAAGAAATAATCCCTGCAGGGTTATGTGAAGACTTGAGGCCAGAGATTTTGGACTCCCAGATTTTGGACTTCTGCTGTTCCCAGCCTCTTGATCTCTCTTCTGAACAGGAACATAATTTCTGAAGGCCATATACAGTGTAAAGTGGAGATGGACTCTCTTTTCTTCTAATGATAAATGCTAAAACTTATAGACATTCTTATCATACTCCAAGCATAAAGCTACATAGTAAGAAACTCAGTATTTTTTTCTCTTTTTAGCATTATGGTTATATTAAAATCTTTGTCCATTTTCAAAACCATGATATATGATCAAGAGCAGATACATAGAAAATCACTAAATCACTCTTGAAGTAATACTAAAGATTTTTTTTCCTTTCTTTTTAAGAAACAAAGTAGTCTGTCACAGTTTTGACGACACACCAGCCACTTTCATTCAAAAATATTTAAAACTGTCAGAGGGCTGACTTTACAAAAAACTTTTGTGAGCACCACAGGCTGCGAGTGTAACCTCCAGGTAAATTTAAAAACCTACATCAGCAAACACTTAAAATGCTCCTTCTAGTCCTCTATGTGCCTTTTGAGCTGCATATATGAACACAGCACACCAGAACAGTTGCCACAGTAGTGAATACTAAACATTTTTGTTCAGAAAAACATAAATCCTGCTGCCTCCCTCACACTCACACAGGAACACTCTCACACTCAGAATCCAGCAGCAGCTCAGGTAAAGGCTCCTTACCTGATCACATCTCATCAGTCCCAAGTATCTGAGGGATTTGCTGCGCTGAGCAATCTGGGTGGCTCCACGATCTGTGATCTCTTTGCACCACCCGACATCCACCGTCTCTATTGTCCTGCTGTACTTCCCAATGGCTATCAGAGCTGAAAAGACATTAAAGGCATGAAATACACACCTCTGCAAATGGCAACCTCAGCTCCATGCACACACTGAATAGTGCTGAAATTGTTTTGAGAAGCAGCTGTTATGCACTTCATAAATGTGATTATATTTTATAATTCTGAACTACGTAAAAGCTGTCTCTTCAACCTAGAAATACATGCATGTGCAAACACGTACAAACACACTGATAAACATATTTGCCTATATATTTTTCTATCAATTATTTTAATTACTTTTTCCAAAGAGTCAGGGATCAATTAATGAAATTGAAATAACTACAGCATAAAACCAATTTTATCTAACTTTTTAGAGAAACTAACTGGCTTTATACTACTAACACATTTTTTTTTCTAGGAAAATAATACTACAAAGACAGCACTGAGATTAACAGGATATTTTGTGAGTCAATAAAACACTGTTTGAGAAAACCCTACAGGAAATCTCATGTCATACATTCTATAATGATATTATAAAATTGCATTTTTTTTTATTGTTCATATTGATGAAGTAAGAACAATAGCTTTCTTCACAAACACTTTTCCAGTAAAAAACAAAGAAAGAGTTTAAAAGGTCATAAGGAATTAAAATAAAAATTTTAACCTTTATGAAAGGAAAAGAAAGAGGATCTGGAAATTCTGAATGGGCTGAAAAATGGTATGTAGGCAAAACCACAAGGGATCTGAACCAGCTGGGAAGGTTTTGTCATGACATGACAATGACACAAAAGATACAAATCACTGGCACCCTGGTCACCATGGACTACAGCACTTTTCAGAAATATGGACTCAGGAAGTCAAGCTGGGATTTATTAACAGAAATTTTTGCAGCTAAAAATCCCAGTTTAAGAAAAAAGGCCAAGGTTTCTGGTGTAGAAACCCCCCTGCATATCAAGGGGTAGAATGTTCACAGTTGAAGGAGTGTAATGTGTGTATCTTTGAAGAGTTGATTTTTCAGCAGCTGTGGGCTTTTCTATTCATTCCAAATTCCCAAATGTCAGGGGCAAAAAAAAAAAAAAGAGGAATTACAAAGAGCTGGTAATCAGCATGTAACTGAGATCTAGAAGAAGAGGAAAAGAAACTGCCTCACCTTCCAATGGTTCAGCAAAGAACTGTATTGATGGTGTACCGCAGTGAAGGTATTTGGATTATTTAAAAATATCTAAGTGGACTTGATTAGCAAACAGAATATGCCCAAAGAGGCCAGAGACATTTTCAGAAGCTGGAAAGGGAAGTAGTGCATTCTATTTTTCTTGCAGCAGTTTTCCAAGGACAATATTAACTGAATTTGTTACATATTGAATGTATGATAAAAGCACCACGGTTTATATTTGTAGGACAATATAAACTTCTTGGTTTCTTTCTAGCACATATCTGGAAAACAAGTCCTAATTTTGCAAAATATAAATATGTATAACAGAAAATAACCTTTGTACCCTTTTCTTAGACACCTTTTAGAATATCACTATAATAAAAATTATGGATAGTCAGAAACTTTCTGCATATATTTTTCACTAGGGAAAAAAATACAGTAATTAGAGATCATTTTAACTCCACACAAAATGTTGTAGTCTTCATGTAGTGCAAAAATGCTGAAAGCCTTCCACTACATCAGAATAATGCAAGTTCATTTGAATATTTTGCCATTGTTTGTAAAGTTGCAACCATATTTTGTGATTTTCAGTGCTTCATGTGAAACTGACAAAGAGAAGAAAATCAACAGAGAATACTTTCATAGAATTGCCATTAAAGACCATTAGAAGATACTGATAAAATCTGTCCCCAGATTAGCAGACATCTCTCTAGAAAACCAAATATTTTGACAAGACTGTACATTGTTATACTGAAGTCATATGTTACCACAGTTCACCTATCAAACACAGCAGGTATGCCATTTGGAAATTCCAGTGATCATATTTTCCAGAAATTTCCGTATGAACAACTGCATCCTCACAAGAACACTCTGGGTTAGAGAAAAGACACACTATTCAGTTTCTACCAGCATTCAGCAGTGGGAGATAAAGAAAGGCCATGAGAACTGGTGAAAATGCAACAATACTTCTTCAGAACACTTTCCTCACCAAAAAAATGTGGCCAGGGATTTTCTAAACTGGGGTTTATGCCTCTGTACTCTCATAGGTTCACCCAATTAGTCCTGTAGCCCACAAAACACAACATCCACAACATCCTGTGGCAAAGCAATCGTGCAGTTCAGGAGTTTCCCCTCTCTTAAAAATCACCACCCCTTGTGGGAAATGCTTCCTGGAAATCCCAACAGACTGTATCACTCAGGTCTTCTTTATTGCTTCCTGACTTCTCCCAGGTACTGAAGCACAACCTCTCTTAACAAAAGCTGTGTCAACTGTTCCTGGATACGTTGTATTAATTCACATGTTCACTAACTGCATTCCAATACTATAACTAACTCTCCTCATACAGACACCAGTTTTATCAGCTAATATTTTCTGATCCTCCCTGAAACATTTTTTTTAAATACTTCTGCAAGGCAATGCTGTGGTAGTCAGGTGGGTTTAAGTGAAGGAGCTGTTAGGAGCTTGGCTATTTCATCCTCAAGTTGTTTTACTGAGTACACACACTTCTCTGGCTTGAATGAGCAAAACACTTCAAGCCACAAGTTTCAGCTAAGAAAATGTTTGCATTACTCAACAGCTTTTCTTTCTCTCTGCATTTGCCTAAAATAATCAGAATACACTGCTATTCTTCAAAAGCCTGGCAGCAATTTAACAAGCAAATACAGCAAAACCCTTACAAAACTAAGTTTGGATTCTGTGACTTGAGAACTTGTAGCACAATCAGCAGTGAATAGTCAAAAGCGTGTTTCAACACTAATGACAGCCAGGCTTAAGAACATGGTCAGCAATCAAAGGGAAGAACCTGACACACTGAAATTAAGTAGAGAAAGATACACAAAAATTCTCCATGTAGTTTGAAGATGTTGGCTTTGACATATGAACCTCTCTCTCTCTTTTTTTTTAATATTTAACAAGGCATCCCATTTTTTTTTCTCCTTTTTATACTCCAATTTATTTTGGCAAAAGCAAGATATCATATTTCTTTTTCAAGTGCTAGGTTTGTGGAATGGAAATCAACTGATGTACAGCTCCTACTCTGCAGAAGATAAAGTGTAATGTCTCCATCTGGAATTGGAAAATCACCCCTACAGCCTTGAGCTGTATCAAGCAAAACTATTCCCTGGTTGTAATGGTATTTGGTTGTAGCTGAGAATTGAAAGAATCAGGTTTGCAGCAAACAGAAACATCTTTTAGATGATCAGCTGGAATAGGAGAGAAAACCAGACAAATTCTGTCCTTAGTGCACTAGAACTAAGACCAAACTGTAATTTAACCTCCCTTTATTTTAAACTGGTTAAGTAAAACTGACACATGTAAATGCATCTGCTAGCACAGACAGAAATGTCTGTCAGGGGAAAGGTCCCTGTTCAGCTGTGAAACCACTGGCTGCTATGTGGGTGCTGTCATCAACTCTAAGGCTGTTACAACAGGAAAAATAACATACATATCTTTGGTACAAGCAACTTATATCTGGCCTACTCTCAATTTAATTTGAAGTTATTTTTATATCTGGAAACAAATACCTCAGGTTTTGCATAATATTACCAAATATTGCAGTTTAGAAATCTGGTGTATTGAACAACATTATGTCCAATTAAAAATATTTTTTAATGACATGTACCTACCACACTGTAGAGGGCTACACGCACCAGAAAGTACTTCATCAATGAATCCTATTTCAATTTAACTGAAAACAAATCTCTGTAAGGCTTAACTGTGTTGCTGTTTTCTTCCTGTTATTACATAAAATGCAAATCTATAAGGCATTGCATTTGGTCAGCCTTTAGTGAGGCCTGGACAAAAATGATTTTAAAAATTAATTATGATTGATATCATCCTTATACAAGAGAATTATAGACATACATGCATTAAAGCAAGAATAATTTTTGCATTTATTTATTTCTTTTTTTTTAATTTATTAAATGTCAAAAGCACTTAAATGTGCAAGAATTAGAATTTTAAATTCCCAATCTCTCTAAGGGTTTTAAACAGAGCAGAAATCAATTAGTCAACCAAGGATTACCAAGAAATAGTCTTCTTTCAGAACTTTCCATTATATTTTTATTTTTATATGCACACATCATGCAATATATAGATATAATAATTATTTATCTACTAATACCTATATAAAAAGCAAATAAAAAGAACTTATTATATTATCTTTTAATTTATTTTATATCCAAAAGCTTTTAAGGTGGTTTTGACAGTTCTCTACAAACTCCCGGGGAGCCTAATTTACAAAAAAAAACTTTAGAATTTTAGGAGACTTAAAACTGCAATAAGCAGATGTAATAAAAATAAAATTATCAAAGAAACCAAAACATTCAGGTGTTTAAAAAATGTTGTAACAGTCCAGTTTGAAATAATCTTCTGCTGCTGTTGGCATTACCAAGTTACTCTCATTTGCCTGAGTTATGTAAAATACAAGTGAACAAAACTGGAGAGAGACGAAAATGTTCTAGAAGACAGACCAAAAATAGACAACATGTTGTTTTATTGAATTAGAAACATAAGAGAAAAATAATAATCATGCAGGCAAATTATAAGCATCTGAATGCACCAAAGTTTTATCAGTTTTACCATATCAAAAATTATTTTGATATTTAATTTCCAGTGATTTGTGGAAAAGAACCAGAAAATTAACATGCAATTACAAACACTTGGCAATTATAAAATACTGTTGAATATAGAGAATACACTGCCAACTGACTTTAATATATTATTCTATTTACAAATGAAAACCTTCACAGGTCCCTACAGTATAGATTAATATTGTTTATTCATAGAAAAGGCTTTTCCTTACAAATGCATGCCTATAAAAACTTGTATTAGGGCATCTGAATTTTATTCTCCAGAGAAAATCTTGATGCCATAAGAAAACAGCTCAATAATTTTCCCCATGATACTAACTGTGCATGTTTAGCCCCTGCACTGATGAGGTTGGTGGTCATCTGCCATGAAAATTACACTAGTCCTGCAGTTTTGCTAATCTGCTATGTGCAGAGAGGCAGTACATGCCTAATTCCATTTTCATGTGTCAAAAGGTGTTTAGCTGCTGCAACTGTGCAGAGCAGTTGAAGAAATCCCTGCTTGAGTTCTCCGTTACCTTGCTCATCCAGCAGAGGAATCATAGCTCACAACTCATATTGCTTCTGCCTCAAATGAAAGACTCACTGCCTGATCCAATTTTTTTATGCAATAGATTTATTTCTGTTTAGAAATTGTAAGGGTATTTTGATGACTAAGTGAATGTTTGTTCATCATCTCCTGACACAAATCATGCATGAAGCACTGTAGTTCATCTTGCAGCAAATAAACGCTACCACGGATGTATCAGCCCAAAACTCCAGTTTGTGCTGGTTTCCTGGTAAAAACTCTAATTCTGCTCAAGCTTTTGCACATCCAGTTGACAGGTAGTATTACATGGTTTTTAATTCCTTTATAATCAAGACTTCCCTTAACAGCTACATTTCAGTGCCACCAGGAAATAGCAAAGCAAGAGAGACAGAATCTGTACAAAAACTGGCCTTCTACCAGGAAACTCAGCCAATTCCATTTACAGTCATGCACTTAAGTACATTCCTGGTTTTCACTGCAATTCCCTTGAAATTAAAGTAAAAACATAACAGGACATAGCCCTGAACTTCACTGTTCTCATAATCAAATGTCAATCTTTATTCCCTAACTAAATTCCCATACAGTACATCCATGTAAGAGACATTTAGGGTAGCAAGCAAATCCTTTCCCTATGGTACAGAAGTGATGCAAAAAGCAGATTGGTCAGTGTTTATTTCAAAAATATTTTACACTAACTGGCATTTCAATATTTATAGCAAGTGCACACAATACACAATGCCCAGTAAGGTATGTGAACAAGTGAATATTTCTTCTTTGGTAAATCCTAGAGATGTTTAGAAACAAAGTTGCTCAACCTCAAAAGTCTTCCCAGTGGAATGCTGTATCATATCTCAGCATGGCTAACTTGCAGTTTAACACACTTTGGTGTATTTAGTTTTAACCCTGTCTTCATCTGCCTCAGGCTGCTTGAGGTCTCCTGTGATAATTTTACTGTTGAATATTTGTGCCTAAGTGGCTTGGGCAACATTTCTTGAGAATGAAGGATGGGACTGCAATAAAATGCAGAAAGATAAAGTAGCATGACCACAATGGGAAACCAATCTGCCTCAAGGAAATGAAAAGGAGACATACTGTACCCCTTGAGCAACTCTTTTTTTTTTTTTCTCTAAGAGCCTAGAAAATCTGGTTAAATGTCTCTGAAATAATATTTTGACCTTACTTTGGGAGTATGGTGGCAAACCACTCAACTGGTGATATTACTGTAAGTTTTTATAAAAAAAAAAAAGCTGTTTGAAAATGGTAACACATAAATTTATGCATTCCTGGTTTAAGTTTGAAAATAGAATCTCACTGTGTAAAGTATTTGCTACCTAAAGGACGGTAAGGAAAATCTCTGGAGGCAAGAAAGTCTCAAAGACTGAAAAGATCTCATGTGAGAGGAAAGATGGCAGACATCTCTCATGAAAAAGCAGCATTTCATTTTTTTATATAAAATATATTTAATACAGGTAAATATCTTTTCTTTGAGACTTACAAAAAAAATTGGTACATAGTTACTTGGATGTGGTCTGGTTGTGGTATTTAGTTAGCATTAAGTTGGTACAGTACCCAATTGCTGTACCCAATGCCAACTTAATTAATGTACAAAGAGAACAGGCAATTGCTAACCTATTTTAATCCTAGATAAAACTCCATAAAACACATGGCACTTAGGCCTATGATTTCCCAGGTAAAGTTAAGATTATTGCTTGCTTTATTTCTTTATCTTGGCTATTTGATAAGACTGAAAGTATGTACAAATCATAAACATTTGTAAAAAGGTTACTACTTGTTGTTCTATGATGTAAAAAAACCTTTGTCCTAAATTAGAAATTAAATTGAAAATTGAGAAAAGAATGATCTTTAAAAATTATTGTTAATGTTACAACTATTATGTTGCTACCTGTTACCTGTAATTACCTGTAATGTTACCTGTTACCCCAGAAGTCCATACTAAGAACAAAGCTAACATATGGACAGTCATAGAAAAAGGTTTGTTATGTTTTATACACAACAAGAAAAAAACCCAACATTGACAACAACGCATTAATCATAAATATATCTGCAGTCTAAATTAAATCTATTAATCCAGAACATAAGCTCTATGACTTTTCAGCCATTTCAGTGTCTTTTGCTCAATGCATACCAACAGCAAAAACCAAATCAAACAAAGCACACCCCCACCCAAATTTTCAGTACATATATGCAAAGGGACCTTAGGATTGCAAACTGAAAGGTATGCAGCATATATATTTCTGTCCTAACTGCAGACCTCTTATAAAAATATTTTAAAACAACCACTTAAAAAATGGATTGCAAAAGTGGTTGGAGTTGCTGCTTTTAACCCCAAGGTCTTAAGATAAAATAGCCCCTATAGACCAAGCTGTGATACACCAGCTCAATTTTCACTTTCTTGGGGACTCTAAAATATAACTCATTTACTTTGCGTCATTTTGCAGTGAAGTTATTTCTATCATTGTCACACACACAGCCTGATTATCAGCGCAAGGCAGTAAGCCTGGCTTCAATCCCCATGAAAATCATGGAGCCAATTTTCCTGGAAGCCACATCTTAAGAACAGAAAGATGGCTGGGAACAGGCAGCACTGATGTAGCAAGTACAAACCAAGCCTTGTCAATTTGATTACTTTTGTCATGAGGCAACTGACTCAGAGGACAGGAATATGTAAATAATTGCTTTTTGGTGGTTTTTCTTCTTCTTCTTTTTTTTTTTTTTTTTTTTTTTTTTTTTTTTTTTTTTTTTTTTTTTTTTTTTTTTTTTACATCTGAAGAGTACTGATAAGTGGTGCTATGGACTTTTAAACATCCAGTCTACAGACAGAAACTTTGTTTTTGGGTCATGTTAACAAAGACACCAAAAATTAATGGAACCCCTTTAATCAGGAACCAGGAAATTTTAATATTCTCTTTTTGAAACAAATAATGTGGCTTGGGTGCATTTAAACAACACGTACCTAACCTCTGAGACCTGCAACTCCAAGCCACTGTTGTATGCAGAAGCTTAGTAGCATTCACATACAACAGCCACTATTGAAAAGCCAGGTCTAGAGACATAGGAAAGAAACAACCTGTTTTGAAATCCTGAATTGTTTGGATACCTGGTGCGTGCAGTGCTCCTAAACTTCTGTGAATGGTTCTAAAAAGCCATACCTTAGATTACTCCAGGAGCTACAGATACAGTCACAGAAGGCAGAACATCAAATACAGACAGACGTAAAGATCACTGAATCTTTCTCTGGAATAGTTTAAGTTGACAAACTGATAGAAGCTAGACAAATAACTTTGTACCACTTACTAAAGATATATTAATTAATATTCAATTTTAGGCTATTAGATAATAATATGAGTATAATTGTATATATGTAATATATACACGTATATAATTCAAAATACTACAATCACTAAAGTTTGTCAAGTGCAAATTTCACAGAAAAAATAAGGTACTCTTTGTCAAAAAAGAAGAATTTTACTTCAGCTGTTAGTCATATGGGATTGTAAGGGAGGAGGTAGAGCCTGAAGATGCTTTCCCAGAGAGGGAATTTAACGGTTTAACTGGTTCAATTGTGAGATCAGGCAAGATTAGAGTGCGCCTCTTTAGAGAATGACAGAAAGTAATCCTAAATGATGTGGGAACACACCCTTTTGTACATTTAGCTTTGTCTTTCTCTCCTAAGGAATCTAGCTACTGTATTCTTGTGATTAATAAATAGTGACTTTGAAAAGCCTGCTCCATGGACTGCTGAGACAAAGGATGACATCTGTGACAGAGGTCTGTACTCATTCTGCCAAAGACAGAAAATGTTGAAAACACAGGTCCTAAGCTCAAGAACAACAGAATTATGCATTTTGCCCTTTTAAAGAGGAGTCATAAATTCACCAATTTGAAAGGGTACACATCAAAAAGATTAAAAGACTGAAGGATGAAGAACATCTAATAAATGCATGACAGCATGTTACTTCTGTCACGCACTAAAGAATTTCACACTGTTTGATGGTAGAACAATAACTACTTAAATCATGATTCAGTGTAACAACTCCTAAGTTTTGATAAGCTTAGCAGCAAGTAGAGCACAATAGACACAATTTTAGTACATAAAATTGAATCAAATTGAGACAAAAGAGGCAAATAAATACTTACTAGAGGATAAAAACTGTTTACAAAGAGAGAATTTTATGTACACAATCTAAAAGTGGAAGAAAATGGCTATTGAAGGTTAGAATCTCATTGTTTAACACCTGATGTATAACTGTTCTATACCCAACAAGAGGTTAGATATTTGTTCACTGGAACACACAAAAAGTAAAAGGCAATACTTTCACAAAATGTAACAGGCAATAAAACCAAATAAATCACAGACCATGAGGTATTACACCAGACAGGCTGTTCATGCACTTCAATGAACATGCAGTACTTTTTAAATCCCAGAAACAAACCCAATGCCACTTTAAGATATTGATACAGTATCTACTGTTCTCTGCTTTAAGAATCACATATTTATTTTTCTATATTTTTAATGTAATTTTTATAAATTTTATTTTCTTATTAGCTCATCCTTATTTCAGTCTTCTTGCAATATGGTAAGTGAACACTGGAAAACTGGGGTTCATGCAAAAGAAATAGAGTTGTGTAATCTTGTGCAGTGGTATGCCTGGGAACTCAGAGCAAGGGCTTGACAGAACAGCACTGAACAGAATGAAAAAATTGCTGTGCACTTCAAGAGACTGTGTATTACGTTATCAAAAGGCAGCTATGTTTGAAAGGGCTAGGCACAACAGAAAGTGAGTGATCTTATGAAATATAACACACATGGAAAGAAATGAAGACAAAAGAAAAAAAAAATTAAAAGTGAAACAAGAAAAGATTCCTATACATATAGATGTAGAATATCTGTATAGTCCAAATAAATACATGAATATTTGATAAGATAGAATAATAAAATCTTCATTAAAACTTTTATAGCCCTGGAATATCAGTCTCTGGCGCATTATGTTTCCCCTTAAACTATTTTTCTCCTAAATAAATTACAATAATAAAAAAAAGCTTTTATCAAACATAGTAGAATGCTTTCCATGTGCACATTGTAACATTTTGGCTGTGCAGTTAACTGCTAGAAATGTGAACAAACAAACCAATGCAAACCCTCAATATATCTGATAAAGTATCACACATCCTGATTGTCAAATTTCTCTACAAAAGACCTGTGTTTAATACCAGTCCAACATTTACTTCTCATATTCTTGAGGACCACAGTTTGAAAGCTATTATTTCAAAGACAGGAGTCAAGAGGTCCCTAAAGAGAAGAAAGAAATTATTAAAATTCAGATGGCAATAGAAAAGTCAAAATTAGTCTACAACATAGTGAAGAAATGCTTAGGCTTGTATTGGAAAAGCAATCTGAAAAATAGCAGCAACAGTTGATATTACCTAGTGATGTGACTGATGCACCATTTTGGCATTTTTTACATTTTTTACATTTGGTATAGTATTAAAAAAGGAGTCTGAAAAAAGAACATTCAGACAAAGCAGTCCATGTCCACCATCACTGCTCTTTTAGTTGTTTCTTGCTTTTAGGATACTTTAATTTTGTTTGGAACATGTTCATACACTAGTTTTGCCCTCTTTCATCAACAATCAATTGTTAGCTATGTAACTAACATTAATATGACTGCTACATTTAGGAAGTTTCACTGAAGACATAGAGCTAGTCAGCCACCAGCTCAAACTCTGTGTTCAGTTTTGGGTCCCTCACTACAAGAAGGACATTGAGGAGCTGGAGGGTGTCCAGAGAAGGGCACTGAAGGTGTGGAAGGGTCTGGAGCCCAAGAATGATGGGGAGCAGCTGAGGGAGCTGGGGGTGCTCAGCCTGGAGAGAAGGAGGCTCAGGAAGGCTTTTCTGCTCTCTGCAATTCCCTGAGTGGAGACTGATGCCAGGTGGGGATCTGCCTTTTCTCCCAAGTAACAAGTAACAGGATGAGAGAAAATGGCCTCAAGCTGAGACAGGGGAAGTTTAGATTTGATCCTGGGAAAACTTCCTTCACCAAAAGTGCTGTCAATCAGCAGGGAAGGCTGCCAGGGCAGTGGCGGCATCACCATTTCTGGAGGTGGCACTCAGAGGCAGTTATGGTTAGCAGAATGGTTGAGTCAATGTTCTTGAAGGTTTTCCCCAACCTGAACAATTCTGTGGTTCTAAAGATAAAGTATATGGACAGCTCAGTTACACACAACAAAGTTCTTCCAGGAACAACAGTTTTGAAGGCAGTTATCAGCCAAGGCAATTAGAGTAACTAAAGAGTAACACATACAGTGCAAGTATAATGGCAACAATGATTCTGTTTCCTCCTTGAAGGGAGAAAAGCCGAGTTGAGCAGGAGGGGATATGAAGCTAGGATACAGCCAGGATGATATGAGCACAAGCAGTGATAGTATTTATTTTACAACCCTAAGCTTGTGCAGACTTCTTATCTAATTATGCCTGAGTACATTTCTGGATGAGTGTTTAAGGCAGCTCTGGGAATAGCATTTGCTGCTAAAGGCTTTGCAGTGATCAGCAGAAGTGCAAGCGCTCTATTTTGTGAAGGAAAATGAAACTTCACGCACAGAGAAGACTGGGCAGCCACGGAAGAAGGCAAGAAGAAGGCTAATGCAAGGTCTACATTCCCTTCCAGATGCGCTGTTATCCCCAGCAGAATCACAAAGAGGTTTGCCAAAGTAGAGTTTAAGCCATTGTAAAGATCTTACTTGTGATTTTTAAAGTTAAATAAAATAAAGTAAGATTGAAACACATGTTTTTATAAATATTTATATATGTATTATGTATTTATTTTACTTCACCGAAGCCTGGGATTGATATAATGTTTTTCTTAAAATTGCTGACCTAAAGCATATTACTGAAAGTACATTTAGAGATCTAAAAGGTATCCAAAAAGGACAATAAGGTTTGATGCAGTGGCTGACAGACTGCTCTGACTGTTTCCTATTGTGACAATTGTTGCTTAGGTCTCAGATCGCAGCATGAAGTTACATACAGCATGCGCTGCAACAAATCCATGCAATCAGGGAAGGACAGCTTGTCAGCCTCACTTCTGCATTTTTCTGTTTTTGTCAGCATGTATCACTGCACAGCTCAACATAAATTAACTTTAACACTGGATTCTGTGTCCGTTAACATAACATTTAATATGTTCCAAAGCAGTTATATTGTTCTGCTTTGGAAAACACAGTCAGAGAAAAGTGATGTAACTTGCCATTAATTTCATTATGACTAATGCAACTGAGATTGTTCATATAAATCAATATAACTGTATCCTGAGAGTGAGCACAGCTGACAGGGAGAAATAAAGATAATTTTAAAAGGTTCCATACTGTGAATCATCACAAGTTGGCTTGAAACATAACAAAAGAACAACTTTCAGAGAACTCATTTTGAAAAATCCTCCTTGTTTAACATCTGAAGTTGTGTTTATTCTTCTGTAACAGCTAAACCTGTTTTGATGAGAAAAAACATAAATTATCTGGAATTCCTTAAAGAGTAAGGTGTCAAATATTGACACCTACAGTGGACCTCCAAGATGTTTATAGTTGAATGGTTACACAGGCTCTCAGAATAATAACATTTCCAGCATTAATTAGCTGTCCTGTATAATGAATAGAATGAAACGTCATAAATGAGCCAAGAGTATTCACCTAAGGAACTCCTTAAATAACAATTAGCATGATGAAATGCAAAGAAAAAAAGCTATTTCCTAAGGGATTGAAAAAAACTTGTTTTATTAAGTATTTCTCCATGTACTTCACATTCAGGCATCTAACCCATTCCCTTAAAAATAAGCGCCATTTCTTGGGAACTCTACAGCAAAGCAGTTTAGCACAGTAGAACCTTTTCTCTCTATCAAAATCTAACTGGATCAGAAAATACAGCAGTGTTTATGCCAAGTAGAGCATGTCTAATTATTAGTACTACACATTAAGAAAATGCCAAAATTAAAATATAAATATGGTTTCAAGAGTAAAAATGCACAGCCACACTAAAGTACTGGTTATCTAAGTTGCTTAGTGGGCTTTAATTCTCCTTTTGGCTCCTTAATGTAAACATCTTAATAAACATGGAAGTTTTTTCCCTTTTATATGGCTATGTAAGAGTGTGATAGGTTACCTAATAGCTTCATTTAGGACAGGACACCTTGGTCAAAACAAAACTAGAAACTGAAATAATGAAGGTTTTAATGATCTAGATAAAGAATTGGTATGCATACAGACCATATTCATTTAGAAGATAAAAATAATTCTCCAGTTTTGAATCAGGTGTTTACTTTTCCAAAAAGCAGAATGCCTTAATACCGAAGAAGACAATGTTAGCTTGCAAATTGGGATATAACCAGTAGACCAAGTATAAGGTCAACCAAAGCTGTGTACTGGGAACTATGCAGTTCTATAATAAGGTCTGTTTGTGTGCTAGCCTTTTGTTTTCACTAGTCTGTGCTCAAATGGCAGCAACAATTTTTGATGTACAAAGTATTACATTTTCTTTATGGCAGTCTAAAAATAATATTAAATACATTTTTGCCATAAATGATAAGCAATGTATATGAGAATTCTTGTGAGGAAGAAGAAAGCCCCTGCTAAACTGTGGATCTGAATTACTTGCAATTGTTCAAATGACAACATATGCATATACATTTAATGAACTCATGCTTGCAAACTTAAGTGAAAGTCATCTTCCTAATGCTAGTGACAATCACATATAGACAACCACTGGAAGTTTTAGGTTTCCTTTACTCACTTATTAATAAAGCTTAAAACCTGCAGCCTAAAAACAATCTGATGAAAAATCTATTTGATTGGTACTGGAGTATTTCAGAAAACCCTTTGTTTTGTCAGAGAAAAAGTCCTTTCCTCCAGCAGCGGTATCACTCAGATAAATGAATGCTTTTTTTAATGTAAAAAATAAAGTGAAATCATGCCTTATTTTCAGTAAAAACAATATTTTTGGGAATGCTAATGCACTCTGTTCTGCTATCAGGTAAAAAAATTAAGAAAATTTTAGCTTATGGAAAGGATCCAAACAGTCAAGCTCTAGAGTGGCAAACATTTATCTGTAGCACATCTGCAGCAGTTTCGAAGTCTTTTCTTGATGTGTAAGCAGTCACACAGGCTGAAGAAACAAATTTGCTCCTTTCTGCCGGAAGAATAATTACTTTCAATATTATTTATACTTTTCAGCAGCATGAATTTTAGAATTTTATGAGGAAGAAAACATGGTGAATCATTTTCTGTTTCATAATCCAGAAGGCTACGCAGTTGTGTTAGCAGAGTGGTGACCATGAAAGCAAAACTAACTGAAATTTCCAGATACATGATCTCAGCAGATAAATGCACTCCTATTTGCCTTGTCTTCTGTAAGCTTTTACAGGGGCTGTACTACTCTACATTCAATTACAAATGATTTGGTGTACAGGTGACAGGGTCCCAATATTCATAAAAAATGTAGGTCACAAAATTTCAATTGTCTCCATTAATAAAGGCAATGTGGGAAATATGCTGGTGAATTATTTCCAAACTTGTAATTAATTTCTAGGCTGCTGAAATGTGGGAATGCAGCTGACTGGGAGGGACAGTGGGATGGTCCCACCTTCTTACACAGAAGGCAACAACTTAAGGCCATGGGAATTGGGTGTGTAGGTAGAGGGACTAATGTTCAGGCTAGGGTGAGCAAAGTTAGAGGACAGCAGACCCATGGAACCCATAAGTCAGAAGGCCGGCCATGTAAGGTTGTGCTTCTAGAATGCTCCCAGTTCTCTCCCCTGATTAGCTGTCGTTTACCACATTATTTTGCATATTCCTAATCCCCATTTGTGGTTGGATCCCTGCCCTCAGACCAAATCCCAGATCTACCATACATATACTGTTGAACCTCCCCATCTGGAGCCTTGTGTGGTTGACCCTATAGTGCATGTTCGCTTTCTGCTGTTTGTTGTTTTGTCATTAAAGCTGTGTCACTTTTTGGGTAACCCTGTCATGCCTGCCCTTTTTATTCACCACACCCTTCCTGGCTGGTCTGGTCCCAAGGCCGCAGAGCCGAACTGTGACACTGAAGCTCCACTATTCCTATTTAGTGGAACTGTATGCACACCAGGTATGACCAGGCATGAATGACACAGAACCAAGAGGTCAGTATGATGACATTTGAACTCAACAGTTTCGTTTTTCTTCTACAGAAAGAGGAGAAAAGGAAGACCAAACTTTTGACAGGGAAGTATATTTTTCCCCTCTCCCTGCTAGCCACAACATTTCATGAACATTACTCAGAAATATCAACAGTGCTGCTACAGATAAATTTCAACAGTGAACACACCTTTGTGCATGTAGTGTAAAAAAATAATTTTGATCCTTGCCATAGATCAATATCTTTGTTTTCCTCAGCCATGAGCACTGCTTTTATCCTGGATGTCTTTTGTTCTACTATATTGCAGACAATACATCCCCAAAGCTGAAATGAACTTCCACCACATTTCCTTGTTATTGCTTTTTGCTCAGTATGTCTGTCTTCAATCATATTGACATCAATTGTTAAAAAAAAAAAAAAAAAACAACAAAAAACCCCAAAAGCTTAAATTTCTTTTCATTCAAAACTGTACCTGTGCCAGAACTTTGTGCTTATGACTGCAAACCTCTATCCCTTGTACTTAAAACCATTTTGGTTTTATAAAAAATACGATGCTGCATGGAACCTACACTATAAAACCCATTATTAGCTAGGACATTTGTCAGGACACTGCTACATAACTGAATCTTCTGATAAGTCTACATGTGGTAACTCCTCTTCCAGCTTTATGAAGTCTCCCCACCCAAAATATTTTCTATCAATTCTGTTCTGTTACTTTCCTTGTTTCTTTCAGCCCATTTGTTTCTTGGAGTCATACTCAAGAGGATCATAACTCCTACTCTATTAAGCAATTATGAAAACTAAATGATTCCTCTGTAAACTGAACAGTAAAATTCAACATGAACTCAAACACAAAAAAAGAATTATATTATACTATTAACTACTGATTTATTTCCAAGGCAAATGGCACTAAAAATTAGGATAATTAGAAATTATTCATACACCTACACTTTAATTTACTTTGGCAAACACATTATGTCCAGAGATTTGTCAAGCTGCAGAATCACACAGGAAATTAGTAAAATGCTGTTGGGAAGCTAGTGTTTTAGAGTTGTGTAAAGTACTTTTAAGAATCGCAATCTGAACAAAAGCCATAATCCCCTTTCATTCACTCAACAAAATAGCAATGTGAAAAATTCAGGAAACTGAAGTAAAGCAATCCTTATAATGGAGCAGAAAAAGGAAAAAAATTATTAACAGACAGAAGAATTTTCATACATGAACACCATCTGTAAGCTTCAGTAGTGATGGGAGACACTACCTCCTCTATGGCTGATAACCTTCATTTACCCACTAATACTTTTTGCCATCAAAATGCTGCAAGCAGAAGAAAGCTGAGGACTTTTTACTCCTTTGTTACTGGCTTATTCCTATCCAATGATCCTATCCAGATCCATGACATGGAAGGTAAGGAAAAAGAAAAGAACAAAGGCAGCTGCAGGTTTGGAGACCTCATGGTTTTTTTAACTTTCTGCTTTCCAGGTTGCATAGACTTTACACCAAAGCCATTCCCAAAGCCCCTGAGAAGACTGAAATTCAAAGAAATGAAACCCCCAAACTGCAAGACCTCTTCCCCAGTCTTCCAAACTTTAGTGCAAGCTAGGAAGAAGACACTTAACTTTCATTTAACAGTTTCAGTGAAAAAAAACCCCAAATGTAAGCATCTTCTTGGGGTTTTTCCAAATTGTTTTTCTGACTGATTATAGTGGAGAATGGCATAATCACATACTATTAATGCATTTCATACTCCTTTAATGAAACCTTTCATTAAGATCGCAAGTTCAGAATTTAGTCTTAAACTGTAATTCCAGGTACATTACTAAGACATGGTCCCTTTTTGTCAAAGAATTAATTTTATTTTCTATGCAAGCAATTTTTTTTTTTTAATAAACAAACACTTTCTGTGGTGTCTCTATGAATAAAAAACCTATCTTTTCTCTTCATCCCAACAAAAAAAAAAAAAAAAAAATTGAGAAAACCAAAAGACTTTGTTCTCTTGCCAAAAAATATAGTGGAAATTTTAAGAATGGTAAATGAATTAGGAAACAAGTCATAACTGTCATAAACAGATGGCATGTGTAAATGTTGATAAATAGTACAAGAAGCAACAGGCTATTGTTTAATTCATCCAGTCATGTTCAAATATATATCTTCTTGGGTACCAACTTAGATCTTGGTCGCAATTTTGGACTTGGTATATTAGAAAGAGAAATCTGAAGTTTACCAGGCAAAATTTCCCTTTATATTTCTAACAGCTATAAGATCATAACACTGACAGAAAGCAGCAGAGGCAAGATGATTGAGAGTTTCAATAGAACTACACTGTAAATCTGATAAAAATTACTTATAATGCAAAGTTTTATATTTTTTTTCCTAAATGCAGCAACAAATTAACCCAAAGTGCTATAATACCACTCAATTTATGACTGCATGACTTGGCTGAGAGGGAATGAACACAGACAAGCTTTTTGTTATTATAATGCAGTAATTATAAAATAGTTTTTTGTGGACTGGACTAACTTGCAATACTTTTAAGGGCTTCATAGAAGACAAATACAGCATACACATCTTTGTGCTCTACAAATATTTGTAGAATATCCATATTTCCATTACAAAATTTGTAGAGATCCACAAATCAAGAAGACTGAGCACCACTAGTGTGAATTACTACAATGATTTTACACTAAGGTAGGTATATTTAAAAGAAAAGTGAATATTGTCACATTTAAAGTAGCAAATATACAACATTTTACATACTAAAAATGCTTAAATTTAAAAAAGCAGGAATTTCTAAATGCACAAATATAAAAGTGTACAAATGAAATGCGCATGAACATGTTAGAAAGATTAATAATACATCCAAAGAATCATTTGTTTCATCACTTGGCTGAAATTTTCTAAAAATGCCTAAAAATGAGGATACTCCCTATCCTCATATCTTCCACAGACACCTACTCCTTTAAAAACATTTCATAGATAAAAATGTGAACTTTACATTTACAAAGGCAGACATTCAGTGGTTCCTTGGGAGATGAAAGTTCAGGATTCTGAGATACTGAATGAAATCAACAGTTTTTTCGAAAGAGATCCTGTAATATCTTTGTCTATTCTGGTTGTTGCAAGTTAGTTGTTGAAATAAAATGAACCTATAGGCCTGGATATGCCCAGAGAAATTAGCTGCAAAAAATTCATGCAGTACAATAACCAAAAGACCAAAATCTTACAGTAAAATCAACATTTTGAAGGAACTTAAAATCTACCTAGACATTAGAGCACGTTCTCGGGCATATATTGAAAGTTTTGCAAAGAATCCAGTGGAGCAGCCAGCAGTAATTTATGCAGAATTTTATGCCAGGTTAAGACATAGCTTCAAGAAGGACACGTTGCCTTAATAAAATCTCAGTTCAATAGATGACAACACCAGGGTGGAGAGCAAAGCTGGGAAAAAAATTGAAGCCTCCTCACAGAATGTAATTACTGCCTATTTACTTCTACTTAATACTGTCAAAACAGAAAACAACTGAAAAATTTTCACATACAGAATGCTTTACAAGCAAATATTAAGTATCATCTGCTACAAAATTAATTGTCTTGGTGCTTCTTCTAAAATAAGTGCATCTTCTGAAAATTATCCCTTTTATGCAGTCTAACTCAATAGTTGTGTAGGCAGCCCTCCCCATATCTCCATTACACACCTGGACTATAAAGAAGTTTATATTTTGATCTCAATGAAAAGTGCAAACTTGACTTTGATTATTTGGATTCCATTATAAATCAAAATGTTAGCATCTCCCACACGGACTAAAGACCATCAATGAAAGACCATGAAGAATGGATGGCATTAGCTCCAGAAGAACAGTTAATTTACTATGTTAACCAATATCTGGACATTAGAAAAAATACCTAGATTTAGGTCTGTGACCTATTGTTTTCTCTAAATATCTCAAAGATGCCAAACACCAGGATTGAAGAAGCATCACCTATTTAAGGCTTATGTTAATTGTTTTTAATTAAACTGAGTTTGCTGCTTACTTTTAGGAAATAGTCATGTGGTTAAAAATGTCTTTAATGAGTTCTGTTTAGCAATATCATAAAGGAATATATGTTCTACACTGTAAGACTCAGAGATAATTTATAGAAATTACATGGTTGGAATAACTTGCTCTATCTCAAGTGAACTGCTGACCAGTTCAGACCAGTTATACATACATCCCAGTTATCTGAAAAAATCACCTCTCAGGGCTATTAACCTGTGGTGTTCATAGTGTCTAAATGTGTAACAGATCTCCAAAGCATAATCTGTCAGTGTTAGAAAATTTGGCTGCAGCTTTAAAGCTGTGGAAATAGTTGCACAGATTCACTAGGAACTACATGAGCTCCTATGCCAGAAAAACCAAAAGAGATGGTTTTTTTTCAGACTGTAGGAATCTGCAATACTTCAGGCTCCCAGTCCACAGGGCCTGAGCACAGGTTACACATTATTTACCACTTTTCTGTATTTTTAGTAAGTACTTGGATGATGCTCATCCCCCTAGAACATACAGTCACTGCCAATCAATTCAGAAAGTTCAGATGTAAGGCCAATTTCACCTCTGCAACCATTTGCAAACCGGTTCTGCAGGGACTGTAAACTGTATAGACTAATGTATCCATTTTGACCTCTGCAGTATTTCAGCTAGTGAGATGAATATTTCATCTGAATATTCACTGAGTCGAATATTTCAGCTATGTGAGCTACACTAACATAAAATTCACACATCATCATAGCAAAAGTGTGTTAACAGCAATGTTAGGACAAAAAAATGCACTGGTGAACATAGATAATTGTATTTATCCTAGTAGTCTTTTTTTTAAAATATATTTGTCCCTGTACTAGTTAGACCATATACTAGGGAGTATATGTCAGTGGAAAAAAAAAATTTAATATGATTTTATCACCTTTCACCCCAATACAATGAAGTTTCATGATAAAAACAATAGCAGGATTTGCTGTTTTTTTTCCCCTAATTTTATATTTAATTATCCAAAATAATTTTTTCCCCCCAAAATGACACTTCTCTGCCATGCGGGAAACCCTTTAGTTCTGAAGTAAATTAACAGCTCAGATTGAAGCACCAGACATGACACAGAAATGAGATGCCAGTCAATGGAGTGGTGTTGCCACATGTACAATTCCCACTGCAGCAATGCAGAGCCACCCTCAGTTTGCATAATATATTATAAAAAATCAATGCCATAATATCTATCTAAGTATCTATCTATCTATCTGTCTATCTATCTATCTATCTATCTATCTATCTATCTATCTATCTATCTAATTCTATTTTGGTAATGTATTATTAAGAAATTGCAGTGTTCAATAAGCACATTAAATATCCTTTCAAGTAAGATAATTTCACAAATTGCTGTTCCCTTCATGCAGCCTTATAGAGACAATAGTGGCCATTTTTGTTTAGATGAAGGCCTGCAGCAGCAGGAGTCATACATATGTCAGAGTTCAGTTTAAGTGTTTCCCTGGGATTCAAAACTTTTAGTAAAATACTAGTCTCTAAGTATTTTGCACTTATGTGTAAGGCTATTCTGTTCTAAGCATTATCTTTGGGAGACAAAAATTAGAATTATCCTAGCATTGATATTTTAAATTAAATTTTTCAGAAGAAGATCTATGCATATAGACAGGAAATGGCTTCAGCTGTCAGCAACAAGTGAAGATTATTCCTGAGGAAGAAGAAATTGTATGCTAAAAAATAATCTCTAAGAATAGTTACATTCAGCATAAGACCTTGGTAGGAACAGTTTTACTCAAAAAAAAGTTTGCTTCAAGTAAAACATGAGAAATTTTCCACATCTGTTAAACATTTTTCTTCTCAGTCACACCTGAGTGTCCATTCCCAGAAGCACTGAAAACAGTAACTTAGTATGGCAGCAAAAAAACATATAATAGACATTATTACTCCTCATTCAGGAACATCTAACCTGTCATAATCTGAAGTTTCATTCACTTCAATGGCACCAAGAACCTGGACTGTTTTGTGGCTGCACTAAATCACATTAAATACTACCTTTCTCTAAAGCACTATCTCAGAAGGAAGGTTTCTCACATTCCCAAGACAGATTGTAGAATACTGCTCATTAGCGATCAGTAGAATATATATATATATACGTATATGTATACTTTTTTTTTTTAAATCAAAAGCCCAACATTTCTTTCCCTGAACTGTCATTAAAAAACTGCTTACTCTGTTTTATGTGTATCTGATCACTACAGAATCCTAAACCAGGAAAATTTGAAAGCTTGGGTAAGTAACCTGCGGAGGACTATGACAAATAATGAAAAAAAAAAAAGTGTTACAGAAAATAAAATCTGAGATAACTTTAGTTTTCAGGACAGTGTAAAGTCAGACACTGTAACTTTGAAATGCTTTAAAGCCTGGCAATCTGTAGAGGTTTAACACTACTCAGAGCCACTATAATTGAAGTGATCTCCAAAAGGACAGTGGAAATAATTGCAAAAAGCTTCTTGGACAAGAAAGAGTTTACCCTTGCACCTTGCAGTAGAATACATTACATATGGACTTGTCCACTTGGAAATATGGCAAATTGGGTGAATCAAGAATAGGAAGTAGACCAATAGAGAAGCTAATGGAGAATATTTATGAAAAATAGTGGCTTTTTAAAAAGCAACTTGGGATGTGAACTATCAAAAGGGCACAATTTGCTTATTTCTTCCTGGAATGAACTGTTTTTCAAGACCTTCCAATATACAAAACTAAAATCTTAGATTTTACAATGCATTTTAAAATTTAAAATATTTAATATATCTATAACTGAAGAACAAAAAGGTAAAACATATAATTTATTGTGAAATGTATTAAGAAGTATTATACTGATCTTTTCCTTAGTAGTGATATTTGTCTGACTGTAAATGAGACATCTCCACATGCAGTTTTTTGTTTTCTCAATGTTTCTTTATTCAATGCAGGTTTCTTTTGTAATCCAGAATACTGCTGAAATAAGAATTCTCCCTACTAAAGAACTAAAATCTGAATGAAAACTACATGTAGGTTAAATCTAAGTAAGCTATTTAAACAAAATTGGGAATGGGTATACCCTTTATAAAATAGTTTTCACAGAATCAAAAAATCACGATCATATTATATAATATTTTCTTTTTCTTTTACCCTTTTTTGATCTGACTGCTCTAGTTGCAAACTTGGAAGATTGTTGTCAAATAGTTGCATTAATAATAGATAAATAAGTATAATAATTTACAATCAATTTCAACAGCTTCTTTTGTTAACTTGACTCTTTGTTAATTATGTTTTTGGTCTTTCATCCTTCATATTTTATGAATATGTGTAGATAGAGACAGAAACAAAGTGAAAGAAAAAGATCAAGTGTAATATTCAATGAAAAAAAAAAAAAGGATGAAAAATGTAACTTGTGAAATGTCTCTTTAGGCCAGCTGATTGCAGGGTAACTACCAAAAAGCTGACACACACACTTTTATTTATATCTACTCAAAAGCAAGAAAATGTCAAAGAATCAGGATGAAGCTGATTTCCCTCTTGTGTATGTGCATAGGTTTTGATTATAGGCTTTTTTCTCAATTGATGAACTATTGCATGGAGTTCTGAAAATCACTTCACAAAAATAGTGCTGTGTTCAGGGTCAATACCTCTCCAACAGTCAGCTATAAAGTTGCCACTGATTTTTTTTTGAAAATAATGGGATCAAGTCCTCTTTATATTGGCTAGAAAGATTTTAGAAGTCTGATTCCAAAAACAATACAAAAACCCACATCTGACTAATTTATGTTATTCACTGATTTTTTTTTTTTTCCGCTAAGGGGACAAACTGAATGGGATTTTACAGAATTTAAAAACTAAATCTTTGAACTTGGGAAAGATGATGAACTTAATCTAGTATTTACTAGTATTTACTATACCAGCAAATGTATCTATTATACAGGTATATATAATATATATTATACCAGCAAATATAGTTATGATCTGAAAATATTAAAAAAGAGAAATAACAAATGCAGTTTTGAAGCAGATATTCTCCATTATCAAAGGACCAAATCCTCAAGGTTTTGTACAGTGCATTTGTTTTGACCCCTCTTCAAAAACCTCTTGTTTTTCAAGGTTAGCTAAGGAGTTTAAACAAGGGTCTTCCTGAAATACATGCAGTGTATCTGGAATCACATACTGTGCCTAAAGCAAATAGAGACAGTGGTGATACTCTTTATACGAAAAAAATGTATCTCTATTTTTAATGATAAAATATAAAAAGTCCTGGTAGACTGTAAAGGCTTCATGCACATTACTAATCCCATGACAAATTTCCACTACTCTCCTGTTTCTAGCATTTTTTTTTCACTCTATCAATTCCCTCACAGAAGATAGAAGCAAGTGAACCCATACCTAAATTTAATGTTTGCACTAGGGCAGCTGACAGGAGCCTGCAGATCATGTGCTGTGTCGCACTGCCAAAGCATTTGACTACCTGGGAACACTTTCTCGTGATGCACCAAAATGAGATTTCAGTGATAGTAAGGGTTGTGAAGCACTATCCAATGTAATCATGTAATTAGAGTAAAATGTTCTTGATTAAAGGTTGGTAGCATTAGTATCATAGGTAAAATATACCATCTAAAAGCCGCTTCAAAAAAGGTGTTTTTATCAGACAGGAAAAAAGAAAAAAGCCAAATAAAGTGTAATTCCCAAAACTTAATGAAATCTGTCACAGGGACAGGAACAAAGCATGGATTTCCTGATCCTTCCTGGTCTTTCTTTAATAACTTCTGTGTCTTTGGAATCAATGCAGTCACTCCAAGTTTTGCTGCAGAGTGTCAGAAAGGGAAGAGAGGAATCATAAAACACCTTTTTTTAATTCAAAGCTGAGCAGTTGTTCTGCAAGCACTACCACCCTTCCCACACAACAGCATGAATTACACTTTTTCCACCTAGGTTTTTTTTCCCACTGACCTTCTTTGGCATTTAAGTGCAGAAAATAAAGTATTTCAGGGCTGCATGTGTCACTCTCAGAGATCTGAAGTTCCGGTTGCCTGCAGGGGCCATTTAAAAACATTAGCGCTGTCCTGGGAAAAGCAGCCTTTGGACATACTCTCATCCATAACAAAAGAGATTCAAAATAATAATAAGTGTGAGAATATATTGTTTCTCTTTGACCACTGGTGTAGGAAACCTGGTCATATCATAACGCCTTGTGAAGAGAAGAAGCTGTAGAGGCGAATAATGGGAAAATAGGACGCCCATGGTGCATGTTCAAACTCTCAGGAACAGCTTTTACCGAGCTTAAAAAGGGAAATGAAACTGAATCCTTTGACCAGCTTTTCAGTGATCCTTTGACTAGCTTCCCAGTGAAGTGGGTATACAGTAGCAATCTGTTCCACTCAGGGTTCTAAAACTTTTTAATGCAGTATTTATGTAAAACAGTTTTAGTTTGTGATTTGATATGTCAAGTAGGAAGTTGATTTAATTTTCACCAGAGATCTCTTCTCTAAACAATAGAAAGAAAATTTCATTTTACCTGTAGACACAGGCACCATCTTTAAATGAAAAGTAATTTTACTCCTCCAGTAAATGTTAATTTTAAAAAATGAACTTAGGTCAAAAGCCTTAAAAAATTCACTGCGGTTGTTTTGATCAGATGCATTAAAAAAGTTGACAGCAGCTGGATGGACAGCCCATGCTTTCAGAAAAAGGATCTCTTTCCTTTAACAGACTTACTGTTGATCTAGAATTACTTCTTACAAAAAGAACAGGTATCAATATTTTCCTAGTTCTATGGTAAGTGCTTTTACATTTTAATTAGTTGCATACTGATTTCTCCAAAAAGACACTTTATTCAGCAAGTATCTACAATTGCATACTGAACATCCAGCATATCTTTAGATATAATTCAAACCTTGCTTTATCAAACATAGTCTTTTATGGTTTATATATCCACAGGTCATTTAATAAAGGGAAAAAATACTGTCAGTGAAAGGGAAAATCTTTTCCCCCCTCTCTTCTCTTTCTCTGTAAATTGTCCCTGAGTTTTGCCACATCAACAGTAAAAAGAAGCCCTGCTACAAATATCGAGCTCTCTGAGGACTTAAAAGATACAAGTTTGGGTACTTTGTACCCAAGCAAGCTATTTTTCTATTTCATTTTTTTGGAAAGAAAGGGATTTTGGAAATGCATGTGAAACAATTTATCACTGCTAACTCTTATATGCATCAGTTTTGAGTATGTAAAATACATTACGTGCTGGGAGTTCTTACCAAAATAATGCATTACTAGCAGCTTTAGCCATTTGAAGCACGTACAAAGCCAAATGGTCAGCCTTCAAATTCCCTCTAAAAACACAGTAAACAACAACAAAAAAAGTTGAAATGACTGTCAATTGCAAGTAGATATAACAGGACAGGCACATAGTAAGAGTCCTGAGCTGCATGTGACCATCCACACATATACAATGAGTATTTGGTAGAGGCTGATTTAAACAGCTGGGAAAATATCTGTGAAAAACATGCCAGAGTGTGCCAAAATCTCAAACTGTTTCTTGAACCTTCACAACAAACTGCAGAAATCTACATCAGAAGGTAAAAATCAGATGCTAACCGCATGCCTGTGATCAAACTGGATGAGCCCAGGATCTCTCACTCTTCATTTTTGCCCCTCAATCATGGCATGAATATATGAGCAGCTGCAAAATTTCACCGGAACATTTCCAAAACTATTTCAACATGGTAGCACAAGAGTGCAGAATTCAGCACAAATGCATTACAAGTACTGCAGACTCCTCATCATGAACTTTGATGTGAAAACAGAAGTCCTGACAAAGTACATCTGCTGAACACATAGAGAAATGGATCATTCATGTAATAGCTCAGATTTCAAGCTTTACTGGGCAGAAGCCCAGTACCCAGCATGTACCACAGAGTATCCAGAGCCCATTAATAAGAATCATAGAATGGAAAATTCATTACTCTAATAGACATTTGAGAGAAGACAGTAATTTGGCATGACTTATAACATGACAGCATTACAGATCTATTTTGAAATCTATAAAGATAAAGATATAAATCTTTATCTCAGGAAAATATTATACTATTTCTAAGGTGATCAAGACATTGGTGTTTATCCTGATAAAAGAAGATTTTAAGTCTTGTTTCCTTTCTGCAGGTGGTAGTTCATGAGACGAGAAAACAAAATGTGAAATTCTAATTCCCTTGCATAAGGTCCTCTGAAGAATGTATTTCCTTTTTATCTGGGGAATCACAGGACCTGCTTTGTTCAGGAATACTGACAAGTATATAGGTGGATGATAAGGAATATATGTAATCATATTATGCAAGGCATATCTACTATAAATATTCTTGTTAAAGCCACAGTTTAAATTTAATTTTCTGGCACATAAAGTGAAAGCAGCCAAGCCTCTGACTTGAAAGATCAAAACTACTTCACTTCCCAGCAAAAAAACCCCAAACAAGCTAGATGCTTGTTAATTGAGTCTTAGGGGACAGAACATAAGAAAATAAAAATTAATTTCCCTGCTTACTGTACACTGTTTGACTTTTGGATTACAAAATAAAGCTGAGTACAGTTTCCCCAGCTACTACCCAAAGTACTTTCAAAAAAATCAAAAGAAACACCTGAAGAAAAAACAAACTAAAAAACCTAAAACCCCATAAACAAACCAACCAAACAAAAACCAACAAAACCCCCCAAAACTGCAAACAAGTAATCTAAAAAACAACAAAAAAAACCTCACCAAAAACCAAATTAGATTTCAATTTCAGGTTTTTTCTGTTCAATCCAAAGAGTATGACCTTAATCTAAGCACAATTTAAAAATTCTAATTGCAAGGTGTACAGTAACACTTAGCTAAGTGTTACACTTCAATCAAGTGGTACATCTCAGAAAGGAACAAAATTCACACATGACATCAGCTTTTATTCCTCTGATATCTGAGATTTATTTTTGGACCTAGAAAGACATTAGACATTTGGACTCTACATACCAAGCTCTGTAAGAATTCATACTCAAGCAGAATGCAGAAATGTTGAAAAATCTTCAACAAAAATTTCAGCAATCATTTTTTTTCAGAGCAACTTTCAGAATTTATATTTAGGCCAACTATCAAGGATTTCATATTATATGCATTACATTACATTTACTATCAGTAAATCCACTAATAACGTTAAAGAGCAGTGAGTTTCATTTAATACCTTGAACAGATTCCCTTGGTGAAATCATTCCAGAAGTATATTTTTGATTCTGAACCAATTAGCTATGTTTACTTATTTGTTATTTTGTGCACCTTAATCATGGTTGAAACACTGAGAAGTTATGTCAGCTGGCAGAGACTCTAGATCTCTCAATTCCAAGGGTGACTACTTTCCTGTCTCCAAAAAAAGCCAAAAAAGAAATCTTAAACCTGATTTAAAGATATCAGAAACCTTTCATAAGCTTAACTACATACTGAAATCTTCAAAAACATGTACTCTGGAAAGTTGGGCCTGTTTGTTCGGCTTTTTTTTTTTTTTTTTTTTTTTTTTTGTAAGACCCATGCTGCATACAACAAAATTATTTAACTAAGGTCATGCCTATACAAGGAAAATGCATTGATTTAAGTAAACTGATTGATTTTAAATCCAGTTAAACTGGTGCAAACATCTAATGTAAATGCACTTATCCCAGCTAAGACCTCACTTAAATTAATTTAGCTTACTTCAGCAATTTATCAATGTTAGCTAAACGAATTCTAGCAAAGGTTAAGCAGGTTTAAGTGCTTCTGTATAAGGAGTTTGAACAGATTTAACTATATTGACTTTAAAACATTTTAATTAAAACAGTGTAACAGTCTCATATGGACAAGGTTTAAATACCCAAAGCAGAGAAGCAAAGCAGCAAACTGAAATTTGTCCTGGCTTCCACCTGGGTACTCCTCTGATGATAAAGAATACATAGGCTATGTAACCAGCATGTGGGAGGAGGCACAGTGGAATCAAGACTAATTTCAGATGCCAGAAGATTTTGTGGGACCAGCAGAAAAAGGAGGAAATAAAAAAAACAACAACTTAAAACCCACCAAAAACCCCAAATCTATAGTTAAAGATTGAGGAAACCTGGTCAGGGTATAAAATAAAACATAACAGAAGTACCATTCTATCATAGCATTTTAAAAAGTCTGCTCTCAGAATGAAAACTAAAATATCTGTTTAACACATTAAAAACAAAAAAATAATGGTGCACTATTCAAAAAGGATTATCACTTTTATATCAATTCAGTCAGTCTTGCAATTTCCTGGCACATATGTGTGGCAACCTCATCACATCTATTTTAACATGAACCTCACAAGAAGGACGACCAGTGGCAATAGGCATCAAGATCAATTTTCTTCTGCCCATCAAAGCAATAATGACTGCACTCTTTTAAGCAAACTTTCATACTAACTCATTCTTGGCAGTCTTGAGAGGTGTGGATCTTCAGAAAGGTGCAGGGCAAGCCCTCCACACCTCCTGGCTGGGCAGCACGTGTGGCCCAGAGGTGAGAACGTCCCACTCTGTGCTAACACCTACACACCAATTCTCCCTCCTGGGCATGTGAGCAGAATCAGCGATGATCAGAGCACCTACAGCCACCCAAGGCAACTGCACAAATCCATATTCATTTTCAACTTTATGATTCTTAACTCTCTCAGCTCAATATTTTAAAAGAATTTGCAGCTACTAGAATAGAGTAGCTACCACAGACACACTTTCATTCCCATTAATCCTGATGTGGACACTAACCTAACTCACTGCTGGCAGAGTTGTACATGGCACTTCCACCAGACTACTTTCTGCCTTCTCCTTCTGATTTTGCAGAATCTTCTCTTGTTCCTTGAAGCATACTGGCACTCATGTTTCATGATTCTGGCTAGAAACCTGTTTAAATATGTTTTTCCCTTCCTGACAGCAATCCTGCCAGACGAATCAGCTAAGATGTTCTGTGTGGACATATGTCTAAATCCCTCCCCTGACATGTGAGATCATCACCATTACTACTTGCTTAGTCTCTGCTAGTCTAATTTTAAGCATCCAAAATTATGTTTCTCACCAAGACATACAGACAAATGCACAACTAACTGAGTCTAAGTTAGAGACTGCATAAGCTTAAAACTGACACATTTAGAGAGATTTAATAATGTGTTCCCAAATGAACTAGATCTTATATTGACTTCCAACTTTTAGGAGAATGAATGAATCAATTGTAGTCAAAACTTCCTAAAGAAAACACTGAACTGCTGTATTTCAGTGCTTTAAAAAAGATGTGAAAATATGGCACAGTATGTTGATGATTTAATAGGATACAGAAAAATACATCTGCAATTTCAAAATGGGATTTTAACAAGGAGCTGTGTATTTTATCAAGCAACTCTGTCTTTAGCCAATTGCCCCAGTATTCCTTGCTAACTCTGGTAAATTGTTTTCAAATTATCAGGCAACTAAGTGGAAGGTTAAGTTTAATCTCAAATACTACTGATATTACTAAATTCGAATAAAAGGACTTTATTTGCTTATAATGTCACCAGGTCTTTTTCACAGTTATGTGTTAAGAACTGTGTGCCAACATAAAACCATACTCTCTTTATAAAGACATAATAATACAATTAAGAATGAAATTAAGGATGGATTAATCTCATCTAATTTTAGTCATGCAAAGTGAGAAGCCTCCTCTTTGTCATTTGTGTACCTAAGCTCTGTAGTCAACTCAGTGGAGAGGTATTTCTGGTAATGTCTGAAAAAGATAATCATCCTTGTGGACTACAGGTCTTGCTCCTCACCAGCTCTAGCTGAAGTGGTACAGATGACTTACTCATGGCTAGCATAAGCTGAGGTGAACTCCACACTATCTGACTAAATATGGAAGGCAATTGAACAATTAACAAATGTAACAATTACTTACATATTTTCTATTAAAATTGCTGTTATTTGCATATAGTTGTAACATATAGGAATGGTCGTAACATAGCAATACCATACTTTAATGCTAAAGTGTAATTTTTGTAAGTATAATTTATTTTGTTTAAAATTGGCAAAATCCACATTAGTAAAATATGGCACTTGTTTGTGATGCATCAGTATCAATGTGCAATAAAAAGCTTGCACGTTTAAACATCTAAGATAGGGTTTTTATAAAAGGAGTAAAGGATAATTGTAACTTTCTTTCGTAAAATTATTTTTATGCTATCTTATATTATTGTCATTTACAGAGTGTTAATCACTTCAAACTCAAAGTCTACTTAGCATATTTCACACTGTCATTCAGCTTAGCATAGACTTTGTATAACCACTATAGGAGAAGCACAGTGTGCATGTTTTGCATGACTAGTGTTTTGCTAGTATGCCACAAAAACGTAACTGTTTTAATTGCTACTGTAGATATTGTCTAGAAAGTTGCTGCATATATACATCTCTGATGAACACATAACCTATTTACATAACTTTAAAAAAAGAAACACATGCTACAGAATGCTTGGGGCTTAGGTGTCCTGTACTGGGCACAAACCAACACCATCAGACTGGAAGCATACCCTGCATTCTATGAATGCTTTTTCCCAAAATGGCTTTACTTTAAAATGACTTCCATTACTGAGAAACTTAAAAAGGCTAACAAAAATACCTGATACAGAGCTTTGATGAAATTGCTACAAAGTTCTGCCAGCAAACTTGATTTTTGCTACCATCAGTAATATCCCTGGTTGCTTATAATAAAAGCAGGCACAAACATGAATAATCTCTAAATCAGCCCAACTGCCAACTAATCACTGAGTGAAGTGTTTATGCTGGAGAATATCCATCCTAGGCATGAGTACTAAGATGTTGTACCTGACCACCACCTCTTTATAAAGCACCTACTGTGTGTGATGGATCAAATATAACATAATAGTAACCATGCAGATTTAAGCCTTCAGGAATTTTTAAACTCAAAGATGGACCAGATGCTGCTGGGAAGTGCTCATGTTCCTGGCAAGAGTGCAGCGTCAGAGCAGCCTGGATTTTTTCTCCTAATGGCCCAAGTCCACATAGAGGAAAACCCTTCTGCTTCAGATGTCACCAACAGAAAATAGCAAGAACACAAGTGCTTTCCTTCTTAGTGCAGTCTGAACTAAGAAGGAAATAAAGAAGGTGGAGAAAAGCATTTTGTGAGAGGATTGGTTCTTTGCCGGTATAAAAATTGGGGAGTAGACCAATGCCCTACTGGAACCCTCTCAGTGAAAGAACATAATAAATGAAAAAACTTCATAAGTGACTTAAGAAACATAACCTTGGAGAATAACTGAGTCACTGTAGATTGAGTAACTTTATTTTAATGAATGTAAACAGATATGGTTTTTGATGTGGTGTACAATAAGTACAGTTCCATAGAAATGCAGTAAGTTGGATTAGATATAGCTTTTGAACTTATTCAAGTACTCTATAGCCATGTTTTAAAATTTTATAAGCTATGCATTTACAAATAATCAATCTGCCTACCCTGCAGCTTTAAAAAAAGAAACAAAACCAAAAAATTGCATTACTAACACTAATAATCAGCAAGTGACTAAGACACATTTTTCTATCTCCTTAGTAGTGATATATTAGTTTAATCTCTACAGTACTGGCAGTGCAATCCTTTCCATATGGACACCCATATGTTACATTACTAGCAACATATCTTCTAGGAAATAGCCATATGTTTCACTTTTAAACCTACATAATTTGAAGACTTGCTTGTATTTTACTGCTATTCTCACTGTGCATTTGAAATACCTGTAGGTGTTAAGTAGCATGACAGTAATTAATGTTATATTGCACTACAGTGATAGAGTTGGAAATGCTTCCACACTCCTGGCTGTTTTCAGGAATGATTTTTAAAAAAATTATAAATATTTATTGACTTCAGTGTTGACTATGCGCAGTTTTCCTCTCTATTCCTAGGAACAGAGGTGAGTATTTTTTAATGTAATACAAAGCAGATAAAAGAACATTCAGTCTTGACTTTGGTTCACTGAAGGCAATTCAGTGCTCTTCATTTTAGTGCAGCCACAGCATTGCTTTGAAGTACTGGGGGACTGTGGGACTCCAAATATCCACCTTGCCTGTTGGGCCATGCTCATGCCATGAAAAACTGAAAAACTGTATTGTCCAGGACCAAGCTGGATGAGGACTGTCCTCTCCATCCACTCTCCCTCCACTTCACATCTGTCTGCTTACAGCCCTCTTTGTTGGCCACAAGAGCAAGCTCACATCCATGCCACCCTCACACACAGAGAACACAGTGCATACAATGCAATTGTACTCAATTGAATGCTACTGAATAAAATTTGCATGTTCTTATACTCTTCTACCTCTGTACAGCTCTGTCTCTTTCTAGAGACTGAGACACATTGCGAGGATACAAAAAGACAGTGTGCAAGCTACTAGTGGCAGAGAGCATCAAGTCAGAAAATTCCTGAGGAAACAGATGTCATGGAGATGAGCTATTTCTGAGCCCCTAAGACTCAACTCCTCAACTTGAAATCCAATTGCCAAAGAACTTCCATGTGATTGAAGAAAAAGTATGTCCTTGTGGAAAAGTAAAATAAGCTTATGGTCTCTTTCATGCCACATTTTATTGCCACGTCTCAAATTATAACAGGTAACCAAACCCAAACCCAACATGTAAAAAAAAATGTCAGACTTCTGTTAAAATCTCTTATACTCCAGTCTCTAGTAACTTTTGCTATTCTAGGCATGGTAAGTATCACAGATTCTCATAAAAAAAAATTAGGCTGGTATTGACTTTGCAAGATCTTTCTAAACACTTTGGTTCATTGGCTTTGAATCTAAAATAATTAAAATTGCCCAGAGAAAGAGTCTAACCAGAAGTTCTTTACTGCCACTTGTAAAACCATTTTCACAGCACGACTTTTTTATTGATAAACAAGTGTATTTTTGTGCTGTTTCTGTATAATGTCACTATTTCTTGCTTGAATTGTTCCCACAGAAAACAAAGAAAATTTGTTTATCTGAAGATTATTTAGTATGCAATTCATAAAATGCTTAATTTCAGTAATCTCAGTTTTTGCGGTTGCATGCTTACTTAAAATACACAATCCTTATAAACTAATTATTATGCATTATTAAAAAAAATCTCTACTAAAATGTGGATTAAAATATGTCAGCTAGTTATTTTTCAATTGATATACTGTTGTTTATCCAAGTAAAACACATCAGGCTAAAATACCTTCTGAACAGAGGTTCTAGCTATCAGGTAGTATATGCTCTTTCCTTTCTAGTGGTCGCACAAGGTGAAAATGATAATAAAGTTCAGGGTATTAAGGGACAATGCAACTTTGCTTTATAACTGATGTCTCCCTCTGCAGTTTTATCCACTCTCCTCAAAAAGAAATGCAAGTTTCCAATTAAGATTGTGACTGTAAACACAATTAACACATATGCCGAGGTTCTACATCTAAGTAACTGCACAAGCTTCAGTTCCTTTATATCATTGCACATATACGCATCTTTCTACACAATAAAAATAACACACTTCAGTGGGACTACTTACAGCAAGAAATCTGCAAAATTAAACTCTAAATATAGAAACAAAATTTATATAACCCAACACTATATCAAATGTGATTTTATTTCTCTTCTTCTGCCCTTGGTTTATGCCAGCAGCAGATGATGAATTTAATTTGAGTTATAGTTCCCACACTCATCTGTGTTTATATACACTAATTCATCACTACACAGAAAAGCCCTAAAGTATATTAACACAATATGTTATGATTTCAGACATCTGCTTTATTTGTTTTGAGAACCAGAAAAGATAAATGATAAAATATTACTACCAATCTCATTTACAATAACTCATTATTTTACTAAAATAAAACTGAAAAAATATTTTTATCTATAAAATATAGCCATACAGAAAATCGTGTACAATTGTATTAACCTCTAATTTTGGATTTACTTATAGCCTGAGATCAATTCATACCATGTCTCCTGTATGTAATTGATATACTTATTTCAGAAATAAAAATAATTAGCTCACAAAAAACTCAGAATTTACTAGAAGAGAAATTGTGGAGTATCCCAGTTAGAAACAGACTTTTCTGCCATCTGTTTTATATTCTTACAGTCCAACATACAAAACAAATTGAACATAATACTCTGCACTGTTCCTGAATATTTAAACCCTGAATTTTAAAGAAATATTTTAAGTTTCAGTGCTTTTAATTCTGATTATTGTTCTTTCTCCTTAATAGCAGTGTAACAATGTAAATGCCAAAATGGGATCGTTGAAAACTAGAAGTAAATTGACTTTCCGAGCTGACTACAGAATTAATTTACTAGAACAAAAGAGCAGATTATGGCATATAAAGACTGTCATGACACACTAACTTCCATATTTAATCATGTCACTGCAGGAAATTTTCTGTGGTAAATTCCAGTCTTCATAATTTTGTATAGTGCACCTACATATACGATCAGCATGGTCACTTGGGGAGCAGGATCAACACCAGACCTGCCAACAACCAGCGCCGTGTCTTTGACCTGTGCCCCAGGACAACATGGGTTAAACAAAGCACATTCAGCTCCTGCCTGTCAGAGTGCCCACGTTTCCACTCTCCTGACCTCCACACACCAACAGAACCTGAAAATCCCAATGCTCACTTCAACCTGACCTGCTGTTTGATTCCAGTCAAGTGTGGCAGAGGAGGAGTCTCAATGTTGTCAATTTCTCATGAGGTTTTAGAGAACTCTTTTCTGAGGGCCCAGCAATCCTCATGTAGAGGAAACAATTGCAGTATGATATCAGGCTCGACCTGAGCTCAGCACACCAATGCAAACCCACAGGAAATCATACTTCATTAGTAGTGCTCCTCTGAAAAATCCATGAACTGTAACATAGAAAAGCTAAAGTGAACAGAAAAACATAACTAATCTGAAAGTTTATTTTCAATATCTTTGAAGTGATGCACAAAAGAGTGGTATTCTATGATGTCCCATAAAACATCAGCTTGGAGAGGATGTATTTCTAAATATTTTAATTTATTTAATATTTATTTAATATTTATTTAATATTTATTTAATATTTAACAGTTTTAAATAACTTAGTCTTCTTAGCCCAGAGTAAACAACAGCTCTGTAACAGAACACAGAAACAGGTATTTTCTGTCTTAAAATGGTTTCAATATTCAAGCTAAGTGATTTTTGCCCTTCTGATGTACTCATAATAGCAAAATGTGTTAATTATTCCTGGTTTGTCTACCTAAATGGTCTCTTGAACCAGAAGAAAAAGTAGGTGTACATTAAGAAACATAGTGGATACCATCACTATCAAATGCTGTTCTATGGGCCCATCAACACAGTCCCATCCCAGTGACACAACTTCCTACCACTTACAATGGGGCTGCATCTAAACCAGCTCAAAAGATCCATTTTGAATCTTTTCATTGGGGTGGGAAGTAACTCTCTTTGGCCTGATGTAATTGAAAGTAATTTAAATTTCTGTAAAAAAAATTAAAAACCATCTTTTTGGGAGATCTGTGACACAAATTTCAATTATCTTCCAGAATATATCTATTTGTACAAAGAAAGATGCATAAATATTTTAAATTTATTTGAGATTCTTACATGGTTAAAACTATTTATTTGTATGAAGCAGCACAGGGCCCTAAGGAAGTTTAATAATGATTGCTATAAAGTTGCTCTTCGCTAATTCTGAGATGCTATTACATATATTCCTCAAAGAATACAAACTACTCCTATGGGAATTTTGTGCATCTATGTTACTTATATATACATTCACAGACACACAGACACACAGACACACAGACACACAGACACACAGACACAGACACACACACACAGACACACACATATATATATATTTATATATATATATATTTATATATATATATATTTATATATATACATTCACAGATAGACACAGACACACATATATATATATATATGAATACATTCACAGACACATACATACACAGACAAATTTATTTCTATATGTATGTATGTATGTCACTTTTCTTAATTTCCATCATGCTAGAAATATCCAAAGTGCTTAGCATTTCTTAGATGTGCAAATCCTGTTTGCCAGTTCTACAGTTAGTTCACTCTCAAGAACTTTCTTGGTGCTGTCCTCAGACATTTGGGCTTCTTCATTTAACAAATATTTTTCCTTAAATTTGAAATATTTAAACAGAAGGATTGTGCCAAGGATCTTTTATAATTTAAAAATATTGTTGTATTTTACACACATAAGTACATACTTGGAAATCATTAGAATTTTAGTAATGAGTAACTGTAAGCCATATTTCATGCAGCAGTGATTCATAAGTCATAATCTGTGACAATCATCACACGGACATAAAGACATGCTGTAATTCCAGATGTCATAAATTCATATAGGCTATGTTTGAATCATAATGATGAGTTTCAAAACTGCTGCCTGTTCTATTTATAGCAAACATACATATTTGTAGAACTGACTGGCTCTGAGGTCATATTTAGGAGCAGAGGAAGCCATCAGGACCTCTGCCTTGTCTCAAGCAGCACACAGATGATACTGTCTTACCAGACAACCCCTGCTTGAAGTCAGAGGTCACTGGCATAAAATGAATTTTATTGCTGGCTCAGGGCAATGTGTTTGAGAAGTCTCACTCACTTTTCTCCATTCTATTTTCCAGGTCCAGCAATGCACTTTTGCTATGGCTGCCACCCCTATTTTCAATGATGCTGATCAACTACAGCAGTGGCACTATGTTCGTATGGAAGTAAATAAATAAGGATTCTTTCACAAGGTATCTCCACTATTTGTAGTTGTTTATATAATACTAAAATTACAAAAATCAAGATTAAAATCAAGATTAAAATTGGCTGAATTATGCAAGTGTGCATTTTTCTTATTCTATGTATTGATAGGAAGGATATTACAGAAAATTACCCAGACTCTGTCACATATTTTTGCCAATTTATTTTCCTGTCCCAAAAATAATGTACGTCAATTCATGTTTTTGTTTGATTTTGAGATTCACAGATGAATTTTATCTCATTTTGCTTTCAATCTCACACACTATCTTCTCTAGAAATGAGACTGAGGGTATCATCTTTTGTATCTTTCCACCTTTCCAGGCATTATATTTCTTTTATGTTCCTTGAGAATAAAAAAAAAAAAAAAAAAAAAAGCCATTATCTTCTTTATACTGATCTTCTTTTCCCAACAATCTTGTAAGAAACTTTTAATATAAGCAGGATTCTTTGTATCCAGTATATATTTCCATACACTCAGATTTAAAAGAGTATCTGAAACATCAGTAATTAAAGTTTTAATACAGGGAAAAGTTCTGAAATTATTTATTTCTCCTCAGTATTTCCACTGTCTGGTGAAATCAAACAGATGGTTTTCTTACCAGAAGCACATAACATTTTAAGACAGATTGGAACTGAATGCTTTAAATATTTTAAAGCATAAGGATTAGCATATTTTTTTCCCATTGTTAAGAAAAGAAAACAAAGAAAAAATGAAAAAAAAGAAAAAAAGGGAAAAAAAAAAAAAAAGAAAAAAGAAAAAAGGTTGTCTAAACAGAATATGCTGAAAAATCTCAACCAACACCATAAGTGGCAAAAATATGATAACACACAGAAAACTTTCAGAACTCTAGAAAAAAGGCCTCATAATTTATAAAATAATAAACCAACTAGTATCATGCAGTCTGTATCATACACAAAATCCCTCCAGAACAACAGCTACTTGGGAAAAACCACTCAAAGATAACTTCAATTATGCACCAGCCTAAAGAAACTGCATGCAACCCATAGGATAAAAATGTCAGACTTCTCTTAAAATCTCGTATCCTACAGACTCTAGTAACTTTTGCGAGTTTAAATATGATAAGTATCACAGATTCTCAAAAATTACCATCAGTGTCAAGCCACTGGCATGCTGAAACTGCTGTCTTTCATGCTGACCACGACCGCCTCACTGGTTCTTCGCACTTTCCACTTTAATTTTATTTACCTCTGGCCTCCAGTTTTATACATGGAGTGTGAGCTCTGAAGGGTAAAGACCCCAGGGACTCTTTTGTTCTGTTTTTAAACAATGCCTAGTGTAAGCGGATTCCTCAGTTTGCTGCCAGAGATTTTACAGTCAGCCACGATGCTGCGATAAATAGTGCAGTAACACGGCAGATTGCAGCCTGCTCTTGTGCAGCTGTGTGTTAATGGGGACAGCAACGTCCTGGTAACATCATTACCACAGGTAGTGAAGGCGTATCTTACAGAGACCAACATATTTAATAAGCAAAAATAAATCCTTTCAGACATTGCAAGTTTGTGCATTCTGCTCTCACACTCTGCCAAACACACTCCTATGCGGCCCCGGAACCCAGCTCTCTACACAGGATGGGAAACAGAAACCTTGTCAGCAGTAAGGCTTAGAAGGAAAAAGGCACAAAATGTACTGTCAAACATGGTGAGAGACTGGGCAGAGTTTGGTGCTGGGCTCAGACTCAGCCCTCAGAAACACTGCACTGCAGCTGAGATGTGCATGATCTATTGGCCTTAGGTTACTGTACGCACTACAGAACCAAGAGCTCCTGCATGGGCACAACCTGCTACCACAAAAATTTCGTAATACTTCCCAAATTGTTTTAAAATCATATTAATTAAATGGAAAAAGAAAATAATAAAAGAGCTATCTACGGTCTCATGAATTAATGAAACCTGATTTCCAAAAGATTTTTGTTGCTGATTTTTTAATTGCATTACACTAAGACTTTAGAGAAAAACATCCAGTATTTTATGTATGAAAAGAATCAACATAGCAAGGAAAAGCCATCAATGAGTAAGGAACTCAACCAGAAGAGAAATCCTTTCTGAGAATGAGGTATTTTGACATCCAATACAGAATTAATTTTAACAATTAGAGCATTCACAGTAGCTATTTTTACCTGGGTCTTTGAACATATATTAAAAATTGACATATGGCATTGTGGACCCATTGCTGATTAGGGCAACTACCAGTGTTTCTACCTTTTACCCAGAACACTGCTTTAATGAAATTTATTGGAACTGAAAACATCTGACACCTATCTGAAATTCACTGAAAACCTAAAAGGTAAATATGTTTGTAGGAGGGCCAAAGCAGATGAAAATGCACAAGCAAACACAGAGTGACACAGAACATGGTAAATCCAAACACACAAAGTTAGGTGAAACTAGTGCTTATGTCAGCTGCTTAATTTCATCCTTCATGCCTCCATGTGATGATGACAGAATAGTAATTAAGCATGAGATCCCAACAAATCCCTGTCACACTAAACGTGTAGATTGCTTGCTTGCTACTGAATAAGAATCAATTTAACATTTCTTACTAGCTTCAAAATGTACTGTTATTTTTGCACACAGTATGCTACAATGCTTACAACCTAGGGATATGGTGACACAGCTACTGTGTCTTTGTTCTTTGCAAAAATTATGATCAGACGGTATGTCCATAACTACACTGTGAGCTAGATTGAATTGTATTATCATCACAATTTTGCACATAGGAACTGAGATGTAGATTAAAATGGCCAGAGGGTTGAAATTATCAAATAATGCTGAAGTGCCTGGCAACAGAAGTTCTCAACATACCTCATGACAGCATCCTGACTTCACCTGTGCACCCTAAATACAGTAGGTTGATACACTGGGACCCAGAGGGGCTTGTAAAAATCTAGATTTCTTGCCCAGCACCACACAGGAAGCCTCTGGCAGAGGCATGCAGCAATTCAACTCTCTGGCAGAGCACTTGGCTGTATTAGCATGACACTATGCTTTTTTCTACAGTCTCCAATTCATCCACTACATATTTTCCAACTTCCGCAATAAAAAAAGCAGATGTACTGCAGACAACATCCTCATTGCAGCCCTAATGTGTCCCTAGTACACAATCTGTCCTGTTCAAAGGAGAGAATGGAAAGCATTATGCAGCAGATATTTAAAACCTATCGTGCAATGTACACAAAATAACCAGGCAACTAATAATTCAGAACTTTCCTCACCAGTGAATTGATCTCAATAAGCATTCGGAATCTTAACATTAAATAAGTTTTTTTAATCCTTTTTTCTATGGTTTTTTTTTTTGGTTTTTTTTTTTTTTTTTGTGATTTGTAGAACAATAAAATTTAAAAATCCATAACTACCATCAAGGATTCTTATACAAACGTGCAGCAAATTGCTTCTCCTTCTTGATACTAAGCTGATAAAAAAATCTCTACATTCTGGAGGAATATGCTCTAGTGAGCATAAACCCATTCATCCCCACCCACCTGCTCTTTTCTTGATGTTTCTGCTTCATGTTTTTCCCTTATTTCATTGACCAACTCCTGATTCTTATTTCCAAACATTTTCTGCCTTTTTCTCTTTCAAACTTTTTGAACTGTGGCCTTCTTCTTTGTAGCTCTAACACCTACCCTTCACTTTGATTTCATCCTCATCTGTTTCCAGCAACAACTTTCTGCTTTTCTCCCAAGATCTGTCTGCATGCCTTCCTTCTCCTTTGACATACACTTTGAATGCCTCTGATCATTCCTCCTCATTCTTAACAATCTCCTTCATTTTGGCTTGCCAGGATCCAGAGTGCTGGATGGAGGGGTGCATGGTGCACAGGAAGTATTTTCTTTGCTGGTTTCCCCCACTGGACAAACCGTTGGTTACTCCATGGTTGCCAATAGCAGCGGGTTAGGCCTGTGCTCTTTTTCCAGACAATTTAAATGGGGAACTGTGAAGGGAGACATAATACCCCACTAGACTGAAGCACTGCCAATCTCCGACAAGTATTCCCTGAATATATGCATACCTGTGTTTTTATAATTTAGCACATGTGGATGAATTTTACAAGGAGACCAATTATACTAGTATGATCCTGACTTCATGTAATTTCAAAGTCATGACAGCTACTCAACAAAATTATTTTATTAATGGTTCATGTGGACAAAACAACCTAATTTAATTCTTGAAAACTGCTGAACTGCTTAAACAAATACTTTTCAGAAGGCTAAACTTTATCTCCAATGGAGAAATTATTCCCAAAGGTGTGAACAAGTTGCAAAGGAATTGAAAACAGGTATCTAATGAAGAAAGTCAACCAGTCACAGCTACAGAACACATTATCTTCTACAGCTAGAAAACTATTTGCATTACATTATTGATATTATTACTTATTGTATAGAAAAAAGGTAGAAATTCACCATATTTTTCTTACCCATCCTAAAGAAAACACTTACTGTCAAGTAATTAATGATTCAGTATGTTACATTTTCATATGATACAAGTGAGGAATGCAATAGTGAAAATCATTGTCTTCAAGCAAACCACCAACAGTGCTTCACCTCCTCTAAAGAACTTGAAAGCACTACAAAGTGTTGAATTTCCTAAAAGGAGTAGCTGCAGCTGAAAGCCATTAGTGTGCAATGCGACAGCAGCCGGTGTAGGAGATGAATGAGACCATCCTATTGATAAGGTCGCAATCGATCTGAGGCAGACTTTTTTAAATTAGTAAAATGTTGCAGCACTTTAGAAAGTGTCACCAACAGCTTTTCTCCATGAAAAATGCTCCAACTTGTCAGAAAACTGTAATTTATTATTTTAAACAAAAAATTGCCTCTTAGTGATAGAGTATCATCTGTGGCTTTCGTTGAAAGTAAGCTTAATTTTCTGAAGATAATATTCAGATCTGTACTCTTGAGTTTCCCCTGTAACTACTATTAAAAAGATGTTCTTCAAGAGACATATGAACTGCTTGAAAATTCTAGGTGAGACCCTGGCACAGGTTGGCCAGATAAGTCGTGGGTGCCTCACACCAGCAGGTTGGATGACCAGGTTGGATGGGCCTCTGGACAACCTGGTCAAGTCCCATGGTGAGAGGGTGGTTCTTCAAGGTCCCTTCCAATCCAAACAATTCAATGACTCTATGATACATTCAGATTCAAAATATATTAATTATTTTAATGCATATGTATACATATACATACATATACACACACATACATATATATATATATATGTATATGTGCGTGTGTGTGTGTGTGTGTGTGTGCGTTAAAAACAGTGGTATCCAACTTCAACTTCTTCAGAATAAGAAAAACTGTGTAAGTAATGCTTAGAATGGCCTGGCCTTCCAATCCCTTCCAGTCTTTTAGCACATAGGATGGAGAGATGAAAACTGAGAAGGACCATGACCTCATGGAACTTAAAACAAAAAAGTAGATGCTCATCCTCAGGGCCTTTCAAACAAAAGCTGTTCGAGCTGCAAAGCACCCTTATCCTCCATTGTAATTTTCTATGCTCAGATCCCGGCAGGATCTGAAGTGTTGAGAGCAATATGGTAATGATGTTCACACAGACACTGTGAAAACCCGGATCATTTGAGAAAGAGAAAAGCATAAAGGAGTGGAATACTTCAGTTTTTTAATGCAAATTGACCTAACTTTTTCTCATAGACTTTAGAAAGAATTTTTCCCAAACATTACAGCTCTTGTTAAGCTGGTGCTTTTCAAGTTGCCTTCAAAAATATGTTTTTGAACACCAAAGAAGGATGAAAATGCCAATGACCAAGGTCATACAAGGACACAGTTTCTGACTGAACCCAGGCACTACCAGTGAATAAACTCCAATACATTAGCAGACATAAAAGCTGTGGTGCAAAGTATATCTTCTGGAATAACAAAACACTAACCGTTTACATGTGAAAGAGAAAATAAGGATTAAATACAAAATCTATGGCTACTGTCCCAGTTGTATTTGAAATTATCTCTTTTTAATACTGAGATTTTTCAATTCTGCATCTAAGTTATTTAACAAATAAACTTAACTCACTAAATCACAGGTACTTAATTGTTGCCAGTCTCAACTGAGACATGGCCCACAGCTGAGTCAATATAAGACCTGTTTATTAAAAGAGGAACAATTCAACAGTAAATAAAAGCAAAATGAGACAAGCTTTTTCTTGAAAGCTTATAATGTATTTACTGTTCTCATGATACTTGATCTTTGTAAGTCCTTTAAAAAGGGTAAAAATATCCATACAGCATGTGGCATGAGTATAGTTCATAGTGTCAGATCCAGATATGCATATACTTGGAGGATATTTTGTCTTAAAGCAAAATGAATTTTAGACTGCATTAGAAAAAGGCACAGAATGCACTGCTACAGTTAGAAATGAACAGTGTACTAAAACTTAGACTCTAATTCTAACAGCTTCCTGTTAATGTAAGGTAACAGCAATTGTAGGCTGATAAAATAAAAAAGTAATGAAATGGTAAATTTAGTAAGAGTACCATTTACACAGCTTCAGTACATACTCTAAATACTCTGTTTAGTACTCTCAAAAGAGTAAGCAGTGACATTATTTAAATTTCATTATAAATACAAAATTTAAAATTCTTATGCAAACAACTGGACTATGTTAGCATTACAGTATAGCATTTACTTCATTGTTATTAGAAAATGCTATAGCCTGACTGGTTAGCAGGCTAGGGATACAATTAACCTTCCTCTACAGATATGTTAATTCCTTTTTACATTCTTGTGAAGCATGTGATCCTAGTTATTCTTAGATGCAAGATTTATTGGCCTATTGGTCTGGTAAGAAAACTATGTACTTAAGGACCTGAAATTCTCACTTTTAATTAGCACGGTAGTTTTTTGTCTGAGTGCAATAAAAATAAACTATAACTAAAGAAGACTTCATGTGCAAGTATGTATTCTGCATGCATGTCCTACACAATTAGTTTCAGTGATGTTCTCTGTTGAGTGTCTTCTCACAGTCAAGAACCAATGAAACTAGGTCTTACAAAGTGAAATTAACAATTTCTAATAGTAATAAACATTTCTCAAATTCAGACTCAAAAACTTTAAAGTAAATGGTTTCAAGGGAACTATATATTCCTTTAAAGTCAAGCAAATATTCAAATGACTAATAAAAAATATTTTCTATTGCAATGCTCAGAACGAAAAAAAGTCTCTTGAAATCAGCATGACAGACCTGCTGCTTTAGTTGCCTCTTAAATTACAGGAGCCTGGTGTGGAAGACCTTAATCACAATAAAATGTCAAGTGTACAGCATGAGGACACGTCGAGGATGTTTGCTCTACCAAGTCCTTCAATTTCAAAGAACTATAAGAATAACAGTAAGCCCTGAAGTTTACCATGTAACCAACAGCAAAAATAAATATCATTGTTTGAGAGAAAAACTCTGCATTCATATGGTAGTATATCATATCATTTATATGATAGTATATTTGTGCATGTTTGATATAAATCACGTGCTTAAAGTGTTGTAAGTTTCACTGCAAAATACAGTGGAGGAACTAGGATACTTGTCACCAAATTCAAATATTTTCTTCTTATCCACATGTCACAGAATCATGATGGTTCCTACTCACTCATCTGATTCCATGAATTTTCAGTCCTTTCTGTACAGGGTCTCAAAATGCAGACATTCCAAGCACATTGGCACCCAAATTCCTTCCTGGATCTAAAAGATGCTGCAGACTGCAGATCTCCCTACCTTACTTTCCCAGGAATACACCACTTCACACACAAAGGGTCCAGATCTGCTATGATTAATTAATAGATGAGAAAAACATTCTAAGGAAGCACAAAACTCAGTGGACTCATCCAGGGGCTCTGTGGCACACAGGGAGAAGGCAGGTCCACTCACAACACTGTGACTACAAGAGCAGCTCTAGAGTGTGAATGCTCAGAATAACCTGCAGAGTGGCCCTGTGATGAACCTCACCACTACAATGCATGACAGGAGCTTGGTCATCTGGGTGGAGTCTCCTTTAAACAATTCCTTTTCCTCTGTCAGGGAAAATCTCAATAGAACTTTTGTGAGCAATTTCTGATGGGACTTTGGAGTTCTTGAAGGATGCATGAAGACAATCTTGTAGGGCTTCACTACATTTCTATGTAGGCAACTCTGTTCTGTGCCTCTCTTACATAAGGATGAAAATCATCTGCTTCCTCAGGATCCCACTACAGTGACTGGATGACAGTAAGTTGTCTAAGCATTTTGAGGGAGAAGATGTAAGATTCTTAAAAACATAGAAAAAATCACGTTAGGAAAATAGTGTGTCTACATTTTGCCTCAAGAGATCATGGTTTATGAGTATTTAACATAGTTCAACTACTGAAAAATAATAGCTTTTCTGAAATTGTATGGTTTTTATCAACTGTCACCACTATCTTGACTTTTTGTGCTTTAGAAATGTGTAGGATGCTAATTAAACTCGTAAATAAGGGTAGTGAAAAAATCATTGCAGTAATTTCTACAAATACGAAAACCACAAATTAAATTATTTAAAAGTTAGGAAAAGACTACAAATTTTACCTAAAAAACATTAAAAGTAAATTATTCTTTCTAATTAACAAAAATGCAGAGCACAGATAAAGCCTCTGAAGACAAGTCTTTCCTCAGGCATCAAAGCTCTCTTTAAACACTGTGTACTGATGAACTAAGTAACAAAAAAAGATGGTTAGCTGTAGCTTTTCTGTTTTCTTGCACTGATATAAAGACGACAGAATATCTAAGTAATTGTTTACTACACAGTGTGGGGTTGCTTTGCTTCTTATTTATTCATCCCTGCAAGCCTAGTAACACGACCTGAAAGACCTCAATTTACATAAAAATAAGGCACTACTGCTTTTACACAGGTACCCCCAGCTGCAACTGTGCAGACAAGAGTTTTAAAACTCATAATCTCGTCTTAGGTGGATTTGGTCAGGGATGACTGGCTAATTGGGGGAAACACATGAAAGCACCTCAAAATCCAATTAGCACTTCAGTGCAATTAAACAGCATTGCTATTCTGTAGAGACATGGCTTTGATCTTGCACTGAAAAGTGTCCTTCCTTAAAGCTGATGTTTTGACTTTTTTCTCAGTAATTAGTGCTAGTTGTAAAGCCATTCCTGACATGCTATAAACAGCATTTTGCTGCATTTGACACGATGACCTCAAATCAGTACTCTTTTTTGTCTGTATTGTACTGGTTTATTATTGGCCTAGCTACTTTACTCATTATTAAATGCACAATATGTAAAACGTGTTAACCAGATGAAACAAATTACCTAGGTTTAAGAGCTTTTATGGATACCTTCAACAGTGATATTAAAACTTTGATTCCAGTGAAATAGAGGAGACAATACAGAATAATAATAAATTACAATTACACTGATCTGCTCTTTTAAATTTCTTTTCTTTTTCATTCTGAATTGGAAAAGATATATTTTGATTTATGTCTGGATTTTTTTTTAGTCTGAATAAATGAACTGAAAAAATAATACATATTCCAATTATTTTGACCACTCGTCCCTCTAAGCCACACTTCTTATGGCTATGAGTTTACTGGCTGCACTACCAACCTCTGAAAAAAAAGAGCTGTATGTTTTGATCTCAAATGCAAACTCATTAACACAAACGTACGAACTACCTTATGTGCTAATATTATACTTCATGGGAAAAATGTCCCAGTACTTTTATTTGTTTTATTTTAAGGAATCTCTCACAGACAGAAACTTAAAAAGAAAAGAAAACAAAAGCACCCCTCTTTTATTTTTGTATCTCCAGTTACTGCTAAGTAGTATTTTGATGAAGATACTTAGTCATACTTTAATTACCCTATAGATGCAATGTTTAGATTATAAGAGATAAAAACTTCTATTTAGATACGAGACAAACTTTCTGAAAAATAGAAGATGATTTTGAAAAAACAGTTTCAGCCATCCTAAACATTTGTGAAAATGTCAGTGATTTTTGTTGGCTTTTTGTAAGCACAAAGCTGCCAGAAAAGCAACTGGTGGTTTCTATTGTTTCTTCTTCTTGTCACTCCCAATTTCACAATTGAAGAAATCACCACAATATAGAAAACACAACTTTGAAGTCCACCTGACTCAGGCCAAGAATTCGAAACAAAACTTCTTACACTCTCAGACAATAACTTGAACACTATCATGTAACAATATTCACTGTATAATCTTTCTCAATTCTGCCTAGTGGAATCAGATTTGTATAAAACGCTTACACACTAAGAATGTGTTTAGCTAGCTTGAAAAATAGTGATCACTCTTTAGAAAGGAATGAGAAATCCAGCTTTGGGATATAAGGCAGAAGCTTTTTCTGGCTTTCATACAAATACCTAGAGAACAACAGCAACTAACAAACTTTGTATTAGTTCTCCTTAAGCTCGTTAATTTAAAAAATATTACTTTGTCTTTTCTGTGTCAGGAGTTGAAAAAATATCAATTAATTCATAATTAAATTCATAGTCAGAGCATGTGTTAAAAGTCAGGAGGTTGTGAACCTCAATGGCAAACCTATTACTCTCCTCAGTTTACTACTAGCTTATTCTTGATGTCCTTGAGACAAATTCCACCCTGCTGTGGTTATCAACTTGTTATGCTACTGGGATTTCAGTTGTGGCAATCCAAACTTGTATAAAGAACTAGTTGAACTGAAAGTAGCTGCTGCTTTGCAATGGCATTGTCACACTGCTGCGTGCCACTGAATAGAATCAGAGGTAGATATACTTTAAAGCAAACCAATTAATTTTACTGCTGTTCCCACTAAATAATTCTACACAGTTTACAAAAGTTATTGTTTTAGTAATGAAGTCAAATATACAAACCTCAGGCAACAGATCAATATTTTAATGATCTGTTTTCAGAGTTGAAAAAACAATTATAAGATGTGCTAGGTTTTGAGAAAATATTTATGTTAACTCAGAAACATTTTTTCAATCTACAAGCTTAGAACAAGTGACTGTACAGTAAGCTAACCATTTACACCTAAAAAGAAAAGTCAAAGCATTTTATACTGAGGTTACTCACAAAAAAGACAGATCACATTAAGGCCTAATCCTGCACTTTCTGACGTCAATGGGACTCTTGCCATTGGCCTCAATGGGAAAAGAAGACAGCCATTAGAATATAATTTTACTTTTAGTCAGTCTTAATTATACAATGATGGAATGATTCATTCCATTGTTTGATTCATAACATTTTAGTATTTGTAAACATGATTAAAACAGCTTTGAGATACTAATTAAATTTTAGGGGCATCTTTTAAAATAACATTTACCTATTAACTCTAGTAAGAAGCATTAGAAATAAACCTAAATGGCACACATTCAGTTTGGAAGCTAAAGGTGCGTCACTACTAATTACACATAAATTATATCACTGTATGAAAAAATCAAATGCTTTGATAGAGTAATTATGAGGCTGCCAGTAGTGCTCTCCATCCCATTAGTTTCCACTTCCTGCCAGGCCCTCAACTTCTTGTGTTTTTAGCACCTTGTAGAAAACTGAGATTATGGTCAAATTGTAGCATTAGAAATTCCTTGCAAATAGGAAGAGAAGAAAGAAGCTCTCTCTTTTCCCAGTGTTATTACCCAGTCCAGGTCTCCACCACTAAGAATGTCTGATGACCAGCAAGCACCTAGCGAAACATCTCTCTGACATATTCATCTCAAGATTAGTTAATTCTAGTGACATGCTGACTTGCAAGGTTGGTAATCAGACACAAACAACACTTTTGCCAGCTAACAACACCAGGAATTAGTCCTCGCTATTTTCCAGTCCTCTTGCTAACTATAGTCAAAATGGATTCCAAATAGGTACTGCCATGTAGCAAAAGAACCTGAAATGTTCTCCAATTAGGCAATCTAGTATTATGCAATCTAGTGCATTAAATTAAATTGATAATTGGCATTTAGTCTGGAGCCTCTACCAAAATCCAACACAACAAAAAATGGAAGGAAGAAGACTTTTTTCCTAGTTGAGTGAAAGTCCAAGCAGATCTATGAAGACTCAAATAGATTCTGGTAGCCAAGAGATCCTCAGAGGAAGAGTGAAAATACCAGTGGAATTCAGCAAAAACTTTAACAAGGCTCTGCAGTGCATAGGAGGATAAGGTCCCTGCTGGGATTTACAGAGGGGAGCCCAAAAGAAGGGGTTGCACCAGCTTAACACCACTTTTGTCACAATGCTGATAGGTACTAACTCATTAGATTAGAAATAACTGATCAAATACTGTGAAAAGCTTAACAGTGTAGCATCTGCTTATTGTACAAAATTCTGTAATGCTACTGGGGATCTTGAAAAATGGAAAATGCCACATACTGCCCAGAAAATATCATAATATTGAATTGCTATTTAATAACTGAGTAATATGTGAATGCCGAGGACCAAGTACAAGTAATGTGGGTTACAAAGACCTTCCACAGTCTCTTCCTGTATTGCAGCAGGACTTTCTAAAATGTTGCAACGCTGCACTTCAAGTCAGATTTTTTTAAGTCTTAGAAGTCAGATCTGTCTGAATTGCCAAGTAGGATGCACATTGCAGTTTGCCAACTTTTGGATAACCCAAAACTGATGATCAGGCAAACTACAGCCTTATAAGAAACCTAGGAAGTAGTTTAAAGATGAGGCTTTTATCTCTGAAAACAATCTTTGATTCCATAATTGAAAGTCTGGCTGTAATCAGTCACCTATCCTACCTACATGGACAACAGGTTTAGCAAGCAACATTCTCAGGGTGAGCAGTCTCTATAACACTGAATGGTATTTTTTCAGAAATATTTCAAGGTAAAATACAGAAGGCTGTTTATCATATATTTACTTAAAAAGCATAAGAAAAATGACATAAAAATGAGAGGTATTTAAATATGCCTGAGGAGACAAAAAGAAAATTTCCCCAACAAGCACAGGAGTATGTATTTCTGCCAGAAAAAAAAGGGAATATATTGTATCTTAAGCATCTATAACTATGCTGTAATCTTCTGGCACCACAGCCAGTACAGCACCACAGTTACAGCCCAGACATGTTTCACAGACTTCTACTTTTTACTTAACAACTTCCTCAGGAACAAACCCCTCCATATATAAAAAATAAATGTACCGTGCCACTCTTGAATAGCGAAGGAATGTCATGCACCATCTTATTAACATTTACAAAAGAAATATATGATGGAAACAGGAGGGAATAAAGAAACTCTCCCCTTTCCTCATATTGCACATTCCTTCCTGTACTTACTCAAAAGCAATGGAAAATATTTTAGAAAGTAAATAAGAATTTAAGATCTGTTTTGCCATGTTTTAAGTCCCACTATTTAATATTCATTCATCTTTTAGTACCTGTGGCAATGGGTAGGCACTGAACTGTGAATGCTGTCCTAGCTAGAGATTAAAGAATTTCAGTGTGTTTGGACTGTTAGTGTGATCCATGTTTTGATAAGCCCTTTTATGCATATCATGCATTCACAGCAGTTTCATTTAACCAACAGCACCAAAAATGAAATGTTGCTTTTGTACATTTAAATTGCATTCCTAATTTCCAGGCAAATGGTGCATAATACAAATCACAGGTATAAAAACTTAGAAAATATTCTAATTTAAAAACATAAAAAATAAGCTATGTTTTTGCTAAGTCATATACCTATTTAAACTAAGTTCTGGTGATAGAGGACACAACCTTGTTTAGCAATGGGAATGACCACTTACACAAATAGGCTTGTCCCACATCTTTAACTCTCTCGTTCTGTTTTTACATACTTACCTGGCTATTAAGCTGTGAACAGCTGAATCTCTACCCAGGAAGAATAAAAACCTTGTCCTCATGAAGGGCTTTGGATGCAAACACATTGATGCTTCTTGGCCACATTTCCTAACCCCAGAACCACAGATCCTCAGTGCATGACCCTCTACAAGTAGGATGGCAACAAATTTATGCTGCTCTGTCTCTAGTTCCTAGTTCAGGAAAAGGACTTGCTAGAAGCAACAAAAACTGAACCAATATAATGACAAATGTCTGCTGCATTCAAACTACAGGTTACAAAGGAATGTATTATTTGAAGCTTCTCTTACAGGTTCAAAATACTGTTAAATAAAACTTCAGGAAATGATACCAGCCTTATTTATTTTCCTATTTATGACATGTGCCAGAAAGAATATTACAGGAGACTACACTTTTCAGCTGCTGGATTTTCTTTTAAACAAAAGAAGCTTAACCAAGCAGTCCATTAAAAAATTGTGACAAATGTAAGTAAAATATAATACAAAGCAACATTTTCATCTTTTGATGGCTGGCTACAGACCACATACACAATACACACAAATTTAACTCCACACTTATTTTATCTATTTGGTTGCCTTTAATACCTGAATTTATGTAAGACACAAACATTTATGGAAACACGACAGCAATTACATGTTAAATGCACAAATTTGTGTGGATTTGCTTTAATGCAAAACAATTGCAGAGTCATTGCTCAGCCATGCTGTGGTCTGACACATGCTCTAGTTTGTCAAGCTATGCTAAAGAAAGCACAATATGATGACAACATTGTATTTTATGCCATTTGGTGTCGACTCGAGAGACAATAATACAAGGATCTCACAGTGGAGGTATCATCAGTTAAACAACAACCTTTTTCTTTATGTTTTTATAAATGTATGCTTGATTTTACAAAGCCCCTTGGCTCACATTTAAGCATCAGAAATATTGCTATGAATTTTAGTATGTTCTAATGAAGTGATAAATCTTTTAACAGAAATCCAAAGTTCAGAGAAATATTTGCTGTATGTCACACGTATTTCTACAAGTAGGTCTTTTGAAATCACTAGGTTCACCCATCTCACTTTATTTCAAATTGCTAGCTGATGGACACTGCAGACAACACTTCTGTAAGTTGATCTTAATTACCATGTGTACTGATGATAATGTCATTCAGAAATAGACCACAATCCATCTTCCTATCATATTTAATGGATTTCTAGAAAACAGCCTAAATGTACAGAACAGGTGATGAATTATACTAACGCCCTGCACAGCCTTTCCAGTTAAAGTTCTGTCATATTTCCATTATAAAATGTCTTCACTTTCTACTTGCATCAGGCATAAATTATTAGATGTATAATTTGTGAATCTTAGCTTTTAAATAATAAGCACCTAGAACATCATGAGATAGAGTAACAAGCAGTCTTAATGTGAGAAGGATGAATTTTAGAACTCTTCAAAAGAACTACTAATTCCTGATCTAATCATTAAGCTGTCAGGCACAAATCCTTACAGGAACATATATTTTTCAAGAAGCACCCCCATCGTGATGCTGACATTCTTTAGATTCACTAAACATGTTTCCATCTTCCTTGCATAACAATTTTCTCCCTGTTGTTGAAGTAAGGAGATTAATTGATTTCCTGCACTGAAATACAGGATTGAAGCTAAACCAAGGCTCCACACCTGAAGCCAGATTTTGCAGAAATTTAGCATCATCAGATATGCTAAAGAATCTGCAATTTTTAACATTTTGGGATATATATCCTTTGAAACAGCTGGGGGCATACATATTTACCTCAGCTATAAGCATATTCATGGGAAAGAAAATGAAAATCAACAAAAAATTACAAAAACTTGCAACATTAAATTTTAGTGAGAAAGAATAAAGAGGTAAGCAACTGAGGCAATCCAAACAAAAGGCCCACTGCTATAGTTTACTATCACAGACTTAGCCTTAGAACACTTATGAATTTGTCTTGAATTTTGACATTTTTATATTATAGGATAAAGTCAGATAAGGGTTCTCAATTTGAAACTCAAATCTTGGTTAATTAATACACAAAAAGAGAGGCATGTTAACACTTGTGGCTCAGCAGGTCTAGTCAGCACACATCCCTTGCAAAACAAGTTATTCATGCAACAGTTAGAATCGTATGAAAATACTGTATCTTCATTAAAAGCAGAGTTAATCATTACAGAACAAGATGCTGGGAAAAAAAGTACTAGGATGCTAACATACTAAAAACCCAAAGTAACATGCTCACTTCAGTTTAGATCTATATCCATTCCAGACTGCTCTGTCACAGAAATAGTCCCAACCAAAACACATATGTAGTAAGCTCTGGTAAATTATTCTTAAATATTCAGTGTGATATATTGAAGATTACACAACTGCTGTTAGTTTTTTTTGGGAGACAATAAATGACAGAATTTAACATACAGAGGGTTTAAACCAGGACATGAAAAGTTCTAACTTCTCTCTCACTACACTGCCCTTCTTCCTTCATCCTACAAAGATAATCAACCATGGAAGTAGAACAAATTAACTTTATTATGGAACCAGAACAAATTAACATGAAGAATATTATAACTCACTGTGTCATTACACAGGGGTACAAACCAATTCCTTCTCAAGCAGTTTTGCAAATGTCAGGTTTCTTGTTAACCACATGGACAATTTTAAATCAAAAGTGTCAAAAAGGAAATGACTGAAAAATAAACCATTGCACCCCAGTTTCACATGAAACTAAGTCTATCCATGTGAAACAGGTTTATCACAAATTCTTATGACAGCAAGAATGATAAACTCCAGTGACCAAACTAATTGAAAAGAAGATGCTTCAATCTACAATCTGTGATCAGATTTCTGCTTTTGAAAGATTGCTACACACCTCCATATCTGATATGTAAGGGTGTTTAGAGATGATGAGCTATTTGCTTTTGGCATCAGGCTGTAATGGCACATTGCCAGTTGTTTCAAGAGAAAACTAAAAATCCAATACAAGAGGTACAGACTGTGTAGCTATTCTTGGGTTACCTTGGAGAGCAGTCTGACTGCTCTGAAGTCATGTCATTCATTCCTTGAGAAGTTTCAGACTGTCCTAGCAAACATCACAGTTTGGTCTCTGGAGCTTTTTTCCTTTTCATATTACCAACAATACAGTGATGTGGTAAACAGTACTGTTAAATGTGGTATCTTTTATTGGCATACCATCAACTTCTTCAGGTCTATAGACAATCAATTGTCTATAAACAATGATGTATGGACGGCCTGCATAATTAAAATCTGTACCACTGACAGCAATATTAGCAGTACATGCAAAATTACTGGTAGAGTAAAAAATTTTCTAGAATCAGAATAGACAGGAAGCTCCCAACAGACTGCCTAGATATGCTTTTGCAATAACTTTTTTACAATAACAAGCAGCTACTTGTGTACATTTAACTTGTGCACTGTACTTGTTTGCTCATAAGCTGGTTTTTTAAGTATTTCTGTTGCTTCCTAGCTATTTTAGCATATTCTCTTAATCTTTCCCTACAGCAAGAAACCAATATAAGTAGTATTCACAACAATGATTTCAATATTTTCCAATATATCCTACAGGAAAAAATTAACACTCTCTCTCAAATGGAGGAATATAGCAAATTAAAGAGATGATCTGCATAGGACACAATCAGAATAAAAGGAAATGGGATTGGTTGTCTTGCTTGAAGATCATACAGACAAAAAGGAGAATTTTAGCTTGCATAAGGGTGCATAGGTAGAGGTATGTATGTATGCATGTACACGTGCATATGCACTAGGACAAAATATTCAAGCACATAGCTGTAAAATAAGATTTTAGGATGTTGCAGAAAGCAAGCCATGAGGTGACTGTATGAAGTATGCATGCTCACATGGGTAGGAGGGGTCAGGATTACCTGGTCCATGCATATTTTTATTCTAACAATGTTTTTAGACATTATTTGTAAGGGATGATATTACCTTGACAGCTTTGCAAAGCTGTATTCCAGTTATGATTGCCACCATAAAATACCTATGTATGAACAGAATACATTTATAGAGAATATTTGGCAAGATCTGCATTGAAAACTATCACTTGTTGATGTTATCCTCCACTACAAATAAAACCCAAGCTGTCACACATCAAAAACCATATTAAATGAAATAAAAACTAATACAAAATTAATGTGTCTTATACTGAGTTCAGCTAAGCACAGCCATCTGTTTCTATCTTTGTTTATTAACTCCATTTCCTTGTACCTCAGATTACACCATTATTCAAAAACATACACGTCAATAATTGCTCTAGTCCACACACCACATTTCTTTGTTTTCTGACCCAAGAAGTAAATGTTTCTATTACCCAGTGTTTGGGCTGCATTTTATAATAACGACACTCATAATGTGAAGAAAAGCCACAAGGAGAAAAATTATCTGGAGCTTTGAACACAGCTTTTCCAAGTATGCTTACTTTAGGGTTGCTAACAAACACTACCAATAAATAAAGAACCACCACACTGAACTAGTAATATTCTTGCGTGTAGCAAACGCAAACATTAATTTCAGATAATAGTTAAATTGCATTTAAACCTATCTCTTTTCATAGCAGTTGCTACTTCACTATTTTCCTGAACAGCGATGCTCTCCTGAACTTTGCCTGCAGCAAACAAAAGCAGGACTGTTAATGCTAGTTTGTGAAAACTGCATGAAGACATTTAGCTTTAATATTTTTTTCAACGCTAAAAAATCCTGAAAACAGCTTGTTTTCTTCAATGCCAGATAAATTCCTACCTCTGTATAGATAATTTATTTGTAAGAAAAAATGTTTCTTACAAATTGGTCTTTTTCCTTGCTAGTTCAACAAAGATTTTCCTACTTCCCTAAATCATAAGGTAGAAATCTGCAAAAGAATCACTGCATGTCTGGAAAACCATTCCATTCATTGAAGTATCTCATCACAATTACTAGACTGCTTTGATAAAATCATCATCCCATTTTTCTTTCATTTCATCTTCATGCCCTGGATATGAGATATTAAAGTGATGAAATTGAAACACTGCTGACTAGTTAAGTCACAATTCCATTTTAAAGCTTTGTTTAAGCATTATCCTAGCATATGCTGTGAAAGCTGATTGCAGAAAAACAACAAGAAAAAAAGACCACCAATGATAAAATGCTTAAAAAATTCTTTTAGTCAATTGAAATGAAGCAGTTTGAGAAATGCTTCATACTTGATTAACTGTATCCTTTTGTATCCTCTCTTCCAGTCTTCATGTAAAACAGAAACATAAACCAGGAACGTTCCTTTAAAAACCACTAAGATCCCAACCTACAGATGACTCATTAAGTGCTACAACTAAGAGATGATATTAAACAGTTTCATTATATACAAAGAAGGTCAGACTGTTTCTTTGCACATGGTCCATGATATAGTACGGATCCAGAAGGTGCAAGATAGCTCTACAATTCTTCTGGTTTGCCTACCCAGGAAAGCAATAGCAAAATAATTGAGGGTATGAATTTAGTAATTGTACTTTATACTTCATTAACTGCTTGAGTAGACAATTATCCTGCATCTCTAAGTATGCATAACCAGTCTTGTTCCACACATAGAGAACATAAAGCATTTAAAGCTCCTTGAATAGCTCGTAACACCAGAGGACATTATGTAAGTTACAAGATACATAAATAACCCAAAACACTAAACTTTTATACTCTTTCTTTCTGCCAGAAAGAAGTACAATAAAATGAAGAGTGGTAGAAGCAAATTTTGGAATCTGCTTTTCCTAGCAAGTAACATAAATGAAAAGACAATTCAAATGCAGAGAAGTAAGGCAGATCTGAGAATAACAGTATGCCTTGGGTTGGAAGGGACTCTAAAGATTAGATCGTTCACACCCTGCTCCCATGGACAGGAACACCTTTCACTAGACCAGATGTCTCAAAGCCCCATCCAACATGGCCTTGAACATTTCCAAGGATGAGGAAGCCATGACTTCTCTGGCCAACCTGTGCCAGGGACTCACCACTCTTCTAGTAACAAATTTCTTCCTAATGTATAGTCTTAAACCCACTCACGTTCTATTTAAAACCCCATTACTCCTTGATCCACCACTAATGCCATTCCAGAAGTCCCTCTTGCTCTCCTGTAACCTCCCTTACGATAATGAAAGACTGCAATAAGGCTGAAAAGTCCAGTGCTCTCAGGCTGTCTCCATAGAAGTGCTCAGACTGAACATCTTCATGGCTTCTTCTAGACTTGCTCCCCATCCTTCTCAGTTTGGGCACCCCAGGGCTGGAGGCAGCTCTGCAGGTGGGGTCTCACCAGAGTGGGGCAGAGGGGCAGAATCCCCTCCCTGCCCTGCTGCCCACGGGGCTCTGGATGCAGCCCAGGACACTCTTGGCTGTCTGGGCTGGGAGTGCCCATGGCTGGCTCATGTCCAGCTCTCACCCCCAGCACCCTCCTTCTGGGCAGGGCTGCTCTCAATCCATTTCCTGCCCAGCCTGTGTTTATGTTGTACTTGGAATTGCCCCAGCCCAGGTGCAGGACCTTTCACTTGGCCCTGTGGAACTTCATGAGATTCACACAGGCCCCTCTCAAGGTCCCTCTGGGTGACATCCCCTCCTTGCAGTGTGTCCATCACACCACACAGCTTGGTGTCAGCAGATTTGTGTCACTGACAAAGGTGTTCAGCGAGGCCAGTCCCAACACCAACTCCTGATGACCACCAGGTCTGCACCTGGACACTGAGTCATTCACCACAACCCTTTAAGTGCAACCATCCAGATAGTTCCTTATTCCCCAAGCGGCCCATGCATCAAATCCAGATGTTGCAGCACAATTTAACTGTTCCAATCATGTAATATCCTATTAAGGTATCCTATACCCCCTCCTCCTCCCTTCCCTCCTCCATTATTCTTTTAATACCTCTTTCTTTTTCAAAACTTTTCTCTCACTTTCTGCTCTTATTTCTCCAAAAGACTTGATCATGCAATTCTGACCTACTCTGGCATATAAAGCCAAAAATCACTCTCAACAGAGACAGTAAACTGAATTTTTTTCTTTCATAAACTCCATTAGCAGACAATTATTCTGTATCACAAAACATGCATACTTTCTCCTTCCTACCAGAGGCAATAAATGAGCAATCTCGGAAATGGCATTACCCACATGAAGAGAGGCTGAGCAGGAATCAAACATGCAGCAATAGTGGGCAGAAACAACAGCTTGATTAAAAAATACTCTGGGCAAGAATAAAACACTAGAAACAGAAAAATGTTTTACTTTACAGAGACAGCCATGAAATCATGGCAGGCAGGCTTGGATTTTTATCCCAAGACAGAGAGAGTTCAAAACTGTACTCCCACTGCAATATAGAAGAAGATATAAAGATCTGAAGAAGATGAATTTTCAGGTTATTCAAATCCCATCACTTAAAGCAATCTTACCTTTCAAGTGTAAATATCACAAGAGCTCATTCCATCATTGATTTTGTTGGAAGTTTTCTGGAAGCCAAAGCATTGCAAAAAGGAGGTGTCTAGCACTGATAATTAATGCAGGAATTTACATGACATATCAGATGTCAGTTTTCAAGACAATAGAGAAACACTTGGAGCAGCATGAATGACTGGATTTGTGCTTGCAAAGCGAAGCCAATGTCTGCAACTACAAAAATAGCTTTTCATGTAAAAAATACCATGGTCTTTCTCATGAAAACTGTCTGCTTCTTTTTATCATATGTCCTAATGCTTACTTATTTTGCTGGCTGAGAGGGATTTGATAAGCTTCAAATGATTCTAGTCATCTATGATATCCAAACCCAAAACTTCAGGAAGCCAATTTCTACAAAGCAGAAAAAATAAATCCCTCTCTCTGCTACTCCTATTTTTCAGTCCTTTCCTGGTGACTTTTCTCTGACTAATGCATTTGCAAAGCTTCTTACATTAGGCTGTGTCCATTTTTCTTTCTGAAGTGGTGACTCTGCAGGTCAGCTTGCCTAATTTGGAATCTAAAGCAGACATGTATTTTGTGCATAATTTTCCCTGTTTATTTGCTGCCAGATAGTCTGAGGCTTACCTCTGCCTAGAGGAGAGAAAAGATGTTTCCTGGACCTTGATATTGAGGGAATTATTTCTCAGGGTCTTTTCAATGGAGAGTTTTTCCTAATATTTCACATCTTCCTATAACAAGTTTTCCTTTGTTCATGAATCAAATTAGAAAGGAGCTTCACATTCTCTATTTTAAGTATTACAGTAACAGATCAATTTGTGAGCTTTCTGGATCATATAAATTTTCTATACATTTTTTATTTCTAATCTTTGTTTCTCCTTTAACATGTCACTCTAGACTACTTATACTATGTAAGAACAATAATTTCATAATTATATAAAATAGCTCCAAGTATATTATGTAACCCTACTACAAATGCAATTATTTTTTCCACCTTAGTTTTATGCAATTTTAGCCTACATTTCCTTCAGTAAGAACAATGAATTGGTGCCAAAGATTCTAGACAGAGCAACAAATATTTTGTCAATCAATATTGGTCTCTTGGTACTCAAATGCTATTTGGGTAGACAGAAGTGTCTTAAAATGTCTGTTAGGTAATTCCACTTTTAAATTGACAACTACGATACTCAGAAGAAGCTCAAAACACCAGTTTTTAAATACTGTATGACATACAATATTTCTGAAATCTGCTTAAAAGTTGGATGTCCAAGAGTTTGTACAGAACCCAAAAGTACTGCATCTAATTTTAAGCAGATTACTGAGTCTGTAGCCACTAAATTCACATGTAAATATTTAAGCTAGAACTCCTCACCTGTTATTCTTTTGCTGTTTGCAAACAAAAGCAAACCCCAGCTTCAGATGCATTCTATTGTTATTACAACAGCTGAAATACTTTGCTTGTTCTTACTCCAAGAAGTAAGATGGAAAACAAGCACATGGTAAATATGAGTAATGAAATGAATGTGAGTACCAAACTGAAAGCTAAATTTACCATGTACTTGGAGCTGGAAAGAACAACTTAGTTTTTAAGGTTTCTTTCTCATTTTAAATCAGTCACTTTTGAATAGGGATTTGCTTTTCTTCAGAATAAATTAAAAGAGCACACAGCACATATTTGAAGAACAAAAGGATTAAATTCACAAAAGCTAAGACAATTTCCTGCAAATATGCAGGTACCAACGGCAAACTACAGACACTGTAATGTGGAGACAACAACAACAAAATCAATGAAGAGAAGCAGAAATTCTTATTATTCTAAGTACTTGCTAAGCAAGAATGTGTTAGTAAAACTGATGCTTGTAATGCCACTGTAAATGAAAAATAGAAATAGATGTTTTATTAGAGCTCCCAAGCTCAGAATATAAAGAAACTAGAAATGTTTCATACTGGACACATGAAATTAACTATTAAGATTACAGAATCATTTAGGTTGGAAAGTCCAAAAATTAGTCATCAGTGTCAGGTCCACCACTAACCCATGTGTCAGTGTGCCACTTCTACATGTCTTTTAAATACTACCTTGGGCAGCCTTCAACACTTCTGGTGAATAAATTCTTTCTAGGATGAAATCTCAACCTCCTATGGCTCAACCGGACACTGTTCCCTGTTGTCCTGTCACTTGTTAACAGGGAGAAGAACTGAAACCTGACCCTCACCTGGTTACAACGTTTATGTTTCAGAGAGCAGTAACTCTCCTCCACCCTCTTCTCCAGTCTGACCAGCCCCAGCTACTCCTCATCTGAATTGTGCTCCAGACCCTGTCCCAGCTCCATTCCCTTCTCTGGGCACTCTCCAGCCCCTCAGTGTCATTCCAGAATGGAGTGGCCCAGAGCTGGACACAGGATTTGAGGTGTGGCTTCCCCAGTGCCAGCCCAGGGGGATGGTGACTGTCCTGCTCCTGCTGCCCCACTATTGCTGGCACAGACCAGCTGTCCTTGGCCTTCGTGGCCACCTGGGCACAGCTGGCTCATGCTCAGCTGCTGTTCACCAGCACTCCCGGGTGCTTTTCCCACAGGACAGTTTTCCAGCCACTCTTTCCAAGGGAGATCCTGACACTTAATGATGTTGAACCTCAGACCACTGGCCTTGGACCATGGATTCAGCCTGTCCAGATCCCTATGCAGAGCCTTCCTGCCCTCTGACAGATCAACAATCTGACTTAGAGGGCATTTGATCCCCTTGTCCACATCGCTGATACAGAAATTAGGCAGGATAGGACACAATTCTGAGTAAATCTAAGGGGCAAGCATAGCTAAAAGACAATGTGAAGGTAAATGATTGGTTTTACAACAGCCATGAGGAATGAAAAATATCAGTGAGAAGTGCCTGACTTCGTGAAAGTTTCTGACTCCAATATCCTACTACTTCATGACATTTTGCACCCTGGCAGTGTTTATAAGAGGTTCAAGGGCTTCTTAACACCTATCTGACACTCTGAGACCTTTTTCCTGACTAGCAACACTGATCACCTAAAGCATGTAATGAAAAGAAAAGCTTTGGAATATATGAAACATTGTCACAAATTGATTCCATTTCTAGTACTCAGCCTCCACCTGGAAAAGAAAGAATTTAATCATAATAGAGATAAGGTTCATTCAAACATTTACATTTGGGAGCAAGAGGGTGTATTTATAAAAGCACTCTTTCATACAACATTACTGGTAGGAACATAAAAGCTGAATGGGTTGGGAATGAACATTCCTACTCAGGGAACAAGAAGGAAAGCAGTACATGCCTCTAGTATTCTTTTCCCCAAGCAAAAAAGTGGCCTGGGCTACCCTGAACCCCTACGAAGACACTCTCCCAGCTCAGAGTGCTATAGTCCTTCCACTCTAAAATCCATACCTGCTATTTCTCCTTTCCTGAGACAAAAGTATCTATGCTTTAATCCACGAGTACTTTTTATCCCAGGGATCCCCTATTCTGCAATTTTTTTGAGTGTCTGAGCTCAGAGTTCCCCATCCAGCCATGTCACCATCCACATTCCTGTTGCTGAAACTGCATCTGAACTTTGTGTGGGCCAGTCAAACTGTGGGAGTGACCAAACTCCTTGATCCCTCTTCTCCTTTATTCCCAAACGCCACCACCCAGTATCAGGTGAGCCTGCTATCTGACTTGGACTGTCAGAGAAAAAAAAGTGGCTGGCCTATTAACTTTGGAAGACACTGAAAATACCCACATTGCACTTATGAAAACATTAGGAAAGTGAAAAAACGCCAGGTGTGGATAAGAAGGCATCTACAATAGCATTCTTTACCCAAAGTGACTTATTTCAGCAATATCTATCCAAAATTTGCAACAACCAGAGTTAACACTTGAATTTTTTTTTTTCTCCAAGTATTCTGGAAAGTAACAGTGAATGCTGCTGACTCCCAAAACAGATCAAGGTTGCCTCAAGACTATCAAGAGAGTAGAAAGGTATTATAAACTCTGTATTCAGTATTGCAGAACCTGAAAATGTTTTATGTAATCAATTAAAACTGCTAAAAGAAGGGAGAAAACATTTTCTGAGTTCCTAAACTTATCAAGATTACAGCTGACAGAAAAAAAATCCAAGGATTCTTTTCCTAAACTTTAGCTGCACATACTATTGCTGTGACTGACTGGTTTTATTTCGAATTCTTTTGATTTTATTCCCATACATCTAAAGCTGCTTCAATTTCCTATATGATATCATCAGACCTTCAAGATTTAAAGTCTATGTCAGAAAAAAAACCAAAAAACCCCAACCAAACAAAAAACCCTAAAAAACAAAACAAAACGAAAACACCAAAATAAAACCCAAAAACCTAAGGCTTTCCATCTTTCACATTCTGATGTGCACCAACTCTCATTCAACAAAAGACCTGTCAGCAGCTCCATTATCAAGTACAGTAATAAGCTTAATGTCTGTGTGCAGTTCTAAGCCACTTCCCATAGGAACTACACAAATGCTTCTTTGTTAAATCCTGATTCAAGATTACAGACTTTTTATCTGCAAACTGCAATGTGCTTTAAAATCTCTAGTGCTGGAATCTTTGGTAATCAGATGAGTGACAATACACAAAGTTGCACTTGTGATGATTAGAGAATCATAAGCATCTTACATGAGGAATGGAGCAGAGATGGGTGGATAGGCAATTTCACTCACCTAAAGGAAGAGCTTTGTGTACGCATGCTAAAAAAGTATTACACAGTTTCTGTATTTTATCTGAAACAATCTTTCCACAAGATCATAATATGATAATTAATATATCTCCAAGATCTGGGGAACTAGGTTCTTGGGTGATATATTGTATCTTTACACCCCACAGTTTTCAGACTGATCTTATTTTTTATTTATTTATTACAATACTGCATTTTGGGTAGATATCTCAGTGAGAGATTCAGGCACTTTGTAAATTTGAAAAAGGTTTTGTGCCCACGCATTTCATATATATGTGCTCATTACAGTTCACAATTCAAGCATTGTTATTTCTTTCTTTGGCAGTAGCAACAATATTTGTAATTGCATGAACAGGGATAAATGCAAGAGGGTACACCTAATTTATACAGTCCATTTCCTTTCCATTAGAGACCTCCCTCTTCCTAAAATCAAATTAAGTGGTATTATGCTTTAGCAGAAAGTAATCAAATAGTACTTTATTTTACTAGAAACACTACATTGTTGACCTTTTTATTTTGATTAAAAAATAACAGGAATGCATGTGAAATTTACCAGTACAATATCTGACTTAGGAAATGCTCAGCTGCATTAGAAGTCAAATATGTAAAAAAATTAGTTAAACTGCTATCTAATTTTTCCTTTCCCTTAAAGACAGCCTTGTAAGATGTGTGCACTCTAAAGGCAATTTTTCAATTATGACTATGTAAGAAACAAACATAATCCAAGGTGTTTTTTCTGTGTGCATGTTTGTACCTGCATGTGCAGACCTTGATAACCAAATATATGTGCAAACACATGACTGGTGGCAAACCCATCTACATATGATCAGAAAAAGGTATTGTGCATATATACAGAAATATATATACACAAAGCCTGTGTATCTTCAGTCTCTTTTAGAAAACCTGTGCAAAACCTCACTGGTCATAAATCATAGTTTATAAGAAAACATGGATTGCAGAAGAAATAGTGACCTCAATGAATTATGTTTCTTTCAGTTTGCAATTTTTACTAGTGCTAAAATGTACTTGTACATTTATTGTTTAAGGACAAAATAGATTTCTTCTTTCCTTCTTTTTTCTTAGCAGTTACATTTGATTAGAATGCCTTCTTTATCCTCCTCCTTTAATTATATGACAAGAACACAGCATGGTAGAGAAAACAAATTCTGTTTACACAGAATTGTTGAACTACATCTAGGAAAAATAAGAACGGATATGCCCTTAAAACAACAGAAGAGAAACAAAAGAGATCATCTAGGCAGCCAAAGTGAAATTAGTGGGTGCTATATTTTCTTTTGGTGACATACACAAGCATCACTTCATGGAGTTACAGATAAAAACAGATACCTCAACATTTTGCTCAAATAGGTACTGTTTCATAGCTTCAAAGTATTCCTTAAATAAAGCAGGTCATCTTCACTGAAATTCCATGTTTTTCCACTTTCTTGGCATATATAGGAACAGTTCCATGTGGGCACAGAAAGAACAAAGTCCTTCATGAGTCATTACAGAACTACTACTAAAGAACTACTTGTAGGCTTCAGTGCCACCAAACCCAACACAAAACACACCCACCCCTGTAATTCTGACTGGTGAAAATCTGATGTAACTAAATTGCACAAATCAAAGAATAGGCAGTGAAATTGTGAATATGCTACTGAAATCATTTTTCCTGAAAGACATAGCTTCAAACACCTTTTCATTTATAGTGTCCTCATTCTGCCTGGCCTATCTAAAACCCTGAATGATAACATGTTTTCAGTCAGAAGTTCCACGTTCCTCTGCCCAAGTGATTAAAATGTAGCTGCAGCAGGGCCACTTTAGGACATCATTAGTTATGACCACAACTCTCCACGGGTCTGAAAATATCTTCCAACCACTGAGTACTTCTGTTCCTCTTTCATATCAATTAAGAAAATCTGGTACACCAAAACAGATAACAAAGTTTATTGGTGGTGGAAGGAATGAAAAGGAGCCAAGTATAGACTAAACATAAAGGTTACATTCAACTTGAATGTAAAGGTTACATTACGAACTTCACTGGCAAAAAAGGTACAAACCAATGTTTTTAGGGAGATAGCAGAGAGTCACATGAAAAGTTAGAGGAGCATAGAAGATGTACAACACACATAATTTCAGATTTTGTGCACCAGACCAGCAACTGATTACAGTTAATTATGCTATATGTTCTTTTACTGGGTAGGCACAGCTAAACACTATGGTCTCCTTGATTTCATTTTTCATGACATAGATGGTACTAGCAAAACTGGTAGCTTAGGATATAGGAGCACTTATTGCTGCTCAAATATTAATGAGTTTTCTTCATCCTGCCTGATTTCAAAACAAAAGGAAAGTGAAAGAAATTGTGTTTTACCAACGTGAAAATGTAGCAATGTACAAACAGCCAGAAAGAGATTTTACTTTTTTTCCCCAATATCCCCCACATATTTAAAACAAAGCTGTAGGCAACATAACACTGTCACTGATTTTTAATGACATTCAATGTTAACTGAAAAAAGAAAACAAATATAATTAATTCACCAGGCATTTGTTTTTTTTCTCTAAATAGTAAGTTCAAACGTAACAGTGAAATAAGTGCTTGTGGCCTAAGGAAAAATTCAGTGTGATAAATATGCAGCATAAAAAGCTCCTAATAGGAGGAGCCATTGGTTGACTAACCAAGAAACAGAAAGTTATTCTTATTTGTTAACACTTGTTAATTATATATATATTTTTTTAAAAAGTTTCAGGTTAACACATTTTTCTTCTTCCCACAAATAAAATACTTTGGCAAGACCTGAGTTGTACTGGTAGTTATAAAAAAGGATGGAGTCAAAGCACATCCACAGCTCACCAAAACATGTAGCAAGGTCAAAGACCACAGTTAGATGTGAGATTTAGGTTGGGCATTAGAGGGAAAAAACAAAAGTCTTTAGCAGAGTAATGAAGCATTGATAAAATGTCCAGAGACACATGGTTGATCCTCTGTCCATAGAGGTTTCAAAGAAATATCCAGGCACAGCAGAACCACAGAAAGCCAGACTGGACCTGATGAAGGGCTGGTGACATGCCCATCCTGGGTGCCTGGCTGGACTGAGTGATGCAACACAGGTCTCCTTCAATCAAAATTTATATGATTTATCGATTATACCAACTTGATTTCACCCTTGACATTTTTTGTTTAGTGGTTGCTTGCTAATCTTCAGGATAATATTTTTTTCCATTACATTAAGAAAATACTTCTGTTTAAGGCTGACTAATACACATACTCATAACACAAGATGCTTTAATTAATTAGGTTATTTGAGAGAGTACACATTTTTAAACATAAATTTTACTAGACAATTATCAGTAATAATTAGACCTACAGATTTAATCAAGGAACATACTTGATTTCATACTTGAAACAGAAGGAGATGCTTTTACTATATCTCCAAAATAAACTTATTTATACAAAATGCAACCTGAGTTCCCAAAAGATAACTGAGTTGCATCATATATATCATACATTCTATTTAGAAACAGTTTTAAAAAATCCCAACAAAACATTAAACCTGGACACCTACCTGCCACTCCCCCTTCCCCAAAAAAAACGTATTAATGTCCTCAGATGACTGAAAAGTCTTGTAAATTTGTAATCTGGATCATTATGCCTAGATAATAACATTTAAACATTCCCATATTTGTATTCATTTTAGACGTATCTAGGCAGGCTGACATAACGGAATATATTTCACTTACCTATTACAAAATACGCAAAAATGAACAAAATATCCCAAACCACACATTATTTAGAATTCCAGACATATTAGAATTATTTTCTTACACTTTTCAACAATTCTCTTTAACCATATTTCATCATTTCTCTTTGGGCTAACAATCTTGTGCATCACATTTTTGGACATACTTTCCTACCCTTCTGTATTAGGCATCTTGTAATTAGAAGAAATACAGTTCAGTATATATAGCTAAACATAAGGGATGATGGCACCAAGCCAAAGAGAACTACAAATAAAGTAATCTTGCTGTCTGAGTGTTCTGGAAAGATACTTGACCTTTCAAAAGCTAAAATGATTCCACTTGACTTAAGAGAAACTAAAATATATACTTTAAAAGCTACTTTGAGATAAATTTTTTATAGAAAACTCTTCAAATATTGAATATTCAAAAGTTGACCAAAAGAAAATTTTTATGTCAATTTAATAAATTTGGAAAGCACAATGATTACTTGATTATTTCTGAAGTAAATCACATTCCCTCCATTGGTAACAGAACAGCTTCTACACTCTGTTCTATGCTGTGAAGAGTTTACAGTTTACAAAGACAGCATTAATTTCTTTATATAATTCATTACATATGTAAAAAGCAAATGCTTTTGTCATAACAAAGCTAATCCAGCATCACAATTACAGGAATGCAGAGGGAAGTGCCACTCATTACATTTGACTAAATAAATTTAAATGTTTTTCAGATGCATCCTCTGTTCTTAGACAAGTTCATAAAAACACGTTATTAAATATTTTAGTAAGTACTTTGCTGTTGAATTGTAATTGATGTTTCGAACTACTACGAATTTAAAATGATCAAGTCCCTACTATGTGATATTTAAGCATGTGGCAAAACCAATACTTACATATAACATAATGTTAATAGTATCCTTCTAAAATATGCTGTTAGTGCATATTCATAGTGAGACCTCATTATATGTCAAAAGGCACATATGTAGTAAATTTAGAATTTGTTTTCATGTTCTCCTTCCAATTGTTAAAAACATTGAAGCACTGAACAATTTTAATTGAACATTTCATGTTTTTAATTAAAAAAAAGCTCTAAACCACTATTTATCATGTTGCTGTGGTATTAGCAATTTAATTTCCTTTTTATTTTAGTTAGCTATATCAAAATCTTAATCTCTATTTTTTCATGTATTTAAAGAAAAAACTCATTTCTAGGTATTCATTCCTTTAGCACAATCTTATTATAGAAGACTACAGAAATCATTACAAGAATTATGTTTTTGAACTTAGGCATTTGAAATAACTACACTACTGATATGTCTACAAAGTGTTTTATTTGAATTTTTTAAGGCAGGCAGACAGGTTATGGTCAAAACTGTATTTTTCTCGAGTAATTTAAGTATTATTGGAATTCAACAACAAACCAAGAGAATATACAAAACAGAATATGGAAAGGAAATTCTTCCACTAAAAAGCGAATGTTTTTAAAGATTTAACTTACTTTGAGCAATTATGATGAAATTACTTTACTACCTACTAAGTTCAAACAACAGTTTTTATGTTTAAGAACTGTGAATGAGCTTGTCCCTTTTGGATGCCAGCTGAAGAAAACAGTCTCTTTTATTTAGGCTGTAGAAACACTGTAGAAACACAGTAACTTTAAAATGCAATTTGAAAATATGTTTTATAGTGCAGTTAAAAGTGGGATCATAAAACTGGCTCCTAGAATTTTGAAGAAGTAAATACCAACTGCAAACCATCAGTCATCAGTCTCCTCTGAGACTAATACTAGGTTTATATGAATAATTTTAAATGTACCAAATGTATGGATTTTTTAATGTATATCATAATAGCTACTCAACAAATAATGTGGCTTAGGGACAAATTTCAAACATATTCAGAAGTACAATGAACTAAATTTAAAACTGGATTATAGCAACAGTGTATTAGTATGAGCTTTAATTTGGTGCTTGTCAGAAAATATAACAGTTTTAAAATATTTAAGCCAGAAATAAATTCATGCTAAATAAAATTTCACTGTTGGTTTTTGTTAAGTAATCTATCTCTGACTGCAAATCAAATGTTCTATTAGAATTGGTATTCTTCCTTGCAGTGTGACAGAATAGATACCATTTGAAATGAAGGTATAAAATGACAATACACTTTGCTGGTAGTCTGAGGGGCAAAATCAAAATTAAAAAACCAAAAAACAACAATGACCTAATGTTCATAATATGATCATAATTGCACAATTTACATGTAATCATTCATTTGTGCTTTAAGTCAGTCTTGAGCTCCACAGTCAAGTGTTTACATATAATACTTCTGCTGTTCAGTAGCTCACTGGGAGAGGCATCCAGCACCCTGGTTTTAACACTGGGGTTAACAAGTGCATTGGAGGATTAAAGCTATATATTTCTCTTTTAGTCACACATAAAGGAGAAAATACAACACAAGAGAACAAAAATCAGATCTTGAGTTAAATGGAAATTCAGTATTATATTATAGTCTACTAACACAGTAAATAAAGCAAAAACCTGAAAATGTATTTCTGTCAGTACACGCAGATGTTGTGGCCATTTCAATTTTTGCTGTATCAGAAATATGTGTCTTGGAACTCAGAAATGAGGTGCATTTTTCCTGAAGATTAACTTACACACTTCTCTCTAGTGATAAAAAGCACAAAATTAAACTTTCTATTATGCCTGATAAATTGCTGCCAAATTTTGCATCAAAGAATTGAAATACCATCACAAAGCACTATGTTTCCCACAGAAAAGCTTAAATTAAAATAACAGTACCTGTGGATCTCTCTACAAGACAAATCAAATCTGAAGTATAACATATCTCTGTTTTCCACAGTCAGAACAAGCAACTGGGAGCAAGCTGTGTACAAATCATAGGCTTCTGCTCTGTTCATCTTGACGATTCAAAGGTGTACCTACATCGATTCCTCCAGCTGGCTATTATACTGCATTATTTTCAAGGGTACAGGTTAAGGGGGACAACCCATCTTGCACTATTCAAAAGGTAGTTTGAAATTTTGTCTCATCTCATTGCTTATATAGAAAATCTTTTATTATGTACCATAGGACAAAGGATTTGCAACTGTCTGTTATTTGAGAAATATGGTATTGCAGTAGTTTATCTCACTGTATGGGTCTTGAAGATGCACAGTGGTATCTCAAATCAACTTCTAAAGAAAACTGCATGCCATTTTTGTGACATTGGGAATACAGATAAAACTTACACAAAAAGAAAATTTGGGGTTTTGATAGTTATGAATTATATATGGTGCTGACGAGATTGTTCAAGAGCTTTTTTCTGCTTCAGGAATTACTTTTGATAAAGTTTTGATTTGACTTTTCCTTATTAATGATTTCTACAGATAGGTGACTGGTTTTCTATTCATTCCTGAACATTCCTAAAAGTTCCTAACAGAACTGAAAAAATATGTCCTCTGCTAGGCTTCCATTCCCAAAATACATCAATACACAGCTATCTTTACTCATATTAACAAGTCTTTTAGTTTCACTGCCAACATGATCCCTTATGGAAATAAAATTAGGTGTCAATACCTGCAAGACTCCATGCAAGCAACTACTCCAAACTAAGATGACAATAAAGAAATATAAAACCAAACAAGTTTTAAAATGTCCTTACAAAAGCTCTACACAGTAAATTTTCCTCCTAGCTGAAGGGAAATTTTCAGATGTTTTGAAATATGTGAAAAGACTCCAACTTCTCACTGTACACTCTAACATAAACAGTAATGCTATTATAATGGAGGAAGAGGCAGTAAGTTGCAATAAGTATTGTTGGTTTGTTAAACTACATAAAACTCTGAAACTCAGCTCTGTTGCTTGAATAAGCTTTCACTGATCCTCATAATTATCAGGGTTTCTATGGAAATATTTGCTTCAGAATTCAGAAAGAACGAACATTTTAATGCCAAAAGCAAACAGAAACTCCTTACTAGTTGCTAGATTTTGTAAGTTAGCAAGTATCATTAATACATACAAGAGGGTACAGATTGCTTGCCACTTATTTACTCTTCAGGGAATTTAAGTCTTACAGTCTCCTGGGGTTAAAGTTGTGACCTATGCACAGAAAACAAATACTAGAAGCAAGAAAAGAACCTCAAAACTTGGCACTAAACATCAACAATCCAGCAGACCTACTTCAGTGAATTCAGGTTTCTGAATAGCCTAACAGAACAAAAACTGGAGAGAAAATGTTTTTGTGCAAAGGAAGAGAAAAGGTCTATAAGAAAGCAATATGTATGTATATATGTAGTACTCAGATACTACTATGTACTGTAATGTATTGCCACCATTTTATACAAGCACAAATGTACATATATACAAAACATATACAACGTCACTAAAAAAGGTAACAGAGGTCCTGGTCCTTAAAAGATTATATGAACATTTACCTACAAGCATAAACATGGATGTCAGTGTGATCACTGTGTTCATTGCATTATTAAAAGAGTGCAAAAGAGAAAGAACCACACACAGGATAGGAAAATCTAATAGGGGAAAGATTTATTCAGAGAAGAGAAATTTAGAATTCCATATAGCAACAATTCAAAATAATTTTGACAGACAAAATGAAAGTTATATTTATTTAAATTATATAAATTGATGAAGGGATTGCAAACCAGTAAAATGTGAGGATTAAATATTTTAAACTCAGAAATGTATTTGCCACTTGTTCTGTTCTGTCTATTCATAAACACTGCTCTTATCCCCCCCCAAAATGTATTTGCCTTCTGAATTCTATTGTACAGAAGACATGGTGTTTTAAAATTAGATTTAAAAAAGCTAATATTAAGAAAGAAAGTTTTAGTGAGATCAAGCCTTAGAGACATTTGCCAATCCAAGCGAGAAGCAGACACAAAACTTTCATTTTTGTGGAAATACCCACAGCATGCTTATTCTTTATAATTTACATGACAAATGCTAAATATTGGAGAGAAAACGCAAGAAACTCTCAGTAGGACAACCTGATCCCTTGATAATTAAAATATTCTGTTTTAAAATAGAAAGCATATGTATCCTAAATATTTAAACATTAGAATTTAACAATATCTTGGGAAACTGTTTTAACATTGTTAGTAGTATCTCACTTCTGTGACAAGAATCCATAATCCAGCTATGAAAAATAAGTGCAAGTTACAGTTGTTTTTTCCTTGTGACAATTGGACTTGATTCAGTATAAATGCTATCTTATTCCTCCAGACTTCAACTTGTAACAGCTATGCCCTATCTATAACATTTTAATATGAAAACTATATAATTCCGTTATAGTTTGTTGAAATTCATATTTTTGCTTCAGCAAACACCCTCAGCAGAAGAAAAACCTTTAAAAACCCCCATGTGTTCCCAGAGCACTAAATGCATCATTAAATGTCAAAAACAGGCAATACGAAAAAGGAATACTATCCATTTTAGAAAAGAAAAAGGGTACACATCTAGAGAGCTCCTTTTCAATACTCAGAATCTTACAGTTTTCAGCAAAAAACCACAGTTCATCTCAGCTCCTTGTGCCAAGCATTTCTACTGAAAAGCTTTGTGCAATTACTTTACAGCTAGAAATAGAGACTTTTAAAGTTACACAAAATCCAGAACTACTAGGTAATGGAAATTCTACAAGGTAACTATGAAGACAACTGTCATCTTCTGCAGGTTACTTGACAGGCAACATTGTGAGATCAATTTATTCCCTGCACTCTGCTAACTGCACTCCTAGTAATGACCATTTGGGCACTTTGTTTTTTCAAAAAGCTCTTTGGTGATTTTGCAAGGCACAGCTGTACAAAGTGCTGGATTTGAACACTTCCTGTCAAACATTTTTCAAAGGTGATTTCTTTAGGGGTTTATTTTTTGGGGGGATGGTGTTTGGGCACTTTCCCCTTGAAATTATTTTCTGCACTTACAGAGGAAACACTGGTCTGACTGCTTTTATAAAGTGGAAGTAAAGCATTAGACTTTTATCTTTCACTACTGCAAAGAATGTGGTTGTAAAGTAATTCTTAGTAAAAATGCATTTAACATTACTGCAAGATCAGACCCTTAAAACATCTACTCCTGTTTCACAGACTAGTTTCATTGAATCTTTTTATCTTTGAGCACAAAATCTCACTTTTGTGTTTCAGAGTGCATAGTACGCTGCACTATTACAAAACTTGATAAGTAATAATTTACTTAAAACAAGTTCCCAGCACTAAGGATATCAATAAAACCCAGAACTAGAGCATAAAATTGAAGAGACAGTTACACAATTCTGTGTGTGCTTGCTGCCCTAGCTCACCGCTCTGCATCTCCTCATCAACCTAATTCATTTGACACACAGTCTCCCCACAGCTGAGAAAAGTCCCGCTTCCTTACCACTTCTTAGGAAAAGCTTAAACACAAAACCCACTATGTTTAAGTAAAGTTAAGGTTGTGACACAAATCAACAAAAGGCAGGAAATTCAAAGATAATACTGACAATCCATGCTTAATTCATGATTGCCTAACAAAAGGGCAAAACGTTACAAGGAACTAATGTTTAGCTTTAACTTCACTCTGTCTCTGCTCTTGGGCAACCAGGTGTTTATTTCAAATTTTATAGCAATTCACTATGTCCTGTCAGTCTAGATGCATTCTAATGATTATTTAGCTAATTGTCAACATCCTAGCATTTTACAAGACACCATGAATTAAAAATACATCTTGGGAAAATTATGCTAGACTTATATAAGGATATAATAACATAATTTCTTTCAGAAGTAAACAAAACACATTTTTCATATACAGAAGTACAGAATTATTAATTTTGCAATGTAACATGAAATAAAGAATTTTTCTTCTTATCAGCTAACAGCTCTCAGTATGTATACACATACTTCAATTTTTACTTGAATCCCACCTGTCTGTATACTATAAAGAAGTGCAGCAGGCTTTGTTTAATCTTTTAGGCTTCCAAAGAAAATGTAGTATTTTAGTGCACTTTGAAAACAATAACTACATTAAAAAATGTATGCCTGGTACTTTTGTATACTATCTATCCTATGCATAAATTAGAAAAATAAAAGAAGGAAATTAATAAAATTACAAAGATCATGCTTCACAGACTTCTCTAGAGGACACAAAATTACCACACATACATACCTTATTAAGTTAACTGAAGGACAACAATAACAGTTTTTGCTGTAATTATTCTTTATCTACTGAAATTATTATTGATAAATCAATGCACCAAATGATTAAAAATTTTGTTGGAAATTAGTAATATTACTCTTTCTTTCCCAGTTCAGTTACTAAGCAATTATGAACTTATCCCAGACATCAAAATTCTGATGATTTTCATAGCACAAAAACCTACCACTGACCAGCTTCAAAGAAGACTTTCAAAATCCCATATATGTACCAACCTGGTGTCAAGATTTTAGTTGTCAAAGCAAAGACAAATCTGTGTTTCACCCTCAGGATAATCAGAAACAGCACAGTTGCACAGGACTGTGCCCCCACCCAGTCACAGCCTCACAGAGCCTCTGACACTCCCTGGTGGAGCCCCAACAACTGCATGTGTGAAGCTAAGTCTTTGTAAGACCATGGGACACCACCTAAAAATGTTTCCTGAGAAGTCAGGCATGTGCTCCTCAACTGAGGACAAAAGCGTCTGAGGAACAGTGGCTGCTCTTCTCCCCTTGAGAAGAAAGACAGATTCTCGGATAAAGGAGATTCGACAATGAACAGAGTTCGCAGCACTGAAAGGTGCTTGTTTTTTAACTTACAAAAGCTACAAATGCAAATATGAGAGAGTCTTCAACTGAATTAACAGAAAATGAACAAGAAAAGTGTGATGCCTGGCTCAACACTGCAACACTCTAGTCAACCTAACTAACATTCACTTGCTATCACATTTTTAAACTAAGGCAAAACCTCGACTTCCTTCAAAACCATAAATTACGCTTACAAATTCTACTTTATTACAGTTTGTTTTGTATTTTCATCTCAGATTAAAAGCAGAATTTATTTGTCAGGTTGGCATGCTGATACATGCTGAAGACTGTAATGTGAATCGATTAGTCAATAAAGTATCAAAAATCAGTATCTCAGCTGTTTTACTGGATCCTTAATAGCAAAACTAGTTGCATTTTTAAGTGAATAGTAAAACACTGTAGCCACACTATCAACAGAAAATATTCTCAAAGTCCCAGTAACTGAGTGTAATGATGCTAAGTGACTGCAGATTACAACATGATAGTGACAGATGGGCCTTAGTATACAAAAGAGAAGCTGAGGTTGGATAGAGCTAATCTGCCAAATGCTACGTTTATTCTCTAGTCATTCTTTCTGAAACATGCTTCCTGCCTTCTATCACTACCTTTTCTCTCTCTTTATTCTTTCATAAATATAGTTTTCGCTATCTTAGGTTTCTTTGCTTCTGTTTTTCAGTTGTTTCCCCACTTTGGGGGAAAAAATCATGTTTTCCCCTGAGTAACCGCAGTGAATGAAGGGTGAAATCAATTTGAGAAATTATTGATCCTCAAGACATGGATTCCACTATGCCCATGATAACCCTTTCCTCATGGGGTGTCAGAGTCAGAAGGGACAAGATGAGGGTCCATAGATCTGCAGTATACAGACAGAGGGCTAAGTCTGCCTTCAGACCTGTCCTGCACCTGTCATCCTCCAGCAGTGACAAGAAGCACCTTCATTATTATCACCTTGTGCTCCACAGACAATTTCCCTCCCTGAATTTCCACAAGACATTTCATAAATTCAGAAATTCATCTTGGACAAGGGCTGAGAAAAACCATTTTCAACTCTGACATCTGTTCTTCCCATGGAAGTATAAATGACAGCAGAGCAGAGGAAAGGGCAGTAAAGATTTGTGCTCCCTCTCCTCTGGCATGCTCCAAGTTCTGCAGCTGCAAAAGCTGCATGGCTCCAGTACTGTGGACAGAAATCTGCAGAACAACATACACTTGAATGCACAGTACAAATCCCTCTGAAGTGCAGAATTTGAAAAGAAAAATAGAAGAATGAGTTTGTAACCACTGGAATAGTAATTTATCACTTCAACATAGTAATTTTTTATTAAAATCTAGGGACCATAAAGTTTAAAAAAAATTGTGAATGAGAAACAAAATAATCAGCAAGCCTGGAATTAATATCTCAAATATACAGTTTGTAAATCCTGCTGAAATGTAGGCAAGTAAGTGGGAGGTGGACATTTGAGAATCTGGTCTTATGGCAAAAATACGTGTCTTTTTTAAGGTCAGTGTCTTATTTGAAAAAGACACACAGTCTCCCCACAGCGACAGTTTCCAAACAAGCACTGGAACTTTTCCTACACTGAATAAAAAATCTGTCTTTCTATGTGGCCTATCAGAAAGGACATTTAACTCCTAAGATGCTCCTCTCTCTTTTACCATAATTGATTTTCTCTGAAATGTTCTCCTGGTATCCAGGACTATTCAAAGAGGACCCTACCCAGTCTGCCCAGTAATTACCAATTCTATGTGGATACTTTGCAGCAAATATATACACTGAGTTTTATACTTCCAACCACAGATATTTTTAAGCAAGTGAAATACTTTTTATAAATTCCTATTTTTATGGATGAAGGTTTTGAAATCTTTTATCTCTAAATTTCCAATGCTTTGATAACAGTCTCTGTGAATTCTACTTCAAACTAACCAAAAAATAAAGATATAGGCATATTACATACCATAGTCTGTGATCTTACAGGATACTAAATACAGCTCTTTCAGGTTCCGTCCTTCTCTGGCAATCACCTCCACACATCTGGAAAACACAGTAAAATGTGTTACTGCTCTAAGTCAGTAAATCACTTTTAAATATCAAGAGTACACTCCACAGGTAAAATGCACTGTATATCAGTTTCTTCATTTTACAAATGCCTCCAAACATTTCACTGAAAATGAAGATGACTACATGTTTACACTACAGAAAAATATTATTTTTAATTTAATGTCTTTATATGGATATTCCCCTAAGTCTCTGAATATGTTGCTTGAAATGTTGCTTGAAATGTATACAGACAAGCACTTCGGAAAATTACCAAATGTGAATTTCCATTTCTTTATTACTCTGCAAAGTTTCTGTTGCAAATTTTAAGCTTTAACAGCTTTCTTCTAGGGAAGAACTATAAATGCACTGTAATGAGCACAAAATATAAGAAAATGTGATTTAAAATTCATGTTTGTATTTCTTCAGTGATTACTGCATGAGTCAGCATTGATCAGGTCATGAAATGCTACACGATGATGGTGTTCCAACACATTGCTGGAGAAGCTTGCATAGATGAGAAAACAGCTCATTCATTTGCCTTATCCTGACTGTGATGAATATGCTATGAAACACAGAGGTTTTTATTATACTTTTGCTGTTTGTTTGTGTAAGCAAGAAAATTAAAACGAATTAATTAATGAAATTAAATAGAAGCTTATTATGTACTAGTGACCAAGCTTATATTACAATGCTATGTTTCCAACTGCATTGTTTGTAACTCAGAATCACAGAATCATAAAAAACCTTTTCAGTCCTGTTCATGTGGATCAGTTGTTCATTAATTAGCATGACTATTGTGCTATTTTCTATATAGATACATTTTTAAAAGTGTATTTTATTAGATGAATTATAAGAATTTCTTCCAATCCAATATATTCAACTTCAATTTTCAGGTCAATTACCCATTAACTTACTCTGACACTTAAATCAGCCCTTGAACAGCACACAAAATTAAATTACTTGCCAATTTTTAAGAAAATAAGTATTGTTGAATTTGTCATACTTTTGAAAGATACACCTAAATCCTCAGACATCTTCCACTTACCACCTCCAATAGATTATCTCCTTATCTAACTGCCCATGCTGGCAATTTTATCTTTTAAAAGCAACCATCTAATTCTTACAGCTCACAACAAAGTAATAACTGAACAATAGTCCTTCATGACTATTCGTCCTCTCCCGGTTTCCATCTTCTGAAATGTACAATGAAGATTCACAACTACTAATAAACAGCACACCTCTGACAGAGCACCTTAATTACAGTTCCTTAAATACTATTACAAATATTCAACCCTGGAAAACTGTGACAGCCTGATATTTAGAAATTTTTGCAATTCTTATCATTAGCTAAAGGTTACCTTACCTCATGAATACACAAAGAAAAGAAATAAATATTTACACCAGAACTATGCTTTTTTAATACAAGGTTTTACACATACACATTTTCTTAAATATGGTAAGATTTAGAGCATTAAACACATACAATATACATGGAAAATTTCTTCTGTTCCTGTCAGACATGATTTTGAAGAACATTCTCACTTTTGTTAACTGGCTAATTAAGACAACTAAGACATGAGAAAGTGTTTTTATTATTTGTTTCATATTCCTAGTAACGAGACTTTACTGCTATTATTAGTAATATGAATAAAAGGAAAATCATTATAATGTATTTTATTAGTACTATTTCACGAGGCATTTCAGAAAATAAGATGTAATCAAAGAGTCAACGGACACTGAGGCTAAAAGATGCTTTTATTATCATTAGATAATTTAGCAGAGCAACCATATTATGAAACACTACATACCCTTGGATAAAATTTCTGAACCTAAAAAATATTTTTTGAACTATTAAAAGATTTTCAAATTATTTTTGCTTATTTTTACTCACTGAGAGACAACTACTCTAACAAAAATGAAGTATAGCAATCAGTGTCTAAAAATACCACTACAAGGCAGTCAAGATGACATAAAAGAATAATTAATTCTCTCCACAACTTCAGTTGCACACTTTTTCAAACAGCCAGGGTCAAAGTTGTATTATCTGCACAAATGCAAAAGTACTTGATTGTGTAGCCCCTATAAATGCATCCTTTAATCCTTCCAGGTAGTGCCAGCTCTAATAGTTAAAGTTTATTAAAGTGGCTTGAGTGACTCTAGTCCTGTTCTCAGTGACATCCTGGAGTCCAAATGAAATAGTCTGCACTTTCTCCTACTAGAAAAAGAAAACCTTTGCAATCTTCAGCTATCTTCATTAAACAGGGAAGAAAAAACCCAAAATGTAAAAAGAAAAAAGGTCAAAAAAATGATGCTTTGATTGCCTCATTTCTTTCTGTTTTTTGAAAAGATGAAAATCATCTAACATCTAAAAGGATGAGTAATGGCACATTTAATTTGGGGAAAAAATTACATATAGCTAAAATATCGAATTCAATTTATGTGCTTTTGTGTGCTTTCTATACCTTGCATAAATAAATCTAATTCCAGTTTTAATTCTTATTAATTTTTCTATAGATCATCCTCATGTAAATCAACATACAGAGACAGGAGAAACACTTTATATGGCCTCATTTGCCTCTGCTCTATTGATGATAACACAATACATAATTGCTTACAACAACTGACTTCTTTACAACAAAAGGAAAAATAAGAGTTGTGTATCTATTGCTTTTATCTTTTAATCTTTGTTATACATGACAGCAAAGAAAAAGGTTAAAAGAAAAAAATCAAATTAACCTTTTCTAGAAAGCAAGGATCATCTCAATTCTGTTGCAATAATCCATCAAAATGATGTCAGAATATTGTCATATCTATCTTTGGAAGTATTTATATTTATGATGTTGTTGAATTAGACAACAAAGAAGCCTAACCAAAAAAAGCAAAAGTAACAATCCAGCATCATACTGGTAAATAAACAAAGAAAAGTTATTATTTAAAGCTGTGACAAATTTCAGAAGTGAGCACACCAGAAAACAGCCCATAAAATTGGGGGACTAACCCCTCTCTGTCAGGGACCTAACATGGACATGGTGGCAACTGCTCTGTGTCAAGGCTGAGAGAATTTCTTGAATGTCTTGACACAACATGACTGAGCAGGCTGTTAACAGTTGTACTCAATATATTAAAATGTAAACAATCTTCCAGAAAGAAAAGTGATTTTTACACTCAAAATAACTTACTACCAAAAATGAGACAAGGAATAATGAAATAAAACTATAGTTAGAGCTTTTATAATACATGTCTGGATCAGACACGGTCAAAGTTGAAATCTTTTCACTTCCTACTTTGCAAATGACTATCATTTAGAACTATGTAACACATTAAAATATCAAAACAGAGAACATAAAAAATTTTAGGAAGACACTGCTTATTTATTAAACCTGAAAATATTATCCAATAAATGCTTACACCAAGCTTTCCCCACTCAATATTTTATGAATGCTGTTCTCTGACAGACTGTTAGGCAATTCAGTTTTATTGCATTTGATTGTAAGAGTAAGAAATTAATATCACATATTGTGAAATTTATAGTGCAATAAGGAGTAAGAAAAAAGCAAAAAGCACAAACTGGTTTGACATAAAACAGCTAATCAAACAATATTATGAAATCAAGAATATAACTAAAAATGTACCCACATACTGTTAATTCAAAATAGAGTTACAAGACCACAGAAGTCTGTAAGAAAATTGGAAATGTAAGATAACTGAGCACTGTGATGTTGAACATACCCACAAAGAAAACATCTCAAAATTCATGACATTCAGAGACTAATAAACCTCAGATTACCTTTTATGGTTACAATTTCTTAACACGTCTTTCTAATTTGAAAACTAAAAAAAATCTCAAAATGAAAACTAAAAAACTCTCAAGGTGAAAACAATGTTGCTCAACTTTTAGCAATTGCTATCAGGAGAAAACTCTCTATCTGGGTTACAGAAACTACAGAAATTTATCCACTAACACGTACTTGTGTAAACTGCTCTTCCCACCTGGTATGTAGACACAAAAAATTACTCTAGGTGTACAAAGAGTAACTGGTAAAAAGCTTCTCTGCCAACATGTCTCTTCAAAAGTCACAAAACTGCATGACTGAAACACAGATATGGCTACTGGAAATTTCAGATTTAGGCCCATATTCTTGACAACTTCACACATACAAATATGTGCAATGATTTCTCAGTCAAGGCTTATGACTTCCTAAAACTTAAGAGCCTAATAATAATAAAATTTTAACAAACTAGAAAAAATAAGTAATCTGAAATCCTGTAATTTTTCATCTCTTAGCCAATTAATCCCTACATTCCTTGTTCTGAATGGAAGCTTAAGGTTTACGAAATAAACTGCAAGCTCCTGCCTTTAAGAAAAGATAACAAAGATCCTTAAGTTATGAACAATAATTGTGTATATACGTATACATATATATGTGTGTGTGTGTTTGTGTATGTGTGTGTATAAATTCTGATCTAAATCTTAAAACAATGGAAAATTGTACTCGTGGCAATTGGAAGGAACTAATGAGAAAATATGAGCACAGTATTTGTGGTGTAAGTGGTCCTGGGAGACCTTGTTACTCCCTGAGATTCTCCAGCCCTGAGTGGAGCTAATTGGAATCACCATGTACTGGTTATGAGTCTACAGTCTGAGGGAGTGAGTGAGCTTCACCCACCAAAGAGGTACAAAAACCCTAAAGAATTAAAATACCACCTTGGTAAGGTTCATAATGAACATCAAACTGCTTGCAAGTGTTCTCTGGTATTCGACTGTACTTGTCTCTAAGCAGTCAAGTAAATACCTTGCTGTCCCTCAAATCATAACCAACAGCACTATTGGGAAGCAAGAGGGAGCTTGGAAAGAACAAAAACACTAAAATATGCCATGGAAACCATAAAACTCTCATGAAGAAATATATAGTGCTCCTCAAAAATTAGCATTTCAATTGTTAAATTCAGGCAGAAAAAATTAGCTGCACATGAAACAACACTCAGAGCCATTGGTTCTAATGACTTAAATCTTCCAATGGAAGGCAGCAATGCAATACAATAACCAAATCTCTCCTGTAACAAAACCAAACCTCTGACCACAGAAGCACATATACTCTAAAGAAATTGATGTAGACTGAAGCCTGCTGCACTAGAAAAGAATAATTTAAAGGCTAAAATAGTGAAAATAGTAACATTTTACTGACAGATCTATAAACCTTTGTAAAACCTCATAAAAATAAATTATGAACTTAATACCCTGATGGATACATATTCTTGGTTCAGGATTCTCTTTCACTGATCATTTTATTTGCACTGCGAAAAATAAATCTCTTCCAAAGTATTTGTTTTCTAATAATTTATACAAATAAGAAGTATGATTTTTACTTGTTTTTCAGTTACTCTTGTATACAGTTGTTACTGACATTTTTGAATCACAATCAAAATATGTGTTTTAAATTTATTTTTAATTTCAAGACCAAAAACTGTGTCTAAAAGAAACAATATTAATCACAGAGACAGCAAAACAGGATAAGACTTGTAATTAAAAGCATAAGCAGAATCTGAAAAGCATTTTTTGTCTGGAGTCAATATGCAAAGTGTCACTAGTTATACAAGTTAACAGCAATTATCTTAGAGCAGTCATTAAGCTATGATTAGCAGGGAGGTATTCTTTAGAAAAATCAATGTAATTTAAAATTAACTTTACCAAACAGTTTTACCACTTAAAAGCACAGGAAAACAGGTAAGATTTTTTTTTTTATGCTGAAATTTATAAATAACCGAGGTGAGGGCAGCCAAGTCCCACAGTGTCTGCTTGTGCTCTGAGCTAGTCAGGTGCATGCAAGCTCCAGCCAGAGAACTACACAGATAAATGAATCAGCTCTTTGCTTAAGCTATTATGCTCTTTCAGCAATAAATATCTATTTTCAAATATTTATTAGTAGCCTTATCTAAAATTAAATGCCTCCTGTTACTCCAACTGAACATAAATTCAGCAAGCAATTAAATCAAGAAAGTAGAAATTTAGAAAATTGTTTAATTCCACTATCTGATTTTCACATACAGTAGTATTCCAGGTGGCCTGCAGTTCCTTTCTTGCTTGGAAAACTAGGTACCATAATGGATCTAACATAAATAAACAGCTAGAAAAAATAAACGCACCCTGAACCCCTCAGAAATCTGATTTGCCACAGATAATCATGCTTAAGCCTGAAAAACAATTATTTCATCTCTTAATTAATTAATCTATTAACAACTAATTAATTAAGCATCTCTTACTTTTTTAAGAACTCCAAAATATTTTGGAATTCAGACTTAAATGAAAAGCCCTATCTGATGTACCACTTCAAATACATCTATTCCTACATCTATTGCGGCAACCTGTCTACTGTCATAAGGAAAACCAAGGAAGTGTTCACAATCAGCAAGTCCATGCATATTCCTTAGCAGACATTGCTTCGTATTATAAAATAAATAACAGCTTCCTTCCTGAATTGTTCCAGGGCTGCTTTCTCACTAAAATACTGACAAAATATTTGCATTCCTAATATGATACTATTGAATTACTCTGCTACAGTGGTTAACAGTGCAGAGTCCTAATGGCCATCAGTGAGAAGTGACATCTTTCAGGGGTCCATATTAAGATCAGTGTTATTTTATGTCTTCATCAATGACACAAATGAAGGGATCGAGTGCACCCTCAGCAAATTTCCAGATGACACCAAGCTGAGTGGTGCATGGACACTCCTGAGGGACAGGATGCCATCCAGAGGGACACGGGCAAGATCAAGAAGTGGTCCCTGGGAATCTCCTGAGGTTTAACAAGGCCAGGTGCTGGTGCTGCACCTGGGTCAGGGCAATCCCTGGTGCCAGCCCAGGCTGGGGATGAACAGACCCAGCCCAGCCCTGCCCAGAAGGATCTGGGGGTGCTGGGGGTGAGAGCTGGACATGAGCCAGCCATGGGCACTCCCAGCCCAGACAGCCAAGAGTGTCCTGGGCTGCATCCAGAGCCCCGTGGGCAGCAGGGGAGGGAGGGGATTCTGCCCCTCTGCCCCACTCTGGTGAGACCCCACCTGCAGAGCTGCCTCCAGCCCTGGGGCCCAGCACAGGAAGGACATGGAGCTGCTGGAGAGAGTCCAGAGGAGGGACAGCAAGGTGGTGAGAGGGATGGAGCACCTCTGCTATGAGGAAAGCTTCAGAGAATTGTGATTGCTCAGCCTAGAGAAAAGAAGGTCCTAGGGTGATCTAACTGCAGCTTTCCAGTACTTGAAGGAACCTCGTAAGATGGAAAGGACTATTTACAAGGGCACACAGAGAGAGTTAGGACAAGCGGGCATGGCTTCAAAGAGACAGAAAGTAGGTCTAGTTTAGATATTAGGAAGAAATTCTTTACTATGAGAATGGTGAGGCACTGGATTAGGTTTGCCAATATGAAAATAAATGTGAATATCCCATTCCCAGAAGTGTTCAAGGCCAAATTGGACAGAACTGTGAGAAAACTGGTATAGTGAAAAGTATTTCTGTCCATGGCTGGGACACAGGAATTAAATGATCTTTAAGGTCACTTCCAACCCAAGCCATTCTATGATTTTATGATTAGTGTACTGATGTAGAAGAATTGCTTACATAGATATTACTTCCTTACATAATGAATGTCATGGTGGCTTTTCATAAGACAAGTGTAAAGGAAACTGTCATAATGTTATCTGCTAAATGCAAAAATGTGCAGATTTAGAAAATAATGACTGCACAGTAGCTGCTGACAAGATGGGGAGTTTGCAGACTATAGGTTCTCTTTCTATACAAATAAGCAAATCCTTGCGAATTCAAACAAGATCCTTGAGATCCCACTGCCACTGCACTTTACAGAGACTGTGGAGTGACATCCAGAATGTGTGTTATGGCTCAATCTGTAGTTGAAATCATTTAGTAATGATGCTGCACATAGAATAAAGTTCCAAGCCAGACCAACAAATATGCTGCAAATTCAGAGAAGTGTGAATTAGAAGAGACAGTCCAAAGAAGAAAACCTTGAAGTATTCCCATACTCTCCTTCACAGTACAAAATACACAAGAGCATACACCAGCTCAGTTGCACCATTTCATGCATGGAGAAGCTGGGCTTTGAGCAGTTGGGGATTCCATTCTTCCTCAGGTTTTAGAGATTACATCTACATGCTTCAGGCCTCCTGGAGTAACAGTGGCCTCAGTTTTGATAGATTTTCTATTTTTGTAGGTAGCCTTGTGGTACTCCATTAAGACTGCGTATACAGTAAGATTAAAAATAGCCTTTTTTTTTTTTTTTCCATAAAAAGCTTCTAAGTTTAATAGTAAAAGTAAGAAATGGCAACTGCTATGCTCTAACTTCCTATAAACGTTCTTCAAAGTGTGCTTTTTGAATGCTTAGATAAACTTTAAAATAGTTCCATAAAAAGGAAAAAAACTTCACCCAATATTTAGAAAAAAAAATACTGTGTTTATACCATTCTGTACTTCTCGATCTCAACCAGGAGTACACATATATGAGAGAATATTTCACCACATTCTCTGCTTTATTTTCATACCACGGGGGCTGACATATGCTTCAAGGAGCTTTGCAAATAGGCAGCTGATCTTATGCATTGAGATCTACCCTTCCAAACCCTTTTGTATCTGGGATTTTTTTTTCTAATTAAAAAGAACCCCTAACCTCTACCAGCTATTTATTAATGTACAGCCTTAAAGAGTGTCTTTTTTTGAAACGACACTGCGATAATGGTCAGTGGGTCCTGAGGAATGAGACTGGATTTAATCAAGGGTCTCTCCTGCTAACTTTAAAAAAACAGCAAAACCTCGGTTTCTCCTTTCCAAAATGGGAACATATCCCATAAATCTATTTTTTAACATTGTTGTAAAAACAAGTTGTAAACATGTACATTGTAAACAGATTATTTAAATATTGCAAAGGCTCAGTTCTGTGAAAACCTCAGGACCCTATAGAAATTTGATAAAATTCTCAATCCTATTAATGGAATACTAGTATTGCTAAGAGCTATGATCTAAATTTATACAAGATGAACGAGGTTTACATGGGTAATTTCTTCCATTAGACAATAGAAGCAGTGAAGTCTTTTACAGGAAATCAGGAAGCTCTCTGCAGAATAGTTTTATCATCATATCTGATATTTCTCCTATAATGCTGAAGGACATTCAAGTTTGTAGCGAATTCCTACTTACATAAAGTAATGATAGAGCAAAAGAAGAGCCAAGATAATCAAAGAGGAAAAAAATAAAATCCAGTACTCATCATAATTCATGTATCCTTAGAATTGATTTGTGGTCCATTCTCTTTAAGAATTAGAGCAAGTTGGTAGATCTGTTACATTCATTTAATTCTGCTGAAGTTAGCAAAACTGATGAAAGTAAAAATCAAGCTCAATGCATTTTTTTACAAATGCTATAAAGAAGAGAGATTACAGAATGCGAGTAATAATTGAGTTCCACAGTTCTCAGGTCTCACCCAAAGGGCAGCATAACAGAAAAGCTTGTATGAGAAATTTCAAGTACTTCATGCATAATACCTTATTGGAAATATTTTAGCACACAAATTTTAGCATATAAATTTCCATTACAAATAGGAAAAAAATCTCCATGTATGCTAAAGTTATAAAATTCTTGATTTGCCCTTACATACTGCCTAAACCTTGTTAAGAATGCCAAGGCTCTTAGCACTTCACTTTTACTTGGAAAGAATGCACTGAGATAGCAATGTCTTTAAAAACAAATAAATAAACAAACAAATCCAAGGCCAGAAAAACCCAACCAACTTAAATGTAGATTTCAGAAGCTCTCCATGAAATGACAATTAATTTCTTTCCATATGGCTGTCTGGCTAGCACTTCTGTTACTGGTACACTGCTTGGAGAAAGCAACAGAAAACAAGCTTGATGATGGTTTATATGATTTGTATGAAGCAAAATTGCCTCCTTTTAAGTCAGAGAATATACTAGCAAACATATTTATTGGAAACTGGAAGAACATATATCTTTCTATGTATCATGATCTAAGTAGATTGCCCATTATAGTCTCTAAATGCAGATTTTAATACCACCTAATAATGCACAAACTTCACCTGATGTTATTCAATTCTGAAATTACTTTAACAGGGTAAATTTTCGTGCAATCTTACTGAGAAATAATCTGTCTAGAAGAAATATTAGGATACATAGTGTCCTTTCAAACTGAAGTGAGAAAACACTGTAGTTTTCAATCGCTGGAAATTTCATAACCGAGCAATTATAACCACATTCAGAAATAAGTTCATTCTCTCCTGTCATAGAGCCCCCTGAGTCTTGTTGATATGCTTCTGATTTCATTAGGAATTCAGAGGGCTAATTATTCAGTTGTTGTATCATAGCATAGTTTTTAGTTTTGTAAAAGAAAATAACTTATAATAACTTATAATAACTGCCTGTGCTTCCATCTCAGTGTTGTCTCACTGGCTACCCCAAATACTATCAAGATGTTAAAAAGTAATAAACTGTCATCCAAAACAACAGCAAAAAACCCCACTTAAGAACTAGAAGTATTCTGACTGAAATTGTATGAATTTGATATGTTTTATACTTCCTAATTTTTCAGTAGCATTTAACAAACCAAACGATACAATATTATCTTCTAGCTGAGTGCCCAGTTCATTGACATGAATATCTTAAAGCTTGACACTCTAACTTCAGATGTCTTCCAGCCAAGCCTCAACTAATTTTGCACTGAAACAGAACAGAAAGACTCATGTGATTCCTTCATGGCATCTCACCTATGACAGTGACTATTATGTTCTTTTGCAGGACAACCACAAACAGCATTAAATGATTTCTTAAACTCATTCAGCTATACCCACAAAAGGATAGTTGTCTAAATCACAAGAAATTATGCAGTTGAATTAAAACAATTTAATTTTAAATATTACTAAAATTAAAACAATAAAATCCATATATGTTGATGACATATGAATCAGGTACATTACACAGAATTAATTACATATGTACATTACATAGAATCTACATCTGTAATTAAAATCTACATATTAAAAAACCAAAGGAAATTTCCATGTGTTGTATTTTTACCTCTCTGAAGAGTTCAGGTAAGAATTCCATGATGTAGTCATAGACCATTATACATAACTGTAATTTAATAATTTTCCAGTAAACCATTATTAATAAAATACGTATAAAAATCTATGAAACCATTTAAATGCAGATCTACATTTCCCTTCTTTCTCATAGTAATATTATATTGCTTCAAAGTATTAAACTTTGCTGATAGTTAAAGCTTTCCAAAGAAAAGACAGTCTTATCCTATTAGCTCTAAAATGCAGCAGTCACTTAAACCAGGTCAAACAGAGTTAGAATTGTCAGCCCCTCTGTGCAAGAAGTAATTTCTGTATAAAAGTAACATAGGCACATTTCCCCACTCACCAGGGAAGTCAGGGGAAAAGCAAAGCAGCTAGTGTGTGTGCCTGATAGAAACAGTGGGGATGAGGAAAAGGTTACATATTTTCCACATATGCAACTTTGAGAAATCACAGAAGGAATAGTGTACTAAGACATAAACTTGCTTAGCACATTTTTAGACAGGTAAGCAAAGCAGACAGCAGAGCATGCTGGTGGTCAGCTGGAGCAAACACGTCCACTGTCCAACACCGTCTCAGGATTTTAAGAACTAAGAACAGATACTATTTGCCAAGTTGTTCTGACATCTACTATGTTAAGAATCTGCCTCACTATCACCATGCCTACTGGGGTGGCAGTAAATTAGAAGAAGGGGAGAGAAGAAATCTCTGAAGCCCATTCAGAATTTTAGTAATGAGACCTGTTTTTAAAGCAGCCCTTGTTTTATTTACCATCCACTGTATGCTAAAATATTCACAGGCTGTACTGACAACAATGACTAAAAAAGATTATGTTCTCATTCTCTTAATTCTGATTAAATTACTAGTTTTCAAGTTTCTCATGGAAGACCCAAGTATTTCCTGGATTACTGGCAGAACACATGAAAGAGTTTGTAACTCATTGTTAGACATAGTCCTGTAACATTTTAATTCAATTCTTCATCTAGATAAAAGCCTTCTTTATTTTCTTACTAACTTGTCTGTACCTAAGATAGGCATGGCCAATTTGATTTTCTATTTGTCTTTGGTTCCCAACATTCACAGGAGGACTGAAAACTTGGTTTCTACTTGCAAGACTGGAGTTTCATTAGGAGGTAAATAGTTAGCTAAAGCAACTCACAAAGCACAAGAAATGCATTCATATTGGATTGAAAGTTAAGTTTTATCCATTGCTCCAATTTAATTTTTTGTATAGTACTTTCTGCAGAAGTACATAGGATGATTGGTAGAGAAAGAATGACCTCCCCCATGGAAAAAAAAAAATTCTCCACAAATCATAAATGCAAAATTATTTGCCATGGCAAGTAGTTTGAAATCTGTAACTCCACCAATATTCTCTAGGTAATGGCCTCAAACATTACTAGGCCTTCAAAGCAGCTCATTGACAGGATTAACTACCTCCACTACTGGTTACTTCAAAGTGCTGAAAAAATTTTAAAATATTTCCTGTACCAGCTAGCATCCTGATCTGCTCATGGAGATGTGTTTTAGTGAACATCCATCTTGGACAGAGCACGAAACATATAAATAGTGATATGGCAGGCTAAATCTTTCGCTTGGGGCCATAAACAGAAAAAATTAACATTATTTAACTACCAGAAGATATGTATCAGTTTCCTCTAAAATAAACAACTACCAAAATGTGCCCCCAAAAAGCAAGACAAGACTCTTCATATTTCCATTCTAGACAGCTGTCACACAATTGCATGGTACTTCATTAAGTACTTCATTTTTTGTGATTTCAGGTTTAATCCTGTATTTAGAAGAGTTCACTTACTATTTCCTCCTGCTATCTGGATAAATTATCCATGGGACTAAACTTCTGCTTGGTATCTCCACTCCTTTTTTTTCTTTTTTTTTTTTTTTTTTCTTTTTAGAAAATTTTGTCAGTATTTCAGCTTATTTCTGTCATAGTAAGACCAAGGGAAGTATCAGTATCAGTATCTGAGCTCATACACTTTGAATTCTTCTCTATTGGCTTTAATGTGATTCCAGTTTCCTGTTTGACTTGTTTGTGTGGCTCTGGTTGAATTATTCACTGTGTCCTTGGCACTTCAAGACATGATTTTGTTCATCATGATGAAACAAGCTCTGCGAATCATCAAATTAAGTCCATCCCCACTAATCTGCTGGAAAAAAATTTACCTTCTCTGTGATGAAATTTGGGATAGCAGTGATACTAAATTTGTGTAAAATAATGTTTCTATGCTAGGTGAAGCAGTAAGTGGAAGTAGCAGATCACAGAAAACCAACATGACATCCTTTCCTGTGATTACATAATCAATTAACACCTATCAACAGTCAATAATTCCTCAGTTCAGCAGGAGCTCAGAGTGGCCAGACAAGATGGAGATCATCACAGATACAAAACCAGAGAACACATCTGTATCCATGCATTTAATTTTTATTCCAGCTGCCACCAAATTAATTTTCTACCTACACTTTGTGAAGAAGTTTTTGAAGTATTTGTTTCTTACAATCATATTGCTTACATATTTGAACTCAAAACCTGAACCTTCCAAAATTGCAACCACTGCAAAATGTGACTGTCTAATGAAATTCTCCCATTGTGTTTTTCTTGGCTCCCAGTCACATTTTGCATTGTAAATTATGAATCTTGGCTAAAAAAGATTCCTTTCCACTGTATACCACAGTTACAAGCCCACTGTCTCAGCAAGGTACAAGAAGATTTTTGAATTGAATATTTACATTTCATTTGAATGACTTCTAGATGAGGGTTAACATGTTTTCTTAAAGATTTAGGTATTTTTGATAACATCACAGAATCAACTATGATCAATGCAGCTCCAAAACCTCTGAACTGTAGACTACTGAGCAAATAATAAGGAACTACCAATTTAGACTAAAATGACACTATTATATCACAGTTTGCTGTCTTTATTATCTTCTTTAGTGTTAAGTTTCTCAGATAAAGGATATTGTATGTACTATAAATATTTCAAAGTATAAATATTAGAACTTCAGAATCTATTTTAAAATGTTTTAATTCATTGCTATTCCTAAATAATAACATAGATGGAAACATACCCAATATATAGTATCAGCATATATTTATACTTACGATAATGTATGTTTTTTGCTTTTTTTTTTTTTGTAGAAGAGCATAAAAACAAAAAAATAATGTGTGCAGATGTATTTTATAGAGAAAAAAAATTTGTGAGATCCAATTCCACCCCTTACTATCAACCACAAACAAAGTACTGCCACCTTGTGTACATAAATTAGGCATTTGTGAGCCAGTCCATAAAACAATGTTACTTTTCTCTTAAGAAGAACTTCCACATCTGTGAATACAGTATTTTGATTCATGTCAGGGATAGACATGGCTGCAGTCACACTGACTACAGCAGAAAGAGGTGCAAGCGACATAAAAAGTTGATGAGAAATTTTGACTACTCCTCAATATCCATCAGAAGTAATAAATTTCAAACATATATGCTTTTCATCATCCTGATTCAGATATTCTGTAGGATATTACAACTAGAGGCAGTATGAATTTTCTATGCATAGCTCACCTTGATTTCAAGTACAGATCATTAGCTATTATCAATTACTTGGCAGTGAGTGTTAAAAAATAGATAGCCCCTCTATTAAAGTCAATTTTAAATAATTTTATTTTGGATAAAAACAAAAGTTGCTAATTGATAAATTACAAGAACAGTATTTCAGTGAAATGGATGTAACACCAAAGGCATCTTAAAATAATCCATAAATCTTTGCTATTGCAACATAATATATAATAATCCACAGTCTTTAGCATAAGTCAAGAAACTGTAATCATGATAATCACTTGGAAGTGAGACAGATCTAACTGAAACACACATAACTCTTCAGCTGAATCCAGATTTTGAAAACCTTTCTGTCTTTTAAGTAGTCTGTTAGTATGGGAATCCAGAAAAAGCCATAATTCTTGCCTATCAATCGTCATCAGTTCGAATGATTACCACTGACTCCCAACAGATTATTCTGAACCACTCTCTGTTAGCATAAGAAATTATGAGAACCCTGTCTGTCCCTGCAAAACATACAACAATGATCACAGCAATCTCAGATCTTGGTTTCTTGTGTGCCTCTCTTGTGTGTCTCAACTGGACACAAAAAAAAATTCCATTTTCTCCTTAGCCAGTTTCTTTTTACCAGTGATAACCTGGTGATTTCTAAAATGTCTCTACTTTTCAGCATGGCTTGTCTTTGTAAGAAATGCTTGGATAAAGCTGGAAAACTTGGCTTTCACTGCCACCCTCTGGGCTCCTTACTTCAAAAATAAGACAACTGAGTTGTGGCATTGAGATTTCAGGATGGTTTGACACACACTATCTTGTATATACTTATTAAATGTAGTACTGCCTACTTACACAGCACCTTTCTCCTCCAAAAAGATCTGTCAAATGGCTTTACAGGTCTGTTGGTTACATTGCAGCACAAATTTAAACCAAGAGCAGTTAGAATCATTTTAAGTCTAGAAATAAAGATAAGCCTATACTACTATAAAACAATTACATAATCTAAATGTTCACAACTGATTTATGACTGCAGATGAAAATATGTCCTACTGCTAAGAGCTTAGCTTTTACTTTCTTATTTCAGTTACAAGTATCAAAACCTCACTGAAAATGCAATGTCCACAGAGTCCATTTTTATTTTACACCGTTACACAGTTTCACCACCATAGGTTCCCATACTAAATAGATGCTGAAGAAACTGTTTATGAAAACATCTGAAAAGCTTACTCAGCTTTTTCTTTGGTTGGTTAGGGGTTAGCAGTGTTTTTTGCATAAAAACAAAGAAGCATGGTTTAAAAGGAGCCTTGGGCTGCAGCACAGGAAGAGCCCTTGAGATGGAACTCAGTGTCTGCATCTATTTCCTCTAGCTGTCTTAGATAATCACTGTGTTCTGTAGCATATCCCCTGACAACAAGGAAGGCAATTAAATCCCTACAAAGGTGGCTATAGCCCAAGATGGTTTGGAAGAGCTGGCAGGTGGAGCTCCAGCCGACTGAAGAACTGGAATGGGAACCTGCTTATTCTCTTTCTGCCTTCTTAACCATCATCTTCCTTCCCCTCTAGGGTCCAATGTGTCAACTCACACTCGAAATAATGTTCATTTGTACTCATCCAGACTAATTTAGTGTAGTGTGTGGAAAGACAAGATAAGAGTTTGAAGGTTACTGAGGGTGAAAATAGTGATGTTTGTCAAACACGATGGAAAAAGAATTTTCAGGTTATGTTCACACACTGGGAGTTTTTGATTTCCTGCACAATTTGGAAAACTTCTTTAACCAAGTAGGTTTATTAGAAAGAATCATAAAACAAGAATTTATACCTACAACTATCAAAAAAAGGAAAAGCTAGGCAGATGGGTAACATGCAAAGCATTAAAGATTTTATCAAGAAATTCTCCAAGTATTGAAGTCATGGAGCAAAAAACACTGCTTTGCAAATATACAATAACTTTAAAAGTATGTTTTTCTTATTAGCACAACAAAATACAGTATTAGAAGAGCAATAAATATTAGTATACTCCCTGGTTTATATATAACATGGTTCCAAATTTTGTTTATGCCTCACATAAAATGTTTCAGCAAACCCGCAAAACTCCACTCAAATAATTCTTCATAGGCCTCTCAAACCAACAAGTTCAAGGAAGACAAAAGTGGCCCCTAATCTTTACAAGCACTCAAGTTAGTCAAAGGCATATAAAGATTCTTAATAAGCTGTTCCTAAGGATTCTCAAATGCTTCAGCAGTGGTCTTTGAAGACAATCACATTAATGCAATTAACAATTTATTACCATATTTTGTAATCCCCTGTAAACACACACTCAAACTGGCAAGGAAAAAAAAATGGAAGAAAACAAATAATTTGTTTTACTCTTTCATAGAAAAGAAAATTGGAGGAGAGATATAATCCATGAAAAGTTTCCAAAACCAGAGACCCAGATAAATAAAAACAGTGTCGTACGTTAATCAAGTGATGAAAGAAAAAAGAAACAAAAGACTAAGACATCAGGGAAAAGTGCATTTCCTAATATAAAAATAAATGAGCTAAATAAAGTTTTACATAGGAAAAAACACTTGAAGAAAATAATGTTTTAAGAATGCCTTTGGAAACAGTACTATTAAAAATCAAAGATAAAATCAAGTCTTTTAAGCTACGTGCTGAATGTACTAGTCAAAAACCAGATGGTTATACTGGATCCTATGACTCCTAGAAAAATGCAATTGTATGAAAATATTGTCAATGTAGATTTCCCTCCTCTGTAATTATGTATCACATGCATGTATTTCCCAAAAATACTGTGAGGCTTTATAAAAGATTTCAAGGTAATTTTAAAGACTTTATACAGGGCAAAAAATAGCTGGTCATGATTCTCTCAGCTTGTTATACTAAGCATAACTTCGAATTTTTAAAAAATATAACACCATAAAGCAACCCCAAAACCCATTATATGTAATTCCAGTGAGAAAAAAAAAAAATCTACCATTAAGGAATAACAAAAATGGATTTACAGTTCTCATAAAGAAAGTGTTACAACTTAGATACCTTGAAAATTAAAGAAAAATAAGACTTTTTAATGTTGAATGAAGTTCTTAATACAGCAACAGCTCATGTTTGTGGAAAGCAGCTTGAGCTGAGTACTAACTCTAACATCTATGTTTGTACACGTGACTAGATTTGCAAATAGATATACACAGCTTCCCAAGCATCTCTATGCATAAAGGCCAGATAATTATGTATTACAATGTAAGGACAATAAATATTGAATTTATTATTGAAAATGTAAGTTGCTACACAGTAAAAGGGAAGAATTTGTCAAATGTGACAAGGAGCCAAAAAAAACCCCTGAAAGTGCAAAAATGGGATGTAAAACTAAATCTATTAGAAGAATTTTACATGAAGTTGCCTTTTGTATCTATCTACAAGTGAGGCAGACAGACTTTACATTTCAGTCTGAAACTTAGCATATTGCAGAAAACTGTTGCATAACACCACCCTGAGAAAGTTTTTACCATCATTCAGTTAAAAAGTAAGATTTCCTTCTAGTCCTCAAGAAAGATGTCTCAACACTTCCTCAAGCCTTTCATGCTGACACTCATGTTTCAGAAAATTGTAGCAGTGTTCAGTACTTGGGAAAGCAGCTGAAATTCTGAATCCTAAAACATCCAAGAAAAAAGCAGGACACAGAAGAAAATCAGTCCAGTGATCCAGAATAGGTGGAAAGCTCAAAATAAATGATAGAGGCTGCTATCCATAGCAGATCAAAGGGCTTCAAGCCATGAATTAGAGGTTGTCTGCTCCATACGGATAACCTTACATGGAAGGATGAGCATCCTTTAAAATCCTCATGAAAAGTCAGTAAAAATCAAGACTCCAAATGAGCCTCAGTACATTGTGTACCACACATTTAGACATGTGTCATAGCCAATAACAGTTTACTGCAGAAATAAATATGGCAAATATGATTCGTCTTCTACATATGGCTTTTTTAAAAAAAACACAGCCTCTTAACATCAGCTCATTTATTTCATATAGGAAAAATACATACTCTTTGCTCTTTCTGCAACAAAAACATCAATGCAATTCCTTTTAAGTGTATTGAAAGCAGATGCTTCAGCTGTCTGGTTTCTATAACTAAGACAAAATATTTTACCTTATGTATAAAAATAGGAATATTTCTAACAGTGTGGTTGTTTCCCAGTTGAACTAAATAGAAAACCCCTTGATAGCAGCAGTTTAAGAAAAAGAAAATTAAAGATAATTCAGCTTACAATGCCAAAGAGGGGAATGCTCTTGAGCCACTTTTCATTCACTTCTTATATAATAAAAATATCTTTATACTTAACAGTACAATGGCTATTGTCAGAAGTCAGGAATGCTCTTTTCCAGTGGAAAGAAGAATTAATAAACCCTCATATAAGTACTGTCTCAAACTGTATTTGAGAATGGGACTGGCATTTATTAGAGGAACCATATAAAAGAAATCAAGGACTTTTGGAGAAATCTATTATTCTAAGGAGATCCATTTTGCCTGAAGCTGGTATTGAAAACATCTTGTTTTCAGTGTTTCTGGTAAGCCTATAGAAACATCTTAAGTTTCAAATAGTTCAGGGTACATGGAAAAGCATTATCTGAAAAAAGTGGAGTATCCATCTACAAATGTTTACTTTTATATATTTTCTATCAGAGCTGTTGAAGATTTACAGCTATATTGAGCTTTGTGTTTCAAATAAGACGTTTTACTTTAGTCAGAACACTCCTGGAAAAGTAAAAATTACTCCTGACATCTTGTCAAAAATATTTGCAGCAGCATTTTGTCACAGACTTGGAGCAGGAAATAAATTTTTCCTTTCATCCATCTATTAGGCAAGTGTTTTGGTTCTAACCATCTACATTTTTTTTCAACATCACAGCAAGAAAGGACACAACTCTCACAACTCTCACTTTTACTCCCACACTCAATTCTTATCTTGTATTGCATACTCTGATGCAAAGATACTCTGACATATGATTTGCGGCACATATCCTATGCATATATTCATCTCTATTTTGTTTGTTTGGTTTTTTTTAAGTGGCTTTTAAAATTTTTATTCCAAACATATTTTTACTTTTCATTACCAGGAAGGACAATAATGCCTCCAGCCAAAGACAAGAAGTGTAAGGGTAGATGTTATATATCTAGAAACCCAGGGTACAGCAACCCACAAGGTATCAAGAAATGCACTATATATATCCAGGTACTATATGTACCAGCACCACATATCATTGGTAGCATACAAAATAGTAACATCTACACAGAAATATGGAACGAACTGAAGGCCACTGAAGACACACTAGAATTAACCAATAAAAAAACTTTCAAACACAATCAGAATCTACATTGCAAATATACCTTCATATAGACCTTCATTGAGAGATCTCAGTATGTTTAAGAATCATGCAAGGAAAGGAAGCATGCTGGATCCTTCCATGAAGGCTAAAGGGTCCCTAGCCTATAAATGTGTTGAATGCCATCCTTTTACTTTTGTAACTATTTGGCCATGCCAATGAGTTAAAAACATCCAAATAACCAGTGGCTCTCTACAACTTTTGATCAGCACACTACTGAGGCTCCTGTGTTCTTTTCTTCTCACCTTACCACCTGGTTGTTTGCCCTTTCTTACACAAGCTCTGGAAGAAGTTACTCAGTTCTATGATTCCATGATATAAAAGTGGGTTAGAGTAGAAAGATGAGGAAGATAACTGCTGACAAGTCTTCCTGACAGACATACAAAAAAAGAATTCCACAATTTGACCTCCAGGGCCTCATGGATTTACTCTGTTGCTGGTTCAGATCCATAATGAATGATAAAGAAATTTCTCCTGCCCAAGTAAAAACAAGTATAGTTCATCCAGCTTCATACTGGGATGAGTGAATTTGCCTACACTCTAATTAGCTGGACCCTAAAGAACAATTAAGTAGGTCTTTCCATAAAGGAATATGGAAAACCACCAATGACAGCTCAGAAAAAAAGCCATCAAATGTTCAGATCCTATGTGAGGAGAAGAAACTATTTTCTTCTTTCATGAGTCTTGGACAGCCTACAGAAATCCTAAGCAATGCAGTCAAAAACCTCAGGTCTGTTAACAACCTTGACTTAAAAGTCTGAAGAATAAAGCTTGTCATGAGACTTGTACTACTTAGGAAGAAATTTTGAACACATCCAAATTATAGCTGCAATTATCCAAGCCAACAATAATAAAAGTTTTAAAATATCAGACAATGAAAAGTACATGACCACCTTAACAGATAATTGAAGACAAAAGATACAAGAAGGTATCAGAATAAAATGGTTATAGTCCAGTTGCAACATCCTTTCTGGAAAATACAGCATATTAACTACGAAAAGAGCAGAGAAACAATCAATCTACAGGTTCTTACTCTTTAGACACTCTTCTAAAGGCCTGTTATACAAGTCAGTCTCTAGATTTGAAAGCTACATCAACTCTTTGCACCCAGGTTCCTTGTGTCCCTGAAGAGGCTAAGTGTCAACTGTAAATCTGTTCCTTTGAAAAAACATAACACGCATAATATTAAAATATTATAATATTCAGGGTAAGGAATTGAAACATTTTGAACACAAGGTTAAAAGACAAGCCATGTAAGCTGGCACTGTTCTTGATACCAATTTAATGTTAAAACCTGCCTCTGGAAGAGGGGCTACTGAGGTTCTCCAACGGATCCCTGGGGTGGAGTAGACTGAAAGGACACTGAGCAGTGCTGGGTTCTCAATTTAGCAAGAGAATCATGCTGATAACACAGTGATGTTTTAGCTGCTGTTGAACTGTGCTTACCACAAGTCAAGTTCTGCAAGTGTGGAGGTAGATAAGGAGCTGGTTGGGAGCATGGCCAGCAGAGCTGACCCAAACTGGCCAAAAGGATATTCATAGCACAGAATGTCATGCCCAGTACACAAACCAAGGGGAATTGACTGGGGGAGGGGGGCCAGCACTGCTGGGGACAGGCTGGGCATCAGTCAGTGGGTGGTGAACAACAGCATTGTGCTTCACTTCTTTCCCTTTATTTCACTCATTTTGTTGTCTCTCTTACTGTCACAACAGGAATAATAGAACAGCAGGAACAGTAGTGCTGTAGAATAGTACTACTGCTGCTGCTATTTTAATTCAATTATTAAACTGTTCTTCTCTCAATCCCAGGGTTTTGCCTTCTTTCTGATTCTCCTCCCCAACCCAGTGTGGGAGTAGGTGAGGATGCATGGTACTTAATTGCTGACTGGAGTTAAGGCATGACTATTTTCTACTTTTATATGGTAAATTGAGCACATTTTTGTACATCATTACTATTTAAAACACACCCCAAAGCATTTAAAGTGAGATGAAGCTCATAAAGCAAAAATTTTCTCTATGCAGATGTCATCCAGATGAGTGTGGCAAATGTACCATACAAATGCTTACTGAAAAATATCCCAACCTGTCAGAAATCCTTTGTTCACTGAGTTAACCAAAATCAGTGATGCTGCTCTGATATTTCAAGAACTGATGCAAGTACTCTGCATGGAAAGCCTTTCCAGGTGAAGGTGACATGCCAAAAAGATGCTTGAGCATAACAACTTGGTTGATTTGAATGACTCTCTATTACTCTGGGCATATTTGCACAACCAGCATGTTATTGAGACAGGCATTCCCTCACTTAGACAAACCAGGATTTCTGGGAGATGACTGCCTGTAGCATGGCTCTAGTAACTGGTAATTGTGTCATACAAGTCCCTCTTTGTCACAGTACACAGGAGTATGAGCTGCTGAAACTCATAGTTAGAAAGCATTGGCTATTTGGCTAATCTGGGCAGGTTTTTAGCTCTGGGGCTTGGTGATTCATTTCCCTTTATTGCCAAGGGAGCAGTTAACTACAAATGCATTTGTTAAATTAATGCATCTGTGAAAGCTGCTGCAGCTAATTCAATAGCAAGTAAACTCAATCCCTCAAAACGTACAGACATTGTGTAATATAGTCTGCACCAACTAAAGCAAAAATAATTTCTAGTAGGACATATTACACAAACGCTCACATTTAGTAAACAAACATGCATGTGCTTTCACTAATTTCTTGGATCTGAGAAATGCTGCCTTTTCTCATTTATACCTCAATAAGCTTTACCATCAATAAAATCAAATAGCTGCACAGGAAACTGGGAAGCAACATTCTGAAGGCAAATAGCAGCTCTGTTCAGCTTACTTGCTGTTAAAAATTGTAACCTTAATGCATGAAGATAAAGGGCAACCAGGTGTAAATGTGACATTCTCATTTCTGGTCAAAGGATAACACACTCACTTTCTGACCCAGACAAAGGACATGTTACAAAGGGCCAACCTTGCCATAAAGACTGTACTGGTTACTACAGATTATTACAAGTTAATCCTGGTTTACCAATTAATCATCAGAAAAATAATTCCCATTTATAACTTTTTTTTTACATTTTCTCATCTATAACTTTTTAGCTGTTAGTCAGTTATAGAACAGGTATGAATGATTATTAAGTCATTACAGAACACATTAAAATAAAATAATATTGAAGTGTGATTAAACTAGAACTATATAACAAATAATACCAGAATATAGACTCTTGTAAATGAAAAAGAGTTTATACAAGCTAAAAGCATCACTGGAATGTCAAGCACGTGTTTGTACTGCAGAAAATCAAAATGAAAAATTTTAATACATTTCAGTTCTCCTTTCTCAGAAAGTAAAAAGTTATTTAGGCCCCTGCCTTGCAATACATAGTTACAAATGTCTGGTGCAATAGCAGAAAACCTGCAATCCTACACTTTGGATCTATCTTCCATACACTGCTGGGAGAGCAGCAGCATTCATAACTGCCCCACTGAATATTGGTGTGAGTTACCAGGGGAAAGGCCACAAAAACAGCTGGAGATCATTCCTGAAAATAAAACAGATATACTAGTAATTTTCTGGTATCACTTTCCCTCACTATGTATAAGGTTTTATCCCATTTCAGAAGATTACTCGAATTTTTAAAGGTTTTTAAAGATGTCCAGATACTTCAGTATCAATAAAAGAAGAATCAAGTAGAAAAATCAATAGAAACAGGGTACACAACTCTTGTGGTCCAAGTGATTACCTGCTCATCAGTACAAAGAGTGCAAAGCCTGAATCTTTCTTTTTTGGTGAATAAAACAGTGGCTGCTCTGAAAACAACTACTTCATGACAAAAGATTAAATTTCTTGAACTTTCTGCACTGCTTGGAAAATAAAATGCATAATTCCATATATCCACCCCAATTTTATCCATTGTTTAAAATGGATAACAATGTTAACAATGACTTGATTATCAAGAAATTAATATAAAAATTCATTTTTCAATTACTGAAAGCCCATGAAAACTAAACAGTATAATCAGTGTTATTTATGCTCACAGGTAGAAAACCCAATAATTTGCTTATTGGTCTGATTAAATTTTAAAGTGTAAACAGAAAAGAATGCATAAAGAATAAAAAAAGCCCACTGCTTGCTGCACCCTCTTCTTATATTGTCATGATTGTAAATGTATCTTGAAAGAAGGACAAGATAGTTATAAATCACAGAAACATATGATTGATTATATGACAGAATATATTAGAATATATTCTAATACATATATTCTAATATATTCTAATACATTAGAATTAAGACAGAATAAATTAGAATTGAACCTACAAAAATATAGGAAATTAGCACTTTCAGTTAACAATAAAACTATTTTAATAATGTAACTATATTTTTGATGTATCTGTTATATCTGATTCACTGAAAACATATGAAAATATTATACTTTTTAGATCAGGAATTAAAAGATAAAGCTTTCTTCTAGCTTGGTTCTAAGGCCTCTTCTTTGGGTAGGGGCTGGAAGTTTTCTTTGAGTTATTTAATGACAGACATTATATTATAAGCAAATCCACATGGCAGAATGGTTTAATTTTTTTTTTTTTAATAAAGCTACTTTTAAAGACCTGGATATTACAGCTGTTTTATTCTTGAATGCTAATTGAAGTAACTTATTAGAATTACTACCTGAAAACATTTTTCATTCATAAATTTAATTCCTGTGTCAGTAATACTCTAAAGCATTTAATTTTAAGGGAATAAAGAAAATTAAACCATGAAAGAAGAAATCATAATGATGAATTTAAAAATACTGGCTTCCAAAACACCAAGCATGAAGAAAGTATTAAGAATAAATATGCAAACATAGGTTGCAAGTTTTTTTTTTCTTTGTAACTATATATAATGCTTCTTTTTTTTTTTATTTTTAAACCCCATGATTTCTCCAAGAGAAAGTAAACACTCCTCTGGCACTCCCAACCAACAAGCACACAAACTAAAACAGGAAAGTGAAGAATTTTTTTCTGTTTTCAATGCACACAACTCTATAAATACAGTGTAAATAATTTAAAAAAAAGAACCCTGACAGCAAAACCACTATCCAAAACCTATTTTGAAATAAAATACTGGATTTGTTCACTGTTATAGACTACTGAGAGATTACAACTGTTCCACTGATCTGCTTGGCAGCCACTGGTTTCATAAGTAAATTAGTCAGAACTGATCAGTGATGGCAGAAATATACCTGAAGAATAAGTCCTGATTTGCCTTATGCTTGCTTCTACATACAGCTTCCCTTTTGCAGAGACACAATCTCTGTAGTTAACACTTCCTTGTGCCTGCATTTCACTCAAACCACAATAAAATCATTCCCACTGAAATCATCACAGTCCATATTTGTTAATTTATTAATGAAATGCTTAATACTGAAAAGCGTGTATTACAAGACAAAGTAATGCACAGGAAGTTTTCCAGGGATCTTGAGCACTTTCTCATTAACCTCCAAAACAAGATTTGGAGAGACAAAAGTTTTTTATGAGTTGTTCCCTGTCCGTCCACTGATATGATCTGCAGATGAATCAATAATCTCCCCCAGCAGTACAGTACTTATTAATTTCATCAATTTACCTGACCTCTAACAATCCTAGATACCCATAGTAGTAACAATAAAGTATCCCTTCCATACCTATTCCACTGTTTAAATTGATGATTACCAAAAGCATTTATGGGCAGGAATACACAGCAAAAATTGCCTCCCCATAGCCTTTCCAACTGTGCAAATCAGAAAAACAGGAACAGAATACAAGGCAATAACCTGCCATAATGCCAATATGAAGTGGTAGGACATGAAGCATCAATGATTAAAAAAAAAAAATTATAACAAGAAGTAAATCTGTCTTGCCTCAACAACATACTGAATAAACTTGCTATTTCTTGGAGTGATTTTCTCTAAGAAACTCCATGTGTCCTCATGTTAAGGACCAGAGATCAACTAAATTGCTGATTTTTGCAATTTCCATCATTAAAATGTTAACCATAAACCATTTAGTATTTCATATCTGTTCAGAAAACTACTTTCTCTTTTGTGTATTTCCTTCCTATCACATGAGCACCCCCCAGAGAACACAGTACTTCTTTCTAACGGTAAAAAGTAATGCAAAAGTCAATTGGTTCAAATTTTGCTTAAAAGGCAAGTTTTTTTCCTTCATATTTGTAGAAAACAACTTTTCTAAGAAATCTAAATAATTTTAAGTTCATATATAGTGACTCTGTTCAGGGAAAACAATCTTGATGGATTATGCAAATTTTTATTACTTGTTCCTCAATTTTGGATGAACAGTTCTATCAATTGTATCCTTCACACTGGGGAAGAGGAGATATTGTTTAAATGTTAAGATGTATTTAAAGAGATATGTAGATACACAATCACATTCAAGCACACACCTCCAATTATTTTGACAGATTTATTTACAATGTTATTATACCTTTGCATTAGAAATAAGGCTATTTAAAATTGCCTAAGAACATGTGAAGTAAATAATGAACAAAAATCACTACAAAACATTAAGCATGCTAAAAAAGATTAGAAAATGCTGTTTTGTGGATTGTAACCAAATCTAATGCTCATCTGAACACAGCTACCCATACACTCCCAGTAACTAAAAAAGCACATGAGCTTTATCCTAACCATTTTCTAATAAAATGTAAACAATATTAATGCAATCAAACGCATACTGGGCTCCATGAATACTTTGATATGTACAGATACCTCTTCCTAACCCCCCAAAGAAAAAATGAAATCTGTGTTCTCCCTGCTGAGTGCAGTGAAGTGCTGTGCAGATGCAGACAGGGCTCCTCAGGAGGACATAATGCAGGATGTCCCTTGCTTACCTGGAGCACTACACTGTGTCATATAAATACAACTTCTCCAGCATTTAGTTGAAAATTGCCATGCTTTGGTAGCTGGCACCTGAACAGAAACATCAGGTCAGGAACTAAAAGTACAGATGCAACCAACAGTGTTTGAATCCTGACTTCCTGCTTGCTAATTTGATTTTGATAAGCCTGAACCAGCATTATCTGATGAGAAAGTGTACCATATTGCCTGTTCTGCTGATGATCTTGAGCATGATGACTTTGCCTCAGTAGAGCTCTCAGTTCTTATCAGAATTGGACAATCAAATTGTTTTTTTTCAATTCAATCCTAACCCAGTTCTGGACTCAACTTTTAAATTTTATTTAAATGGAATGATTTGAAAACAAGAGTACTTTTTCACCTGTTTTTGTTTATAGTAATGTATTTGCATTTCATACTGCAAATACTAAAAAAAAAATTAGCAGAATTACTTTCAGCTTCCTTCCACTTTGTTGTAACCCTGGTGTGGAAAAACACTGCTTTACTGCTGAGGGTGTAGCATAAGGGGAAAAAAAAGAGCAGAGGGGAGAGAAAGGGAAAGAAAATAGAAGGGTTAAGGCAGAGGAAAGGGAAGTAAGAGTGAGGAAAGAGGGAGGGAGAGAGGGAGTCTGTCTGACAGAAAAATGGAAACGAAAAGTTGACAGCTAGAGTAGCAGCATATATTTAATATATTTTGAACAACTCTGTGATTTGAGATTTCTGATTACAAGCCTTTTAGACACTTGTCCTGCTCCACAACACTGGTTTTCCAAAATTTACTTTAAAACAACCCTGCACACATAACTGACAACAAAACTTATATTAATCACATCCTTCTCCTTTTTGGTTACAAAGATAAACTTTGAATTTTACACATGGTAAAAAACTTTATATATTATTTTCCCATTTTTCCTAGTTCATAGCATGCTAAGAAGTACTTAGGAGTTCACAGGCAAGCTTTCATTAATTAATTTATTACTCATGAAGCTATAATATAAAACCAAATAGTATCTTCAACATGTTTTCTTTCTAAAAATCTACAAATTTAGACTCCTCCTCAGACTGAAGTAGAGAAAATCAACAGGGATTTTTGTTCCTGCTTCAGTACAACAAATAAAAGCAAACAGAATAAAGACTGGTGAAATATTTCAACTTTTTATAGACTATCCAAGAGCATCATGATACAAGCGAGTTTCATTCAGCACTGTATTAATAAAACTAAGATGTGAAAGGCACAATTGATGTGCTTCACACTGCATTCTGCTTGCAACTCAGGAGAACCATTTCCAAAACAGACAAAAATCAGCTCTAGATAAGACTTTAGCAATTAAATGTCAGGTAGAAGGTATTGGGCTTAGGTGATCTGATTCAAAGGCTAAGATGAAGACATGTAACAGATTCTCCATATGTCAAATGAAGCTATTAAAAAAGACACTGATATATTATTCTACATGATCTTAGCAAGAAAAAAAATTATTTGTAATAAAGACTGCTTTCCTTCTGTTCCTCCACCTTACTGTCAGTAAAGGGGAATGCTAAAACAGGTTTCCTAGGAAGCAACATGGTTTAAAAGGTTAGACACAATTTTGCACTGGTGTCCTAGTACACTCAACTGCCTCAAGCAGAGAATTAATTTAAAATAAATTATTGTTCTTCCTGGTTTATATTTTTATGATCCTATAATTTTTATAAATTTTTAATTTCTTCTAATTAAACCTTTAGAAACTTAGAAACAGCTTTCTGTCTTCTTTTCCTAATGATGCCTGCGAAATTATGCCTGAGTGTGGAAGTATTTAGTAAACTTTACTGAAGTGCAACATATTCATTTTTAAATGCACTTAGCATCTGAAAAATATTACCTTGTGTAAATTCACAAAAGAGTACAAATCTGTGCATATTGTTCTCCTTTACAAACTAAAGGAATATTAAAAATCAGTTTTGAATAAGTAATTCTTTTAATTAATTAAATTATCAGAAGATGTCAAATAAATTGAAACAGGAATATATTGATGCTAAAAAGTTAAAGCTTTCTGTTTTAAAATAGTATTTGGAAATCTGCTAATGGACAAAACTCAAGTAACTGTAATAAAACTTCAAATGCCTTTCTTGTTTAGTTGAAGTCTTTCTTTTGCCAACTGACAGACACACACTAAACAACATACTTAGATCTATCAATACCATGGTAGCTGAGTCACAAATAAGGACTGTGCTAGTAAACCATAATCAATTCCTAATTAACATAATAGACGTATCACTAACAATGGTTTAAGTTCATCATAACTTGGAATGAACATTGCCTACAAGAGGAACTAATGCACACATATCTACCTTCTTATCTGTGTCTGCCTGCAACAGTCCTGCATTTTTGATTTCCATGTTCAAATGAAGTGCTCTCACAGGCTCTTGTTTCCCCATTCTAAAAAATCCTTCAGGCTTCTTTGTGCCCAGGAAGTTTTTCTCTAAGGATTTTGAACACCTCTCAGCTTAGGGTTTCCAGAGAACAAATTTGTGATGCCTTCTCTTTCTTGTAGTTTTATTTATGGTTGTCCCAATTTCTTATTATATCTTATTACTTCCTGCGTTGGTGGGTAACTACTGACCATTCTCAAACTTCCTTCTGTATCCTTCTCCATTCCCCTATGCTAGTCTATTTTGGAAAACAGAAGTCTGAGTCTACACAACATTATTCAAGGGAGATGGCAATACCTTATTCTGCATAATTTCTTCATTACTTAAGGTCAGAGGTTTCAGTTTTGTGTTGTATCCTCCCTGTCTCTATTCACAGAAACTGTTAAAACGTCAAGTTGCTTGTTTGGTATATTACACATTGTTCGGTATATTACACATTCTACAAAGTACCATCTTCTGTCAAATTGTATCATCCTTCCCAACAAGCCTCCTCCTCATATCTTTTATCTTTTACGGATATCATGAGGATCTACTTAGCATGGATGTTGAATAGCTCTGAAAAATAACATCCCTTTTTTTTCACCAGCAGCCTTGGGTACTATACCTTTTAAATATCACCTTCCTCTAGTTCCCATCAGACTTTCCTGTACATCTTACGCATTCACCCAGAGAACCAGAAACCCTTGACCCAAATTCATTTGTTGTGACCAGTCTTACATCAGTGAAGCATTTGAGTACCTGGACCTTCTCTTTCTGGAGATGGTAACAGTGCCCCTTACCATCTTCTCTAGCACTATGTCACAGGGGAAATGAAAAAAGTCAAACAGCTGTCCCTGCACTTATTGTAAAAGTGAGAAAGCAAACAGTGGCCTTTGATTAGACCTTCCCCAACAGGAAGCACCTTTCTCCTGCAGCAGCCCCTGCTGCTGCAAGGCACGTAAGTCAGGATGCCAGAGGGAAAGCAGGGGAAATATGAAAAGGTGTTCTCCTCAGGTCTATTTTCCAGGTATGTTTCATAGTGAGTTAGTGTACTTTCTGCATTTGTTTAACCAATACCAAGTTTTAAAAGGTTGAAATGTGTTGCGTTTTTTAGCCTTGTATGGCTTTGAGCAAATTGTCACCACTTAAATATTTAATATCAACCATCACATCAACAAAAGCAATGATAAGTGCACTCTATGGATACTGAATCTCTTTGTGGGGTCCCCTAGAAGTCATTAGGTGTCCTCCCCCATAAATATTTAATAACGATTTGATTTCCAGGCACTTCCACTGTCTAAAATGTTCTCTTGAAAAGCCTGTGAAAGCACACTATTTTTAAATGAAGAGCAAAGAGGGAGGGATATTACTTCTGCACTTTACAAAGTTTGGCCACTTTATGTCAAATGATACATGGTGTTATTACAACTCTGTCTTGAGTAATGGCTTTAATTTCATATTTCATCAACAGAGACTGACCATTGTGTTGCTCATAGAGGCTTAGAAATGACTTATCTGGTTAATATTTTAGACAGAGCTAACTGTTCTGCAGCTTACATGTTAAAAGGGTAAGTGGATGCATCAGATGTATAATTAAGAGAGCAGATCATGAGATGGCGTTTAACCAGTATTATTTTTAACATTAGCTCTGGTGAGGGGATGAAAAGTCAAGGCCAGGGAAATCAGAGAAGAAGCCATCATTTTACTGGTTTACTGAAACATATTCAACATCAAATGTAACTGTAACTCATGTGTATATCTGAAAAAACATGCTCAATCTTTAGGGTAATATTGCCTTCAGTCAGAGAAGATGGTATTACTGTATTTTTTCTTTTACTTATATATCAGTGTGTTACTCTTAGGTGTGGTGGTATGTGAAGTTCCAACGATACCTGAAGTATTATAAATATAAGAATTACAGAAAGAAATTATTTTCATATTTAGTTTTCTCTTCATCTGCACTGTGTATGAATGTTCAAAAGTTTGAAGACAATGACTCTGAAGGGGTTTCTGAAAACAAAATAAATGAAACTACTTAGTTAATATCACATTACGACTGCCACAACTATATTTTATTACTGTGCAGCTACGGTACTCAACTACAATAAACAGCAATTCTGCTCTCTATTCCCCCATTTACTAGAACGTCCAAAAGTTGTTTATTTTTTAATTGTCTGTTTCTTGCTAGCTCTGTTGCATGAACACAACAAGCCATTAAGGGCTTCAGTGTGCATTCCCTTCAAGGCAAGGATTTAGCCCTTTGAAGCTTTAAAGAGGGATAAAAGGAAGACACTGACTTGGGTGGGTTTCTCACAGGCAGAAGCTATTAGGGGAAACTCATTACAAAGAGGGGGAAGAGAGGGCAGAAAGACTGCCCAGAAAGCTTTGGAACCCTAGTAAACAGGAGGGTGTACACCTAGAGGTGATTGGAGGACAAGTGTCCCTGGCCACGCTGACAGCCCCTTGGGACTCCTCCTCACTATCAACTTCATTGAACTTGAAGCATTTCATTACAAACTCAATGTAAATTCTTACAGCCTAGCTGAAACACGTTTTGCTTCCTCACAATCACACATGTATTTTTACACAGACAATTCTGGAATTACCCAGTACATTGAATTATTTGAGTCATTCTCTGCCTGCTGTTTTTCTGTACGTTTTACCCTTTCTATGAAATTCATAATTCAAATTTTATTCTTCATAGGTCAAATTCCTGACCTCTGCATGTTCTTCAAGGCTAATAATAAAGCTAAAAGCAGTACAAAGTAACAGTGTGAAAAGACTGTGTCTGCTTTTTTACCTTTGCTTTGAAGGCAAGCAAACATGGGAAAGAAAGGAGCAATGACACACTTCCACCTCCAAGTAAAACTCACTGTCCATGTTGAGTGCAGTGTGGAAATGTGACCTGCCACAAGTGTACCAGTTCAGCCCCAACAGCCTCTCCCCTGCACCCTGACCACAAGCATGGCAGTGCAGTGTCTCTGTGACAATCACCCCACAGCACACTGTCCCCTTGCTGGGGCACAAGCGCCTCAGGAAGGTCCCAGGGGCTGCACCATGGCTGCTGCAGGATGAGCCCTGCCCAAAGGGCTGCAGCACTGCTGCACTGCTCTGCGCCTCCCTCCTGCCCCGGCAGTCAGCCTGATAACCTGTCCACTAGGAATTGATTTCTCCGGCAGGGATGCTGTCATTGACAGACAGAAGGCTCCCTCAGAAAGCAGGTTAGTAGAAATATGTTGAAGCACTGCCAGTCAACTAACTATTGCTTTAAATTTCTGCTTTTACACAAATACAAAAGAATATATGGTGTTTAAATGTACAGATGCACTTTTAATCCTTCACAGTGTCTTCAAACAGTAAAACAGTTGAAATCTTCCATTAAATGAATTTTTACAATCCAATCCCTGTAATCTCTAATTCCTAATTTCACAAAGTTTAACAAGATTGAACTTGCATTAACTTAAATAACAGTGCAGAAAGATATAATGCCATGAGTTATTGTTTGAAACACATGTATAACTTAGTTAGAAACCACTTACTGTACCATTGTTCAGCCACATTGACTGGTTTGTTGGTCAGATCAGTTTTACTGTGTGACTAAGATGCACATAATGGTTTTATTTGATTTATAATTTAATTCCATGCTTTGATATATGTAAAACATCCTGAGGATATCCTTTTCATAACATTAAGGGCCTCTAAATTCAAGTAGAATGACATTCACTTGTTACAATCCTATATTATCTAATGGCAGAAACCTTCCAATAACAAATAATTTCCACTTAAAGAACAACTGATGTCTATCTGGGTGTATAAGAAAAAGAAACTCCTGTAAATAAGCCCATTTTTCAAAAAATGTTATTGTAAGATTGAGTAGTAATATTCTTCTATATTAAGAATAAAGATCTAAAACTAAGATCCAACAGGTTTTTACTTCTCAAAGCAATTAAATACAGATTATCTAGCTATCTATTATGAGAATTTTAGATTTCCATTTTCATAGAACCCTAGTAAAATAATCACCGATGAACTATGCTAGGCTGAGAAATGCATACAGCATTTGCCATGAATCAACTGCAGGGAAAAAAACCATCTACAATCCCTTAAAAAAAAAACACTTATTTTATTATTTAGGAGGTAATTACTATATTTACTTCTACATGAAAAAGAAAATGCACTAATACATGCTATGTTAAAGATGAGCAATGGCTTTGTTAGGGAAACATAAATGGATGACACTACTAACGCTGGAATGAAAGGAGCTTTCTAGCTGTGTTTTCATAATATTAGGACCATCTTGCACAGTTATTTAGCAATTATTTCTTATAGATTTCATTAGTGAGATCAGCCCCATAATAAACTTTCTGAATAAAATGCCACATTCTTAGTATTTAAGATTCTCCATCACACCAAGTCAGGCTACTGGTTGCTGATTTTTGAGAACATAGAATCACTTAGGTTGGAAAACTTCCTTCAAGATCAAGGCCAACAACTAACCCAACACTGCCACAAATCCATGCCACATCTGTGTGTCTTTTAAATCCCTCCAGAGATGGTGACTCCACTATTGCTCTGTGCAGCCTGTTCCAATGCCCAACCAAACTTTCCCACAAAGAATTTTTACCAATATCCAATCTAAGCCCCCTCTACCTCAAGTTGTGACCATTACCCCTTTCCTGTTGCTTATTAGCTGGGAGAAGAGTCTGACCCCTGTGTGGCCACACCTTCCTCTCAGGCAATTATAGAGATGATAAAGTCACTTGAGCCACATTTCCTCCAGTCTGAACACCCCCAGCTCCCTCAGCAGCTCCTCATCTGACTTGGGCTCCAGACCTTCTCTAGTTCTGCTGCTCTTCTCTGGCCATGTTCCAGCCCCTTGGACCCTTCTTGCTGTGAGTGGGCCAGAACTAGGCACATGATTCAGGGTGGAGCATCACGAGTGCCCAGCACAGACAGCAGTGATCAGGAGTTTCTATGCAGTCAGATATGGTATTATGATGTATCTCAAGTGGCTTTGAAAGGGTCTAAGTTATGGTAGTAACTGTGGACATAAATGCTATTTTTGTTCTGAATATAACTTTTTGACTTATAAGATAGAAAAGTGATTTCCACCTTTCCACCTAACTTTATGGAAAAATAAAAAAGCAAACAAACAAACCACAAAAATGGTAACAAGCAGTATTAAGTTGGACCCATTTGAAGAACTTCACATTTCTTTGGAAGAACCTGCTGAAGAACAACTCTATGAATAAGGGATTTTTTATGACAAGCATGATTTGAATTAGCTGACCTGATACTTCAGTCAACTGCAGAAGACAACAGGCAATTCCCAAAGTGTTTATATAGTGCTTGCACATATTTTAGACAAAGCAGGCAACTGGAACAGCGGTTTTTTAAGGTGCATTTCATATAGAGAGCTGAGAGAGCTTATCTTGAAATAAGAGTTCAACTCATAGTCACTCTGAATTTGCTAGATTCCAAGTTTTGAACTTAGTAGTCTTTTTTTCCTTCTTATTTTCCAGTCATTAAGAAAACAAAATTCTCATGAAACAAAATTTAAGAGAATGAGGAAGAATAGCAAGAAAAAGCTGTTGCAGACAAAGCAAAATTCTTCGTGCTCTTAAAAAGTCAGTAGAGATTTTTTAAAAATCGATACTGTATCAAATGTGTAAGCATTATGAACTGAGAATTTCGGGACAAAAACAGAAACTACCAAGCACAAACTGAAACAAAACCAGCAAGGGGCAAAGAACAATGCAAATTATGCAAAAAAGTATGCTCAGTAGTTACAGGTAAACTTGGGAAAATATTGCTACATCATTCTACTGCTAATGAAATCTGTCAACATGTGATTGGGAAAAAATTAAATGCCTTTTTTATTTCAGACTTTATTATTGACCTATGAGCAGATGGTTAACTCATTTACAACAATTACAAAGGACTGACCTGGATGATTGACTAAAATCTCTTTAAATCAAAAAGAAATCTTGCTTCTCATCAGTGGTGAAGTGGTCTTCAGTTGCAGCAAGAAATATCCAGATAATGTTAACATAAACTTTCCACTGGTGAGAAAATAAGACAGTGCAATAGATTGTCTACAAACAAGATTAAATATATTTTCAAAGAACCAGATAGAATGGAATACTTTCAACTAGAGATGAACTTCAAGCCCCAATTTCTATGGCTTTGTGGCAATCTACATGCAAGTGGCTCTGAAAACCCTCTGGGTAGTGACCACTGCCATAATCTGAACGATGTCACAGAGTATAGAACATCATGCTGCTTCTGAAGAGGTTTCAGTAGTTTGACCTCCACCACCTGACATTTGTAAAATACGTCCATAACCACTGCACTTTTGCTGGGAAAATCATAGAACATGTAGAAGCACCTCCATGATTGTGGTTTTGTGGTTTTTTGGTGAGCTGTTTCTGGTTTTTTAAACTACTCATGTTACTCTTACATAAGGTCAAGGAAGGAGAAGAAGAGGGATAAGAGAATTCAACAAAAAATGTGAGGCAGACAAGAGGCAAGTAATACACTAAGGTATAAAATATCAGAGAAAATACTGCAATAGTCCTTTATTTTTTCTACAATAGAAATGCAAATAGCAGTATTATTTTCTTTACGTACAGGAGCATTTTGAATGAGCATCTAGATTATTATTACCTAGGATTATTTTAGAGCTATTCTACATCATAAGTTAAAAAGGACAGGTAGGCAAGGTTCTCATGCTAACAGACCAGCAGAATGCCTCACTGCAGTTAAGGCAGAGACACAAAAGTGAGTGTAGCTCAACTAAGTGACTCCCACTGTTCACTCCACTTGACCTCTTTAGCAAGGAAATCACCACAGGAGTATTAACCAAGCTCCACAATCCTCCCAACCCCACCTGAATTTGCCTTTAGAAAAATTCTGTAGATCAGGTCAGTCCCAAAAAGCCAGTTTCACACAATGGTTACTACTCCAAAAATTATTTTCATCCTTCTTTTAATTCACTGATAAGTAGCTATCTGGTGCGAAATATACAGTACTTGCATTAACTTCACACTTATTTTTGCCTGCTCATAAACTACAGCTGCAAATCCCAAGTTCCCACAGCCCAGAGGCCTCAGCTGCTCTTTTCTGATTGACTACTGCAGCTATTTGAGTTTGTCCCTGAGCCTGTCCCTCAGAATTTTTCATCAATTCAAGTTAAAAATAGCTTCAGGAAGAAAACACTGATGACTGGACTGCTCTCAGTAGATTCTGAGGAAGCAACACAATAAGGTATATCAGTGGTGGTGTGCAGAGTGCAGATATGTTTCACTTTTTTAAATCCCAAAGTACAACTCCAGTGGGTTGAAGAAGACCAGCTGTGATGTTAAATTCCAAAAAAATACCTGAAAAGCTGTGGCAGTGAGACATGTCATTCTATAAAATCTTGTAAGATCACCCTATGAAGACAAGGATAGGACCAGGTCATTCCCACAGACACCAGTGACATAGACTTTCCATGATCCTGCACTAAATTCAGAATTTATCTTACCATTGCAAGCTTCACTTCAACTGTCTGCCTTGTTTATCAAATGTATTATGTAAAACAAATATTCAGAAAAGTTTAAAATATGTAAAAATTTTACAATAAAAAGAAATGTTTACAAAATAAAATTAGTGTTGCTTCTGTACTTTGAAGTGTAAAATAAGAAACTGACCAATTACTTTCTTTTTCTACTTTTGGCTTTCATTTATGTTAGGATTGAATAAGGCCACTAGACAAGCAAATGAATAGCAAATGACTATGAGATCACCCACACATCTTCAGTATAATGTAAAGAAACTGCAAAATTTAGGAGTTTTGAATGTTCAGAGGAGCATCTAGAAGTGATCTGTAAAAAAAAACCTCTAATTTTCTATGGAACAATCTTATTTCAGGAATTTCTCATCAGCTGAGTTATTACTTGAGTGATTTCAGTGGTTATAGTCCCAATCTCTCTAAAACTTGTCTAAATCATTGACAAAACTAGTTGCTGTCTGAATCTGAGGTATTCATGCCTCAAGTTTCTAGTGAGGAAAAGACATAGTCATAAAAAATTCTGCATAGGACCAGAGCAACAAAACATCCAGTTTCCAAAAGATTTTATCATTCTGTCATTCCTGTGTTTGAATCTTACTTTTGTTATGTAGGGTTGAAAAGAATTATGTTCTGTAGTGTACTCAGTAGGAGTAACAGAAAATAAAAAACTACCACCATAAATATTTGGTGACAGCATTTAATAGCTAATTCAACAACCAACATACAGAATCAACTCATCATTGAATCAGTGTAGAGATTTAACTGGCTATAGCAATAAAGTTTGAGAATTATTAAATATGTGGTATACACTATGCTACCCAATCTACTGCTGTAGACATGGGTCCAATATACACAACAACTACTCAGAAGAGACTCAGGAGAACTCAAGAAAGACTAATTAACATTGCTGAAAAAACCAGTGGTGTTTCTGCAGTGTTGCTCTTTTTGGCTTTTTGCCCCAAGAGTAAACATTCAATTAAAATCGAAAACCAATATTCTGAGCTCAAGATTCAACAGTTTATTTTTATACACATAATAGGATACATATGCCTCACTGTAAGCAAGCACTTCGTGTCTGCTGGACCACCGAAAAAGCAAGGAAAGGTTTTGAAAATACATAGTAAACTATCTGAAAAAGAAACTGAAATGATGAGCTAATTATCCTGCTAGTCGAAAGCCATGTCAATTTAATTAGAAAGATCATTACAAGCACAAAAAAAAAAGCTTTAAAATTACTTCAGACACACTTTTGTCTGCTGGTTTTGGCCATGACAGAGTTAATTTTCTTAATAAGAAAGTATCAGGGTGCTACATTTTGGATTTGTGGTGCAAACATGAGAAGCAAAAAAAAAGGCTTTGCCCCTGTGTAAGCACTCCTCAAGCAATAACTAAAATTCCCAGCCCTGTAATATCAACATTGTTTTCAGCACAAATTCTAATAGTTGAATGTCATAGAAATCATATCCCCGTAACAGCTGCTGTGAAAACAATTAACTCTACCCAAGCCCAAACCAGCTCAGTGGCATGTACATGTCAAGTGAATGAAGAAGAAACAGTTTCAAACCAATTAATATGGTTCAATGAAGTATGAAATACAACAGTCCATGATCGTGCCATAGAGCAGTTTTAGTTTTTTTCTAATAAGAAAAAGTTTTTAACCAGGAAAGGAGATGTTCCTTGCTTTGAAAGAACAAATGACAAGCTAGAATCAAAAAACAGCACACTGCAGCTCCTTAATAAGGGTTGCACTTACTTTGCATCTATACACAGTTATTGTTTAAGGCTAAGATACATGACAGGGATGATTTGCTTAATTAAAACATGTATTTGCTATTTAAAAAAAGAGTAGAAGTTATTACAAGAAGAATAAGTTCTATCAAGATGAACATAGCATACTTGGGACAACAAAAATAAACAAAAATCTTGTATCTGACATACAATGCTATCACAACAACAGAGAAAGAAGTCCCCTGCAACAAGTCTGCTGAAATGTGAGACACAATACAGAAGATTTTCCTGGAAATTAGTTAACAGTCTGAAAAAACATATAGAAGAAGAGTTTAGTTGCTCTTAATGTGTAGCAAATTTTAATGACTGTGAGTGCTGCTGCTGAGTTCACTATTGACCTCATGATGAGTGATGCATATGATACACCACTGTAGTTCCTAAAGAATGACAATATAAAGAAAGTTCTCCAAGAACTTTCTGGGAGTTAAAACCTTTCATTAGCTATCTGAGGATACCCACAGAGTAGATATTGGATAACCTGAAGTAACTTACCTCACCTCGTTTTAATTTGCTCACTTGCTGCTAGAATATATACTTCATATTACTATAGCTGTGAGACAAAATATTTAATTCAAAATTTACACTAGAAGTTCTTGGCTTGTTATTAGATTGTAGCCATCCATTTAAAGTAAGTTTTACCACAAGCTTTTATTTAAAAATCTGAGCTGAAGATACCTGAGCATTTATTCTTTGTCACAGAAAAGATTACTTGCGCCACAAATTTGAAAAAAATGGAATTTTAAAGGGTTTCTGAACACAATTGATACTAAGAGCAATATTTGATCTTTTTTTGCTACACATTTTTCCATTAAGCAGGAAACAGAAAAAAAAAAATAATCTGCAAGTAAGCACCTGAAGCTCTGACCTTTAAATTCAGTCTATATGCTAATCCCTCCTAGTTAGGAATCGGTTCCTGAAATCATCAATATGGAACACTAAGCATAATCCTTGCTTTGAGATTCAAAGAAGTAACTTTGCAAACATGAAAGTTTTAGAACTAATTTTTGTTAAAAAACATTTGAAAACTCTGTATTTTTAAGAGTTCCAGCTTGCCACAGAGTTTATCTTTCATATTCCTATACAGTCACTTTCTTCTGTGCTATCAATAAAAACTAACACTGACCTTCCTCCTGGAAGGTTAAACTTCTAGCTTCTGTTTGAAACACTAGAGTGCCTTTTCTCAGAAGAAATGCTACATATACGTGCCGCCAGCAACGAGAAAGAATACACTATTGCTCCGACCCTTCATTAGTCAGAGGATCTTGGCAACAGCAATAGTGCTTACATACGGTGTCTGCATGAAAAACCGTTTTCAAAGGTAACCTTGCCAAGGGCTATGTTCTGTCTTGGCAAAAGGAAGCAAACTTTACTTTTCTACCAGTCAGTTCACTCTGCATGAGAAACAGGTGTTATGATAGGAAATGGGACTTGGAGTAGAAACAAAATACAGCTCTCTAAAAATAAGTTTGGTTTGGAAAAAATCAAAGATAGCAAGCCTGCAGGGCTTACATGTTTTTTGCAAAATGCAAATCATGAAAACTGGTTAAGGGATTAAGTGCTCTTTTTCAAAAATGACCGTGGAGATTATAATCATTAATTAAAATCATGTAAATAATATTCTGAAAGAACTCTTCTTTTTTATCTCAGAGGTTTCGAAAAGCCTAATGGTAAAAGATTTAGTCTCAAATGAGCTACTCTAATTAAAAATAAAAATTTAGCATAATTAATAAGTGTGACTAGGCTTGTAATCTCACCACTCGCTATGACATTTTTAACAGAGAAACAAGATTATATATTTAAGTATTATTATAGCAGGCATATACAATGGATTATACATACCTTTAAAAGTCCCTTTATATATTTTCAATCAATTTAATAAGTACTAGTATTAAAACATTCTTGACTTCTGGTCACTCATTACTACTACTCCTCAAAACATGGCATGCGATGGCTATTTCTTCTGCTCACTTTGTAAGCCTTCTGTCATTCATCTGTACTGATACATGATCAAAATACATGAAACAGACAGACTTAGTAAAAAAAAACTATAAAAAATATTTATCTATTTTTTCTGGCACACAGATTGCCTCTATGTTCTACAATTTCTCTACAGGAATACAGTGATGAAATATTGCCCTTCCTACTCTAGCTTTTTTTCAAAACTTTAAATTATTCCGGGAAGGAAGAGATGCACTTCTGTGCTCCATACTGAGGCTCAGCTAAGATATGCTGTCTTTTCCATGAAAACAAGATGGGATTCCCTTGCTCCATCTTGAAATCAAAGATGCTTTTAGGAGTCCTTAACAGTGCTTCCTCTATGCATGAAGATGAATGATTCAATCTTTTTGTAGAAAATACAATAAAGCAGAAGTTAAGAGCATATTTAATGACCTAAAATAAATTGCACTGACATTTGAAGAAAAAAATGTTTCTTAAAAGAAATTTAAATTATATTAAAAGCTGTGTTCCAGTTCTTGAAGTGTATTGACAAACTGAGTCGTTTAAAATTTGATTGTTTTTTCTTCCCAGAAGAGTAATTGTTACCTTGCAGCATTCCACAGGAATAATAGCAGCAGCACACAGTTACAATCCCACACAGCTTTATAGACTTGGGCCAGTGTCTGGAAAGCTGCCTGAGGGAAAAGAACCTGGGGGTGCTGCAACTGAATATGAGCCAGCTGTGCCCAGGTGCCCAAGATGCACAAGGGCAGCAGGGCAGTGACCATCCCCCTGTGCTGGCAACTGGGGAGGCCACACCTCAAATCCTGTGTCCAGCTCTGGGCCACTCCATCCAGGAATGACACTGAGGCAGCAGGGCTGGGGAAGGGTCTGGAGCACAATTCTGATGAGGAGCAGCTGAGGGAGCTGGGGCTGTTCAGACTGGAGAAGAGGAGGCTCATGAGGGACCTTATCTCTACAACTCTGACAGCAGGGTGTAGGCAGGTAGGGGTTGGACTTTGCTCCCAGACAGGATAAGAACAAGTGGCAGGACAAGAGGAAATGGTCCCAAGTTGCACCAGATGAGATTGGGTATTAGGGAAAATTTCTTCATGGGAAAGGTTGCTCAGGCATTGGGACAAGCTGCACGGGGAAGTGGTGGAGTCTCTACTCACATAGGTATTCAAAGGACATACAGATGTGGCACTTGTGGACACGGTTTAGTGAAGGACTTCACAGTTGATTCAATGATCTTGAAGGTCTTTTTCAAGGTAAATGATCCTATGATTCTAATAGTATTTAAAAATGTATGTCAAAAGAAAAAAATAAGTATAGATAGCTAACAACCACCACTGTTACAACTAAGTCAAACCACTTTGACCACAACTAAAAACACAAATAGCTGAATTTTCCTGCTCATCACTTCCCTGTTATTTTTGACTTATACTTTAAAGAAATATGATCTAAATAATTAAAGTGCAGAAGGCTTGTATTATTTCTCAGAACTGCCACCCTATTCTATAACAAAGTAAAAAAGTATGCCAGTTATTCTTTTGACACAGCAAAATACATGCAAATAGAACACACTAATATAAGGTGGAAAAAGGTAGATCCTTTGAATTTTAACACAAAATGCGTCTTGCAACTTAGCTAAAAGCCACAAACACAACTTGCACTGCTACATACTCTTAAATAAATAACAGTAATCTACTCCCCTTAATAATTTAGGAGAAAATCTAAAACCTTTTTACTTCTTGCAGGATTATTTTCACAGTTTTTTACAAATGCTATACCCTTGCTGCATCTGGATTAGCAAGAGACTATACAGGGAGACCTGCAACCCAAAAGGACAAGCATACTGCAACAGTGTTCAACAAGCTTTCAAATCCTAAATTCTGAGGATGTCTCAATTTTGAACATCACAGGGCATAGAGAAGTTACATTGAAGAAGAGCAGATAGCATGGAAAAAGCAATTCACCCTCTCATATTTCATGCCATTTTAGATGTAATTGAAATGCTCTATGAGCTAACCCAGCTGAATTGTTTGCTGTAATCTAAATAAACATGAAATCAGAATCACTGGGTAACACACAATACTCCTAAAATTAGCATTTCCATTTCCAATTGTGCTCAATAACAAAGAACAGATTATTAGATAAAGTGGAATGCACAAAAGACTCAGTATGCTAGCATTACTTTTAAATAATCATATAGGCAGCCCATTTACCAGAAACGGTGAGTAAAATAGAAGAAATACCACATGGTTTTGTAAGCAATTTACAGTATTGTACTGCCAATCTGTAACTATTCACTAGAAGATGTACCCTGCATAAACAAGTTAAAAGTACTTCTAGAAATATTTAAGCGAAAAATGAATTATATACTCATTGGTAATAGCTTGAATCTTCTACAAAGCTTGAGAAATTAAAAACTTGCTAGATGGTTAGAAAAAATATGAGTAAAATGCAGTAGTATTTGTAACACTTCTAAAGTGATTTTATGAAAAGAAAAATTTCACATAAAGGATTCTTCTTCACTCCTTGTTGAAGATGTCAGGCACACATTTTTTCATGACACATGGATTGCCGCCACTGAGACTACTTTTTCTTTAAAATTAATTACAGTGCAACCAACAATCTTTTTTGAACTCCACAATACTTTAAAACTATGAGTTTAAACACTGCAAATGCTATTTATAAATGCATGATTCCAAAACACTGTACAAAAAAAAAAAAAAAAATCCACTTACTTTTAGAGAAACAAGCTTCACTTTCAAAATAAAAAGAAATTGCCTACAGAACTACTTACAGTAATTTTTTGTTCATAAATAAGTAAATAACATAATATTTAAAGCCTATTAAAAAGTCACTTTGTGTGACCAAAAATAATGTTGTCAGATTAAATTCCCCTCCTCCCCTCATAATATTCATAGCACTAATCCAACATTGCTAATTTTGCTTGACCGCAATTAACTAAATATGTCAGAACAATTTTGGTAGGTTACAATTTCTTCACAGTTCTTTACCTTCATAGAACTTTAATCACAGCTCTTTCCCATCATTACTTGATCTATTATAAAACACGAGTCAGTGAATAAGCTTGAGTCACAAGCCTATTCAACTGACATAAAAAAGATATTCATGGCAAAAATTTGAGATCTGAAAGGTAGACTTTAGAAAGCAGTTGTGAGATGCAAATTTGTCTAAATATGATCAGTGTTTTTCAGTATGTAAAAAAAACCCCATAAACACAAATTCTTAATTTGTTTGGATAATTATTCAACTGTAAGAATTTTGCACAGCAAGCATTGCAAGGCAATTATAGTTTTGCTCGAAGCAACAAAGTCCAGCAACAATTCCTACACAACTGAAAAATACTTGAGGCACACAAAAATACAAAAGTATGACTTCTGTGCCTCAGCCACTTACTGAGGCTCAGTAATGCTCTGGTGAGTACAAATCATGTACATTTTGTTAATGTGTATTTATTTCATGAAGAAGTGCTACTGTTTCTTGTAAGATGAGTTCCTAAGCTTTCAAATTCCTCCCCTCCATGACGTTAGCCCAGAGTTTAACAGTTATGCATAGTAATGATTTATGTTTCTTTAGATAAATTCAGTATTTTTTGTATAATCTAGGCAGGTCTGCAGAAAGACTGACACTTTACTCGAAGAATTCTATGACTGCAGAACTACTGAACACAATAGTCATATTTGAAATTCACAGTAAGAGGCCTATATTCATTACCTGTTTTTCTCAATTATCTCTCACACTGTTAAGCTATTAAGTTCAGGGGGTGTGCTCAGGGGGTAACAGAGCAGTACAGAAGATATTCAGGAAGAATTCTAGAAATGAAAGTCAGATCGGTTCCCACAACCTTAGAGAATCACTTCTCTTTCATATGCTTCTGCACTCATATAGCAGAATTTTGTTAGAAGGCAGGTTCTTCAAATTTATTCTGAGGTAGATTAGAAGTCTGACTGCAAATTCAGAGCTATTCAGCACATAAATGTACTGCAGATTGCTTTTTTTACATTAAAAATTTTATTTCTACTACAAAATTCAAACCACTATAATACCAGCTCCATAAATTTCTGTATTAGATTCTAGTAGCAAATGCAGACAATACACTAAAATGTAGTATTGTTTCTAGTTAACTCTGGATTTACAAAGTGACTTTTGAACTGTATAAAATTAATTTTCTCTTGAACTACATATGCATCCAGCAAAAAGTGGAGAACTAATTACTGAATTTGAAAATAAATTAACTTTTAACTTGGCTACAGTAGAGAAAGGAAATAAAAATCCACATATTATCTGGACAAATCAAAAGAAAAAAGAAGGTACATAAACATCAGAAAGTACACAGTTTTGTGCAATCTAAAAAAGATTGACAGTTTCCTTCTTTTTTTTTTTTCTTTCAGAAACATATTCCTAGCATTTGAAAGGGATATAGGTTAACACCCACACTGACAACTTCTCAGCTCAGCATTGAAGTGCACACCAGATGATTTCTGGGTTACTTCCTGGAGAAATGGCATGCTAAAGATCCCACACAGTGCCCTGAATAGTATTGTGACTAACCTGCAAGTTTTGAAATTACATTTATCAGATAGAAACTAGAGGACCTAAGACATGCCACTGGTAAACTAGAAATCAATTGAGTCTGCTTACAGCTCACTTAAAAATGGGAGCACATCCTACCAATTATTTGGAATGTCCAAACATTCAGTTTTTCACCAAAATTCTTCATTTTAGACTAAATCTAAAAATTCCTTTACAACATCAAACAATATAATGTGGGTGAGGTTCGAAGCTGTCCTTACTAGAATCAGTTCATCAGATGATTAGAACATTCAGATTTGATTGTGCTCAAGTGTAAGAGCAAAAAAATGAGAACTAAGTCAAATTTGAGGAAGTGGAGTGGGTTCTCTAAGTTTGGGATACTTAAATATGTCAACCTGAAACCTCCATACTTTATCTCCATTCAAAGCCACAGATCTTCAGCATTCCATTTCTGGAAAGGCCTCTGAAATAGTAACTATATACTGAAATAGTAACTCTGAAAAGTAACTACAGGCCTTCTGTTTTACAGATTGGATTTTCGATATTCTCTGAATCAGAAATGGGAAAGATGATTCAATGCTTTAAAGTCCAGATCAGAAATTTATGTACTATTTTATAATATTTTATGTATAGAATCTACTGATGACAACATTTCAACCGAATTCATTTCTTCTACTCCCTTGAGAAAAGGCATGCAGTAAGACAAAGATTAAAAAACTCCACAATCATTCAATGTTACAACTGAAAAAGCAGATTGTCTAGTTCAGCTTTCAGAATGGAAATTTTCCTAAAATTTAGATGATTTACATGTTGCGTTGGCTTTACGTGCAAAGGGAGAGGGGTGGATTCGCCTCAGGGAAAGCGGCGCGCTGGGGAACTGGAGGGCTGTCCCATCTCTGGGGGCTTCCCCTGTGAGCCACGGACCAATCAGAGAGCTCAACTGGTGATGGACAGCTCGGGAAACCAATTGAAAGTTATTTCGCTTTCACAAGTCACAGTGGATGAAGTTAGCTAGCTCTTTTTCGGCAGGTCAGGTGGCCTCTGGCCGGGGCCCCGGCTCCACATGTCCCGGCCTGGCCCCCGCCCTGGCGGCCCCCGGCTCTGCTCGGCTCGGTTCCCCTCTCCACATGGCGTGGCCGAGCTGGGGGGGGGAATGAGGGAGCCACCAAAGGCTCTCCCTTCCCCGTTTTCTGAGAGAAGAGGCCTCCAGCTGACCACATGGCTTCTTCACATTCTGGATGTAATTTTAACTCTTTTAAGGCCTGGATAAGATTCTCGATCTTCTGAGCTCCCCTGAATGACAAGAAATAAAGCATGGAGTCTACAGAAGTCAGCAGAATGAAGATTAAAGTTCCTGATTGGAAGAGTTTGAAAAGATCCAACTGATGAGTAGCTGAAAGCCTTTTTTGTGGGCTAAGGCGACTGTGACCACACTAAAATTCCTTTAAACTCAGCAATATACCTGGGGAGATTTGGGGTGCTTGATTTGAAGATTTTCCTTGCCTCGGGAAATGGAGCTTTTGGGACAAGAATATGAACAGAGACATTTGATAGCGAAGGAGATGAAGAGGATTTTGTTTTTCAGCAGCCTGCCTTTAAAAGTGGTACCCCATGTGTGCATCGCAACCCACAGCACAGCGCTGGAAGGACTGTGGAAATGGGAGGAAATTACAGCTTGCTGGTCCGGGCGGATGCAGACTGTGAAGACATCCCCCAAGCCTAAATTAAAAAAGGAACTTTTCTCTCCTAAGTGAACTGAAATGATTATTTAAATAGATAATTGACTGAAGTGTTCTCTGTATGTTGTTGTTAAGGAATGGATGAAGGAAGGGGGAGGAGGGAAAAATCTAGGAATTTTATTGTGAATTCTTTTTTTGTGTTATTAATAAATTTCTTCTTATATCCTTTTAAGTTTTGAGCCTGCCTTGTCTCTACTCCTAAATCCTGTCTCTAAAAGAAATAAAATGTATTAAAATTGGCAAAAGCCAAGTCACACCATGACACATGTTAATTTATATATTTAAATTTGGGCTACATTCAAACGCATTATGAAAGAAAAACTGTGTGCTTCATTAATCCACTGTTTAAAACAACCAGTAAGTTATACAGAACTTGGAGAATACTAATTTCACAAACAAAATTAATTTATTAGAAATAAGTATAAGCACATGTGAATAGATAAAGGCAGAAATTCATATATGATATTATGGACTTTTTAAGTACACAGCTTTCAGCTAATTATTAATGCTTCCAATTTTATATTTAACAAACATATTTGATACAATTATAAAAAAAGAAATCAGAACTCCCAGTAAAAAAAAAAAATACATTGAAAGTTGCTATTCACTTACTCTTCATTATGACTTTGCTTAATTTTGTAGGCTTTTAGGATACTCCTTGAGTAAAGGGCAGTGAGAATATTGTTCTCTATCACATTTTCAGGTGCAAAAAAAAAATCTCCAAATCCATTCTTTACAAGTAAGGAACATTAGTTTTTATTACTCACAGCTTCTAGTGATTAAATACAGCCCAAATGAAACATTAGATTTTTGTAACTAAGTCTCATACATCTATCAGAAAAGGGAAAAGAGAACAGAACACAGCACACCTTATTTAGTGTTGGTGTTATTACTGTTACATGCATCTTCATGTCCTGTGAAGAACAAGTGGCATCTAATTATTGTGATGGCAAAATAAATGTTTACACAGCTCACATGATTTGTACCTTATTGGCTTTTTTATAGCCTGTCACCTCCTCCTCTAAGATTAGCCTCTGAATCTGAAAATGAATTTCACAATATTTTTTTATGCTCCTTTTCACATCAGTCCCTGATCTGCACCCAGTGCTCTGTTAGGCACAGAGAAGCTATGGGCTTGTGATTACAAGGCAGCTGATGGATGGCTCAATAGCATTATCACAGTCTACTGCCTTCTGCCCTCACTCCCAAAATCACATGCACAAATAGCACAGGCACAGGAGGCACAAAGAAGCTGATACTGATAGAACAAAAATCACAGATACTGGATCGATTCTTTAAAAGGTGAGGTCAAGATTGGGAGAAAACACAGAAATTGGACATATCAAACACTGACATGATTTTTCCCTGACAAATGAAAAGAAAAAATTGAAATTTTGGCTAAAAGTTTAATAATTCTAAATTGTTCATTAGTACAGAGCTTTTACTCCTAGTGCATATACAGTTGGGTGGAAATTTACACTTAGCATTATGTTTCCAGCTTTGACAACAAAAGCAACTTCAAAAAATTACTAATCTGACATTTTTCCATTTTCAACAGAAATATTTTACCAGCAAAATCTGCTGAAATTCAGTAACTTTCTAGTGTTTTGCACTGGAAAGAAGTGGACCGTTAATAAATATAAACAATTAGGTGCAAACAGTGGGTTTTTTCAGATGAGAAAAAGCCCAAAATGCTTAAGGGACTAAAATCTAATTAAAGAATAGCTTTTCAACTGGCTAAAGTGAAAACCAGAAGTCATGATATCCTTCGTTATTGATTTAATCCTAAAGGATTTTTAAAATAATTTCAGTTACTTTGCTTAAGCAATTAACACACATCAATTAAAATAAAAACATGAAAATTTGAGCTAATGTAGTAGTATTGTAATGCTTTCCACAATAAATTATAGCACTAAGTTAGAATAAAATCACCTCATTTTTCAATTTCTTTCTCAGAATATTGTACCTGAACCATATCTAAAATGCATATATTTGAGCATTAAAAATTCTTAAGTCTTTATTTGTTTGTAGATTTTACTAAAAAGTATTCAAAAGTTTCTGTAAATCTATGCTAACATGTTGGACTTCTAAAACAAACATTATTCAAAACCTCTATTTTAAAATTCTTTTTCAAGGCAAGAACGGTTCATCAAAAGAAAAAAAAATCTGTCTGCAGATACTTGAAAACAGCAGAGATGAAAGTTTCAATTCAGACTTCATTATTTTATTTTTTTTAAATACATTATATATTTCCTAATGAACAGCCTTGGCCAAGATATAATGAGCTTACCTAAGAAAAACTGTGTATTCTTATTATATGAAGACTCAAAATACCCTAAAAACCCCATATTTTCTTGTAGTGATACAAAACCAGGGACCTAAATTTGAACCAGTGTTACAGAAATATTTAGGATGTATTGTTATTTTAGAGTATCTTACTTTAATCATTCATGCCTATTAGCTACTGTTTCAATCAAAAGCTATCTTTTGCTTTTTCATAAAGAGCATGCATCGAATAATAAATACAATTTCCATAAACTAATGCCAAATGTGAAGATCAGTTAATTGATTTACTGATCATTCTCACTGTAGCAAATACTAAATATAAATGCAACAAAGGAGCCAGTAATTCATGACGTAATTCCAAATGTATTTATTTTTGCCTATCATGCCTCTTAGAAACTGTACGATTGCTTATACATTTATTGTTCCTTTTAGATATTTCGTGGCATTTTAGCTTCTAAAATCTGCTTATTTAAAGGTACTTTTCACTTGTTAGTGAAAAGCAAGTGAATTATTTAATTGCATTAAGTTCCATATTATTTATGATTTTACAATTATCACAAATTAAGTATGAAAATTTATGAAAATTAAACGTTTATCATCATTTCTCATAACTAAATTTCACTGTTCTTGAAGCACACACATCACTAAATGTTTGACTGATGAAAATTAGGCAAGACAATAATTTTATGGATGTAAAATGAAATAAAGCTGTTAGATTCAAAACTCTCCAACTTTTCACATATGTTCAAGTTTGATATAAATACCTTTAAATTATTGCTATGTATACACTGGTTTTGTAAAACATAAGAAATTTCCAAAAGCAATACTAAGGAATGGCCAGTATTAATGTACAACTGTAACAGAACTACAAACTAGAGGGCCTGGATCTGCTGTGATTTTGACTGAAAGCACTGATAAGTTGCTGAGCACTGATCATGCAGGCACAGCCATTCATGAGGAAAAAAAAGGCTGTGGAAAGGGTACAAGGAGTTTAAAAATAGATCAGAAGATACTAGCTAGGAAATGCTTGAAATTGAAAAGAAGCAATCAAGAAATATAGACATTAATTAAAAAGAAAAGTTCAAATACTTAAGAAAGTATAAGCAGGAACAAGGAGCACTGTGGATTTACAAAAATATGGCCCTACATTTATCTACAGTTTGTTGGGTGAAATCAGGCACCCAGAATGTTTAAGCTCATTCTTTTCCAACAAAATACTGAATTAAGTACTTAACTTTAAGTTACTGCATTTACACTGAGGCTTGCTTGATTTGCTGATCAGGAAATAAATTTTATGAACAGAGTTTAAACCCCTTGAATATGTCATGGCAGTGCATTGCAGGAGACAGAGAACCACATTACTGGAACTTTGAAAATTGACCATAAATACTAAAATAAGGTTATTGCTTTTTACATCTCATTTTCAGTACAGGGTAAAAGAACAAACTTAAGAAATCATGACTAGTACAGAAAATGGAGGCAACTATAACTCCAGTAAATTAAAAAATCGATGATCCTCTTCATCATTAAACTTAGCAGAAAATTTAGTTTGGGACAAATTATATTTTGGGTGCAATTAATTTTCAATATTAGTTCAGTGCTAGAAAATTCAGTGCTCTAGAAACTTCTAGAACACTAAAGCTATCACTGTGAACCTAAACCACACCTATTAGTCCATTATCCTTTAGCTCTGCAAAGAATTCTCTATAAAGTATTAACTACATTCTGAATTATTTTATTCCATTCTTTCACCTAGTTCTATTCATTCTATTTGCTTTGAACCACCTAACTCCTTAGCTGGTGCTTAGCTTGGTGCTTTGCCCAAACTGTAATTTTTAAGCAAATACATATGACACCCAGAACTCTAAACTTAAAGTAGTCTCAATTAAATATTATTTGCTACTCTAAAACATGGCAGCATTCAAAAAAGGATAGACAAAAGCCCTGATGAACCATTTAGTGATATGGTACAATATGGTCTCATTTGACAAAAGAAGTTTACTTATTCTCTCCTCCTCTAAAAAAACCCAAACATTTTTTCCTGGTTTTGTATGTGGAAGCTTATAATTTTGTTTCTTCTTCATTAATATCAAAGTTTCTTATCTATATAATCTCAGCTCAATGTGAGAAAGGTACTTACAGGAATAGGACAACTGTACACATGCAAATCTTTCTTTTTGTGTAACAGTATGAGGTTTGTATTTAATACTGTGGGTTCTATGGGTACCCACTAAGTCCTGTCTACCTTGTCTTATTTTCTTTCAATTGTTCTTGACTTCATAAATGCACTTTAGCTGTATCAACATTCTATTCTGGAAACTTTAATCCTGCCAGAGTGTCATATTGATTCTCTTTGCAATGGGACATACATGTAACAACATGTAACTAAAGGAAAAACACAAAAAACTCAATAGACTCCATTCTCTGACTTCACAGGGCTCAGCCAAACTTGCCTTAGAACTCCTTAAGATTTCTTTGCACTTGAAGGGGGTGTTTGAAAACAGAGAATCACTCTGATGTACCTAAAAACCACTGAACTTACTTGCATAGAAGTACCCATGCAACTCATGTACTCGTATTATGTAGGGAGTCATAGACTTTGTATATACACACACAAATCCACTTACAGCCTTGCATACATGTCTGCAAATCATTCAAGTATCTAAGAAAATTTTCTTAGAATGGACAAATTATTCTGGTCATTAATAACCATGGGGTTTTTTTCTCTTGTCACACCCTGCCAGCATTTACATACTTCCTGGCAATGGAGTAAAGGACTGACTTTTGTTATTGAAGGCTAAATGCTTTAATAAGAAAAGGAAGAATCATTTGCTCCGTACGCATATTTGCTATATATTATTTCCCTTAAGCAGATAATCTACTGAAAACAATTGTGAGGCTATGTAAGAGTTTATGGTTTGTTAGCAGAATTATAAGATCTTTATGTGGTAAACCTCAGTGCACTCAGCAGGCAAGAAATTATTGTGTGGTGTCTCTTGTCCCAAAATCCCTTTAGAATTTTGTAATTAAAATAGCATATATAAATCTAGATTGTGTTAAAACTGTATTAACAAAACAACTGAAAATGTCTTTTCTGTCTTAAAAAATTATTCTATAACAACACCTTGGCTAAATAACCAGCTTGGTATGAAAATATACTGCAAAAACAGGTTTAGGAGGTGTAATCATTCAGGCACTAATCTCTATCATTCTCAGAGGAAAGTATCTTTCCTTGTGTCATCTATTCTATGTAAGTGTGGCGCACTAAAGAATATAAAACTCTAAATCTTTCTGCATGTATCAATTATGTTCCACATAACTCCCTGAACAGCATTTAAAAGACAAAGAAATGAAAACAATATTCACTTGCTGACAACATAAAATCTAGCCAATACAGCTTTAGAAAGATCATAATTTTTAAAATCCATAAATACTCCTTTCCCACAGATGTAGCTTACTCAAGAAAGTGTTCCATCTACAGAGGACTATTACATTAGTTATTATCTCAGGGGAGAAAAAACCAAGCAATAAAACAAAAAAAGCCCAAATCATCTTATTCATTGAACTGTTTGTATAGAATGGAGAAACACATAAGCAACAATGAAATAATAACTAGCCAAAATCATCCAAGCAAAATTCCCAGGCATGTTTCTAGAGAAATTGAATCTCTGTGAAGGTGTTTAAAAAAATCCAACTTTTAAGGACTTCTCACTATGTGAACAAGAGTCAAGCTCTGAAAAATAAGACAGTATTACCCTTCATGCCCACTTTTAGTACAACAGTTACATACTCCTGAAAGCTGTTGACCTGGGAGGCTGAAGATTTTGTCCAGCTATGGAGAAAAACAGAAAAGTCTTCAAAGGAAGAAATACAAAGTTTTCTGATACCATTATACACTTCAAACAAGCTCACAATTTCCTGTGTTCTATAAAAATACATGGAGATACCTGAGAACACAAAATAAAACAAATAAACAGAGATGTTTCATATAGCTACACACACAGACATTTATATAAAATTTCAATAAATCTATCTCAGGAAAATCAACACTTCATGTAGCAGACAGCATTCTTCCTGAAAGTGGAATACTCTTTCCTCTTGCAAAGAAATGGAATAAAGTATGCTTGCTTCAATCCTCTGATAAGTGTTTAATGCTCTTTATGGTGCAGAGGAAAACCAGCATTTCCATGTAGATCTTTTCTACAAGAGAAATAGGAATAGCAGCTCCTTGCAAAACTCAGACACAAAAAGAAAACATATAGAAACTGGAGAGAGGAACAGGTAATGTGGGAAGAATATAGAAGCATTGTTCAATCATTCCAGGGATGAGGTCTAGATGAGGTTAGGAAAGCTAAAATGGAGTTGAGTCTATTTGAGGCTGTCAAAGACAATGGAAAGAATTTCTCTAAGTACACAGAGAACTAAAGAAAGGCTAGAAAAGATCTGAGTCTTCTACTGAGTGAAGCAGGGGACACAGAACACAAAAGAGGCTTAGGTACTGAATGCTGCTTTCTCCTCAGTTTCCATGAGTAAGCCTTGATGAATCCCAGCTCTGAGAGACCAGGGGAAAAGTCTGGAGCATGGAGATGATATACCTCTGATGCAAGCTACTTCAGAGTACACAAATAAATACAGGGGTGCTGACAGGATGAACTCGAGTGCTCAGAGAGCTGGCATATGGCACTGCAAAGCCACTCTCAGTAACTTCTGAATGATCATAGCTATGAGAAGTGCCTGAGAACAAAGGAAAAGCAAGTGTCACTATCTTACAGGACAGGAAAGGTGACCCTGGGAACTGCAGGCTGGTCAGCCTCACCTTGATCCATGAGAAGGCAATGCATCAGCTAATTCTGGAAACCGTCAGCAGGCACAGGAAGGACAGTAAGATCATCAAGAATAGTTAGCATAGATTCATCAGGGGCAATTCATGCTTGGCTAACTTTATCACTGTCTATGATGAAATGACTGGCTTGGTAGATGAGGAGAAAGCAGCGGATATCAACTACCCTTGACTTGTCTAAGGTTTTCAACACTGCTTTCTGTAACATCTTCATAGCGGGTTGGTGAAGCACAGGCTGAATGAGCAGACAGTAGAATGGACTGAAAAGTGACAGAAACACCATGTCCAGACAGCAATGGTAATTAGCACAAAGTCTACTAGAATTTTACTCCATGGGCCAACACTGAGTCCTGTTTCACATCTTCACTAATGCTCTGGATGATGGTATCCCAGAGAGAAGAGATCAGCCCCTCTCTCTCCACTTCCCCTCCCCAGGAAGCTGCAGAGCAGTGAGGTCGCTCCTGAGACTCCTTTTCTCCAAATTGGACAAACCCAGACAGCCCAGCTGCCCCTCACTGCACAGCCCTTCCAGCAGCTCCACTGCCCTCCTCTGGGTGCATCCCAGTGCCTTCACATCCTTCCTAGACTGTGAGGCCAGAGCTCTCAGTGCTCCAGGTGAGGCCTCACCAACACTGAGTACATTGAGATAATCCCTCTGTTGAGTGGCCAAAGAAGTGTCAAAGATGCACATGGGTCTCAATTTTATTCAGCCGCCATTCTAAATTTATCCAACAAGCTTTGTTTTCTCATTTGCTGCTTTTCAAGATTTCAGACACAGAAAAAAGACACAATGGGAAATTATATATTGGAAACTGCAGTTATAAACAAACACGTTCCTTTGTTGCTTTGCATGTATGTTCCACTGTAAATGATCAAGTAATGACAGAATCAAACTCAGATTATGGAGTGAAGAGATTTTGCCCAGCACAGCAGCTGTTTAAAATCCTTGTGTGCTGAAAAAGTATTTAAAGCATGCATGGAGTTCCAGTTGATCATTCTGCAATGTACAGATTAGAGGACTTCCAAAGAGTCCTTTAAATTCATATAGGCTTCAATTAAGCAAGCAGAACTTAATGTTTTGCAGTACCCTGAAACAGTAAAAATAAAAATAAGCATGCCTTAGCAAAAACTGCTCTTTCTCTCTATCTTTTTTTTTTTTTTTTTTTCCTGGTAACAGGTAACAGAACATTTTTATGAAGGTCTGCTGATACACAGCTAAAAAGTGGTACATATTTCCAGTCAAACTAACTTTGTCATTGCTTTATTACAAAGCCAGAAGCACTGGAAAATAAATGGAGAATTTCAAGTACTAATACCCTACTGACTCTAGTTTGTCACCTTATGATAATTTGCTCCAAAGCAAAAGAAAAAAAAAAAAGAAAAATCTTTGGGTAGTTGACACCTCACTCATAAAATTTCCAATGCCATAGAAGTTGAAAAAGCACAGCTGAAAGTTGTAAGTTCCACAGAACCATTTTATTCCAATGAACTTTTAAAATTTAATGAGATGTTGATCTCTTATATCACTTGTTAAAAGAAGCAACAGGGAGACACTTCAGTACACAGCTGAGGATGAGTCCAGCAACAGGCTTCAAAATATGAAGTCATGCATTCAGAAAAAACACTTTTTAATCATATATTATTTAAGGAACAAAACATACCAAAATCATTTACGCAAAATGCATAATCAAATAATGCCAGAGCAATGCTATGACAATAATAACTGCTGAATCCACATTTAATTAATATGATTTAAAAGAAAAAATTTCCTATCTGATAACTCACAAGATGGGAGCAATTAATTTGAAGAGCTTTCCTGGATTGATTATATCTCTTCTTTATTATAAAACTAAAAGCTATTTTGAAAGAATGCACTTACTGATAAAATTAAATATGAAGGCAGGACTTTCTTTCCATTATATGACATCATATGACATCTATCACATGTGATGTTTGCTGTATGACAAATACCTTAACTGTGAACCAGATTTGCAACCAGTTAGAATCCATTTAGGCACTGATTCCCTAGAATCCATGCTAAATTTATCAGTTTTCAGTGGAATGCCACAGAGATGTTACCATCTGGTTCTGGAAAAAACATGAGCTGGAAGAATTTTAAGAGCCAGTAGCGAAATGCATCGCACATTAAAAGACTGTCTGTCAACCACAGACATGCAAGCCTTTTGTTTTCCAATATATTCAACCTCAGGCTCAACCCAGTTTCTGAATAAAAGACTGGGATATCATTACAGAGGCTGATAAATTTTGGAATAAGCATGGCTTTGTCAAAGAGTAGAAAAAAAAATTTAATCAGAGTATTTGATTTTCTTTGGTAAAGGAAATTACCTATTCCAACTAGTGCTTTTATTCACCTGTGTCAAAAGAAAGACTGCATCCACTGAGTAACTACCCCTTTCAATGATTCTCCCCAGGTTTTGACCAGTATTTCTTTTGATTAGTCCCCCTTTTACTAGTAGAGAAGACAGTACTGTCTGTCTTGTGCTGTAATTTAGCACATACTCAAGAAGATTACTAGAACAGAATCTTTTGTAACAATTAGTCAACCTGCAGAATTTCAGGCTCTACCATTCTTCATTTGTCAACATTACTCAAGCACACTCACTTTGGCTGAAAAGTGAAAATTAGTGAAAAAGTACCTTTTTTTTTTTTTTTTTTTTCAGAACTAGCAATAATGCTATCTCACTGTGAGAAACTTGCATTCAGACCTGAAAATGAAGAAGTTAAATGGGTTTCCAATTAACACACAACCTTCATTCATTCTGGAAGCAAGACATCAAAGAACGGGTCTCAGTTGTGTTACTGGCAATGTAAACAAGCATTACACAAAGCTTAGGCCATGACTGTTCTGGCAAGAACATTACTCACTCAAGTCAAATTAGGTACCGTAACCCTTTTAGAAATCCTTTAAGAAAACTGAAATCCCAGAACTGTTTTTTCCACATGCAGCTTTTCCAAATGATCAAAATTATCAGGTAGCCTTCATCAAATTTGTTGATAAATTTTAAGATAGTGCTAGATCTATTAAATTATCCACAGTTCTCAAAAGCAGTGAAATGTCTATCATGCTTGCTTAAGTAGTTTGATTAGTGGAAAAATCGGGCACCAATGCACACAGATGATCACTTTTTCACATAACTTAGTCGAAGTTACAAACAAATGGACTAACACAGAGTCATAAATATATCCTAAAATACCAGTCAGTACTGTGCAGATTAATATAAGTTTTATTTGTACTAGTCTCTAAAAATCAGTATTTTTAACCATATTTCATGATTTTTTTTCCCAACTGTCTCAGCTCAGATTTGCTGGAGAGTTTGGTCAAGTTTACAAGCATACTAATGCAACGTAAACATAAATGTCATCATAAATGTCACATACTCACTATGTAACTGACCAAGTTAGCACCAGTGGGACAGCTATCAATGGTTAGAAGATCAGCAACATCAAGATACTCAGATGAGTTTTTCCAAAAAAGCAAGAAATAGAAAATCTACAGTGATACAGGTGATTGAGTGGAACAATAAAAATAGATTATGCAAAGAGGAGAGAGCTATACTATTTTTAATGGCAGAAGTTACAGAATGTGATTTGAAGAAGAATGTCATTGAGAAGGATAAATATAGAGAACATCACACAAGGGAAGAATTCTTAGTGTAAAAAACTGCAGTAAGGGTCAAAGTGCAGTAAGAAGCTGGAAAAGTATACAAACAAAAACCAGATTTCAGTATGTGAATGTTGATCAAAATACAGAAACTTATTTAAATTACTACTCAACAAAATCTCTTCATTTCAAAACACTAACCAGCCATGAAATATCCAAAGAGCAGAAACTTCTGCGGTTAACATAACAGCACATAACAGCACATAACTTTATATGCCATCTCCAAGCACCTAATTTAGAAAAAACAAGCAGAAAACACTACTGTGTCATGAGGCAAGAGAGAAAGGATGCATGAGCAGCAGCAGGACAAGTGTAAGAAAAGCCATCCTGACATGAGATGCCTAAGGTCAATTAAAAATGCAGAAAGGATGACAGGAAAGCTCATAGCCTGCAGCTAATACATAGACAACATGAGTCAAAATCATAGCTTTGGGAAGGTACAGACATCACACAATTTCCAAAATGAGTGTAAAAATATTTGGTGCAATACACTATATACTGACAAAGAAATCTCTCTTGTTTCCAAAAAGCTTGTGAATATGGGGAGGCATCTCAGGATGCAGCTCAGGTTTTTTTTGTTGGTGGCTTTTTGCTGGTGTTTTTTTTATTTTGTCTTGTTTGTTTTGGGGGGTTTTTTTGTTTGGTTTTTGGTTTGGGTTTTTTTTGGGTTTTTTTTTTTTTTTTTTGGTGCTGTATATATTCTTGGAAAGACATCACTCAGGGCAAACATCACATAAAAATGGTGCACCATATGATAACTCTGCAAAACACTTCTAGCTGTGCTTGACCCATTTTATAAGTTGCACTGATGGGTCTGATTTTGACTTCTACTGGTGTTGATCTCCACTGTGGGAGCAGCATGTGCACAACAGAGGAAGAACTTACCAAGACATATGAATTCCAATTATAAAAAGCATGAAGAAAAGACTGAGTAAAAAAAGTCTACTTAATCTAGACCAAGTGCCTTAATACTAGAGTAAAAATTTGGGAGAGGGACTAAGGCAGGGCAATTATTAGACCCTTATAATGCCTTATGAAGGTAAGCAGATGAATATGCTTAACCTGGTAACATTATGAAGGTAAGCAGATGAATATGCTTAACCTGGTAACATCAGTAAATAACCTGTTTTGTTCCTATCCTTTTCCTTCTTATGCCTGTGCTTAGGGATTTACTACCTAATTACACAGCTGGGCCTACAGGTCTCCTCTGTCTCATCCCCTCCTTTCCTATCATCCTCTGTTGGTAATGTGGTGATGGCAGGGAAGAGAGGAGAAAATTCATTTTAGGAGTCAATATGCAGAAAATTCTCTATCTTCAAACACAGAATTTTGAAACCAGATTTTAGCAAACCCTATCTAATAACAAAGCAAGGAAAGCTAAACCATAACTTTTTTAATGGAAATCATAAAGACAGCAGCAGAGATACAGACATAGAATAGGACACAATATTGGGAGTAGCAGTGCTCTTAGCACCATTCCAACTAGAACACCAGGATACTAGACTGCATAGAGTCACCTTGTCTGGCTTTCTAGAAAAACTTCAGATGAGATTCATTCAGTACTCACTGAAATCATGTATAATTTCTGTTTTGGCACACGCATGCCAAGCCAGGCTGTCACCAGGGCCCAGGATGCCTCCCTTACTCCTTCAAAAGAGGTCAGAGAAGAACAGATTTCATTAATCTGAGCTCCCTCTGCTGCTGCCTGTCTGCACAAAGCCTGTCTGCAGGGCTGCCTGCAGTTCTGGCACCACTTAGGCCAGCACAGCTGGTCTGCAGCTGGCAGATCCAGAAAGCAGATCAGAGCAGAGCACATGCACTTGGCAGCACTGCCCTATCTTTGCTTATCATTTTAAAATCACTGAATAAAAAGCTCAGGTTTCTCTCAGTACAAGGGAAATAACTGCTGGCAGTTCCTTTAGATCTTTTCAGGTTTTGGTGGTGTGGGGGACTGAAGTGTTGAAATACACAATGAATGTGCACAGGTTTCAGGCCAAATATATCTAATTATGCATCTAGCAGGTGTCCATTTTTTGTGCACAGACTTTTCCCCACGAATACTTTCTCACAGACAAAAATGTGTGTAGGGGTGAATCTTTTGCAGCATTAACTTTTCATCCTTAATCGTACATGTTAATCCGAGCCAAAAAAGTCAGCAACTCAGCACTGTGAGCACAGACTGAAGTTCAAATTGCCTCTAGAAAGACTCTTCTCCTTTGGCACATCCCCTTTCTTTGTCTGAATATAAAATAAGATATACTTAGAATACTATTTTACTAGAAGTTTCTTGGAAAGGCAAAAGGGTGCTATTCTAAAATAAGGAAGGTAAAATAACACTGCATAAGAAGCAATGAGAGGGAAGAAACAATGTTCTCCAAATCCTTTAAGTATCTATATCTATGAAATGTCCTAGAGGATCTTGGAAAACTACTTAAAATCTCTAAATGCTTTGCTATTTTCCAGCTTGTAGTCAAAAATAGTCTTAATAAAGTTCTAAGTGGTTGCACTAAGAAAACTTGTTATTTTCTTTTTATGTCACTGGGTACGTTCTCAGGAAGATTTTTTACAAAAGTAACATTGATCAAGCCTAGAATCCAATTGTGTTGTGGCTGCATGATCCTTATGCAACATCACCATCTCATGGTAAGATAATAGAGTATCTTGAATGATAATAATCACAAATATTAATTTTTATATTTCTTGACAATTGTACATTTCTTGTAAGCTGCCATCACAAGTTCATGGGCAAAGGCAAAAGTTCCACTGTAATTGTAACTAAGCAGTCAACGCTTCCTTCCCTCTCTTTTCTGGGAATTTTCCCTCCCAATTTATTAAAGCAGCAGGAGAGTTTTAAGAGGTTTTTAATAAGCTAAATCTGTATTCATTTCCAGAATTATAAGTAAGTTGTGCTTTAAACTTCCAAATGCTCCATATCTTTTATGCAAGTCTATTTAAAGACCACCAAGAGACAATCTTGGTCCACAAAACACTGAGCAAGTATTTCTTGAAATGACTATTACACTGTTGTCCTTATGCCTCTGAAATTAATAGGTAATTAACTGCATGGTAATTGCAGTTACTACTTTTTTGAAATTTGAAAAAAAAAAAAAAAACCCAAACCAAAGAAAAGCTATACATCAATAGTTTCATTTTAGTTTTCTGAGTTTTAAAGAATTAAAAATGAGACAGTATGATGGCTAAATGAAACATGTAGAAAGACTACATTAGTACACAGTACTCTGTAGAGCAAATGCAATATTACACAAAAAATTGATACTTTTTGTTCATTCAAGGAACACCAAGATCAAGGTAGAATATATATTTTTTCTTATTTGGAGGGTCATCTGTAATTATATGTAACATATTTCTGAGCCACTTTTTTCCATACAGCAACTTAGAAATTCTCTGGCTTTGCTATATTGAGAAGCAATAGTAAAACCTCCAACATGCTTTTCCAAGTAAGTTGCTAAATTTCATCAAGTTTCATTAAAGGTGCAGCTCACATGAGCAGATACACCTCAGCAGTCACATGTTCCCTACTGGGAAGCCTGGAGGCAACCAGGGTGCTGCAGGCCAGGGTCTAGTCCAGCAGGGCCCCAGATGCCCTCCAAGGCCCTGGAAAACCCCACACTCTGGTAGTGTGAGTTCTAAGAAGCAGCTGGTGAAGAAAACATACCAATATCAGCACGGCTGTACTGCATCCATAAACGCCAGGTGTCCGTAACCCTTTGAGCTAGGAGTTTATTATGGATACACACATTTTAAGGTGACACTTGGCATATTGCACTACCTTTAGTCATTTTTCAACCAGTATTATATAAAAAAAACAAATATTTGCCCAGCAAATATCTGCTATCTGTGTAAGAGATAATGCTAAGATTTCAATGTTTTAATAAAATCATAAATATTCAGTTCATAAATATTGTATCAACACTACTTCTTAAAAAAAGTTTTTGAAAAATAATGCAAAGAAAATTACTTCTGAAGAAAATCTTCTCCTTTCCATAGCCATTTGGCACTGGGATTTACAGAGATAACCCAGTGCAGAACCATTGCTAACAAATCAGAATTTTTGACGTCATTATAGAGTTGATGAATTAGGATATGAGTGAACTGGGAAGTTTAATAATGCAGATCATATGCTAATTGGGAAGAAGTATTGCCACAAGATTTAGGCCCTGAAGAGGCATGTATGTCTGGACCTTGTAGAACCAACACGCATCTGACTTCCTTTGTCTCTACAGATAAAAGTTCAGTATGCTTAACTGGGTTTTAATAGACTCACAAGCAATATGACTTCAATCATTATAAATGTTAGTACAGATATTCCACAACCACCTGCTTATCACTGTAAAGAAGTTCTACCCTGTAATAAAGCTTTGTGAAGTGCTTAAATTAGCAGAGATCCTCTTACTTAAATCAGTTCAGCAATGAAATAGAATTTGATTTTTACATACTCTTCACAATAGTATTTTCATTCAAAACCATTTTTTCAAAGATTAAATACTGCAGAAAAAAAGAGATTATAACTCGTTCTTCCACTCTACCAATTTAAGAGTCAATTCAACAAAGTATTTCAGCACATGCTCAAATTAATCACTTGAATATATCCAAATGAGACTAGCAAGATTTTAGCAACCAAATAAAGCACAGGATTATTCATGTACTTCTTTTAAAGCAATTTTCTGACTTACAGTCACAAGCAAGCAGAAAAAACAAGACTGTTACTTCAGATGAGGGAGCTTAAGCTTCTATCAGGCAGAGCAGTACAAGAATCTCTAACTGAATATATGTCCCTATTATGACAATCTCCCAGCAACCATAAAGCTCTTGGCTCATCACCTTTTCATTAAACAAGTGACCCCCACTGTTCTTACTTTTTCACATTCCCTATAATGATTATCCATGGTTACCTAATGAAAGTATAGATGTCTCACATGCAACATCTTCAGACAGTAGTAATAATGAGCAGTACAGGACTATCTTGCTAAAGGTTGTTTGGAAAGTGAATTTATAGTAACAGGACCAATTTTTTCTCCTGACACTAAAAGCCCTAAACACAATGAAACTTTGGTATACTTTCTTTCTGTGGTAGACCGAAGGTTCCTCTTAGCAATACATGGCAGCACTATTTTTAGTAGATGTGGAAATTGGGGTGGACAGGGAGCTGGCTTCACCTACAGATGCAGAGAGCTTCAGCTTTAAACCCTGAGAGACACCTAGCTAGAAAAGAGGACATCCTTTTACATCATGGTGAAAGAATAGAAAGAAGAGCTGTCTAATGGGAACTAATACATTAAACAGCTTGTTACAAATAAGGTGCTGCTCTTAGTTTCAATATTTGATTGGCTAATTGCCAGCTACATATTTGGTTCTGTTCCTTATCCTCATTATTGACAGGATCCTGTACCTTCTACCTCATCTATATATCTCCGTGTTTTCCAGGTTCTGAGTAATTGGAAGTTGTGCCTGGTACCATGCGGTTTCTATGTTTGCTATTTTCACATTAGAAATTCTTTGTTTCGAGATGACTCCATCGTTCCCATCTCTGTATTTATGCCACAGATTCTCTGGCTGGCCCTGTCCTGTGTGGCCACTCACAGCTGCCATAAGTAGATGCATAGTAGTTGGCAGCTTCCTGTCTTGCTTGTCAAAGAACTACCAGGTTTTGTGTCTACTCAGACCAGTTTAATCACCTTCACTATTGGGACTCAGGATAAATCTCTTCTCAGCTTTTGTGTTTAAAATACCCTTTTTTTTTTTCATTTTGACTATGCAAAGGGCACGAACAGGTGACTGCTGGTAGCACAGTAATAATAAGCTAGCTGAGGGGCACATCACCAGCACTACCATGTCACCAGTCCTTAGCCACCCAAAGCAAAACAAGATTGCCAAGCACTCCATGAGCACTGGAACAATGAACCTTTTCTGTACCAGTTTGTACACGATCAGCTAACAGATTTCAATGATTAAAGCAAGTGACTGCTACGGAATGACAGATAACAACTATGGGACAGCAACTCACTGAATATCTAGTTCCTTCCCAGATGTTCTAACAATCTCATTCTAATAATCTGATACTGCATATGGGTATAGAACACACACATCTGCATCACAGGATATAACACATTCACAGAAAGGCAACAGTTCAAATTCCGTATAGTTCTCTACTTACATGTATTATGCTTTGGCTTGGGGCTCGTTATTACTTTTTCTTTATTATTATGCAACTCTAATTACATTTAAATACTAACTACAATTTATTGACAGACCCAAACTAAGCTCAGGTAAATGTAGCCCTAAACAATTTCTATATATATTAATTTCTAAATGTAGAACAAACAATACATAAACAGAAAGTAAGTAGTATAAAAATACAGGCAAAGACATCACACTTGCCATAACAATACCAACTCCTACTCTAGAGTTCCAAAGACAGCATTAGTTATATTTTGGTCCTGTCTGGATGAGTGGAGTGGATGTTGGATTTCATCAAAGCTTTCAGCACTGTGTCCCATGATATTCTCATAAGCAAACTCAAGGAAGTGCAGCCTGGAGAAGTGGACAATGAGGTGGACTGAGAACTGGCTGAATGGCAATTGTCAAAGGTCATGACCAGTGGCACTGGAGGTCTGTCATCAGTGGTGTCTCACAGAATTCAGTACTGGACCTGGTATTGTTGAACTTGGATGAAGGGGCAGGTGCCTCCTCAGCCCTTTCACTGATGACACAAAGCAGAGAGAAATGGCTGATACCCCTGAGAGCTGTGTAGCCTTCAGAAGGATCTCAACAGGTTGGAGAGATGGCCAGAGAGAAATCATCTGAAATTCAACGAAGGTAAATGCAGGGTCCTGTACTTGAGGAAGAATAACCCCAGGCACCAGGACAGGTACACTAACCTGCTGGAATGCAGCTCTGAGGAGGACTTAGGAGTGGACAACAGGCTCTCCGTGAGCCAGCAGTGCCCTTGTCCAAGAAGACACCCTGGGGTGCATTAGGAACAGCACTGCCAGTAGGTATGGGGAGGGGATCCTGCACCTCTACTCAGTACTAGTAGTCATATGGAGTGCTGTGTCCAGTTCTGAGCTCCTCAGGACAAAAGACAAATTGCTCCTGGAGCAGGTCCAGCAGTGGGTTCACTTTTCTCATGAGAAAAGGCTGAGCGAGCTGAGCTTGTTCAGCATCAAGAAAATACAACTGAGAGGGGATATCATCCATGTCTGTCAGTGTCTGCAGGGAAGGTCAGAGCATGGACAAGGCTTCCCTCCATGGTACCAAGCAACAGGGCAAGAGGCAAAGGGCAGAAACTGATACACAGGAAGGGAAGTTCTACCTGAACATAAGAACTTTACTCTGTGTGTGTGAGGGACTGAGAAGTGACTGTTCAGAGAGGTTGTGGAGTCTCCGTCCCCAGAGACACTCAAAAGCTCTCTCAACAATCCTGAACATCATGCTCCAGGATAACCCTGCTGGATCCAGTGGTTCCTTTCTGCCTTAACCCATTTCCTGATTCTGTAAAAAGGGTGAAGGATACTGGTAATTGATCTTGGATAACTGATAAGGGTAACTGATCCTGGAAGCTTTTTCAGAAAACCTTTTTTCACTAAATGTCAGTTAGAGAAAGAATGCAAAAGTTTTTTTTTTATCTGCAACAATCAATAAATATCCATGACCAGAAAATAAAGAACATTAGAGGTTTTAATAAATTCTGTAAATTACACCTGCAAGCATAACCACTAATGGTCTTCATAATCTCTTATTTTTAAAAAAGAAAGGTGAGGTCTAATAAAATTAAATGCTTAAGCTCCAGCTTTTCCCAAAACACTAATAAAGATACTTGTCTGTTACTATCAGCCTCGCCTTATACAAAAAAAAAATCTGGTGCTGCACCCATCTTATCTGAATAGTCTTATCAAATGTTGAAAACTGAAAGTAAGTGTTTCCAAGTATCACTTGAAGAAATAAATTTAATTTTGTTCATTAGTTCTAGTCTTTTTCTAATGCCTTCAAAGAATTTCAATAAGCATTAGGTAGTTTTTATTTAGAAAAAAATATATGTATCTGTAAATCCTACTGTAAGTACTTATACCTTGCCAGTTTCATGTTGAGTATTTCCTCTTGAAATTTGCTTTCACAAATTACTTAGGCTACTTGACTTTCTCCTGAATTTCTCATTTCCCATAAGAAAAACTTAAATTTTAATAAGTTAAACACAAGGCTCAAATGAAGAGATTGCATAAGACATTGCTTGCATAAAACATGATACAGAATCATGATTATGCCCAGTGAAAATGAAGAATCTCACATTTAAGTTGTTAAAGCCATGGGACAGTACAAGCTATTCAAAGCAGCTCTTTAATATAACATGAAGGGCTTATGCCATTTTGCCTAGCTCAACTTGTAATCTCTTAAAAGCTCTTTAGGTTAATTATATCTAAATACCTTTTTTTTTTTTCCCTGAGAAATTACAGAAGCGATACACAATATGTAAAGAAGGCCTGTTTAATGCCCTACTAATATCCTAAGGCTTTAACAATAATTACACAGAAGTACTGTGAACCAGAATTTATGAGGCTAATCACTGCCTGAAGCATACATTATAGGATACTTTCTTTAAAGGGTACTGTTGGTTATGTAATACCCACTACAGTAATTGATTCACTTACTCAAAAAAAAAAAAAAAAAAAGCTGGTATATGAAGACAGATAATATAAATTTCAGGCATTCTTGCCTGAATTTTGTCAGGCATGTGAGCATTCCAGGAAGTTGCAAGGGTTTATTTTAGAGCCGATACATTTAAAATTAATTTAAAAACAAAAAAGCCCAAAGATGGGTAAAAACTGATCTGCATTTACTAATACAAAATAAGAAAACAGTTTTATACAGTAATACATTAATTAACTACTTCCACAAATGCTCAGGACATGCATAAGCAACCATGGAAAATAGCAGCAAAATGAAACTAGCTATTCTACACATCTGAACAAGTCTGTATTAACAAACTTTTTAGCCCCATGGCACAGTATCAACAGTCAGTCTATGGACATTCTTTCCCTCCCAGAAGACACTACTACCATTTTCTGAACTAGCTGCTATTCAATTTCACTTATCTCAGTATAGAGAAGTCAGCAGTGATAAAGTCATGCAGCTACTGAAATTCTGATACAACAGCAAGCAATTCTAAAGCTTGTGACACAAAGAACCTACAAAACAATTTCTGTTTCTCAGGATTTTCAAGCAGCACAGTTCATAACAATGTAATAAATGCACTAAATAAATTTGAAATTTAATAACTGTCTAACACAGACACATAATTTATCAGCCATGGTCAGTTGATTTATTAAGTATTTTACATGGTCCTCCATAACATCCTTCTCTCCAAACCAAAGACAAATGAATTTGATGGGTGAAGTGTTTGGTATATAAAGAACTGGCTGGACAGCACATCCAGAGAGCAACAGTAAATGGCTCAGAGATCCAGTGGGCATCAGTGACAAGTGGTGTCAAGAAGAGAAGGCTCCAGGGAGACCTTTCTGCGACCTTTCAATACTTAAAGGGTGATTACAGAGAGATGTAGACAAAGTTTTCAGCAGGAATTCTTATGATAAAACAAGGGGCAATGGTTTTTAAAGTAAGAGAGGATTAAATTTAAAGATAAGAAATAAGATTTTTTACAGTGGGGGTGGTGAAGCACTGGCACAGTTTTCCCAAAGAGTTGACAGACGCCCCCATCCCTGGAAACATTCAAGATCAGATTGGAGAGAATGCTGAGCTTGAATATCTCTGCTCGTGGCATGGAGGTTGGACTAGAAGTCCTTTAAAGGTCTCTTCCAACCCAAACAATTCTATTATCTTCATCTGCAAGGGTAAGGATATGCTGTGGACAAACTGAGTGAGAAAAAGTTCTGCAGAAAAGGCCTTGGAAAGCAGCAAAATGCACTTGAGTCAGCAGTGCACTTGGGGAGGAAAGAAGGTCAAAGTTATCTCTCCACCATGGTCTGGGTCTGGAGCACAGGCCCTGCTTAGAGGCAAAGCAGCATTTTCAGTCTGGAAAAGTGGCTTGGGAGCGCACAAAGCAGCTTTCCTGAAGCAGCTTTCCTGTACCTGCAAGGTCATCAGGACAAAGTGAGGTTCCAACAGTGATGCATGCTGGAAGAATGAGAAAAAAAAGTGTAATCTGAAATAAGAATTCAGACTTTTTCCGCTTGAGGATTGCCAAGCAGAGGCACAGAGAGGCTGTACAGACCTGATCCTTGGAGACTTTGATATATAACTGTCCTGGTCTGGGCTCACAGCTGATCCAGCTGTGAGCAGAGGAGTGGAGTAGAGACCCGCTGAAGTCTGGGCTGAGTGACCATATTCTAATGATATGGTTTGTAGCAAGCCAGTAGTTTCTCCAAAAGTTAAACACATAATTTAAAACTGGCAACAGAGGAGGGAGGGGAAGGGAAGCAAGCAGAACTCTATTTAATTTCTAATTCATTCTAAGACATACTATTTAAAAAGTTTTTCGTTTCAGATGTAAATTCCTGTTTTCAAATGCAAGTTGTTTCATTCTCATTTAAAATGTCACCAGCTGTTATCTTAAAATTCTTGTACACTTTTTTTGCAGGGCAATTGTTTTTGATTTTTTTTTTTAAATTTTTTTAGTTCTAAGACCATATTCCTTTACTTTAAAACTATTAATATGGATGCTGTTTGTCACACTGTGATAGTATCATTTTTAAGGGTATAAGCAATGATTAACTAAGTTTCTCTACCCCAGTCCTTTTCAACAAATGCTGTTTTGTCATGCTTAGATAGTGTGAGTTCATTTTACTCTTCAAAATCCCTAAATCTATTTGAGAATTACTATTCTCAAAGGTGTAACTCTTTTCCCATTGTGCAGGTATATTCTGCATTCCATGTTACTAAATATACAATTTTGTATATGGTTATACTGAAATGCATTTTTCCCAGCATGATCTCAGTTCACTAAAATAATCTAGATTGCTTGGCGTCAACAGTCTATCTTCAGTGTTATTTACTACCTCTCTCCTTGCATCACCCAAAGATTTCAACAGCTGTAATTTTACATACAGCTAGAAGATATACATACAAATAACAAATGACTGCTGATCTCTCCCCAATCTCTTTCAATATATGATACCAGCCTAGTTTCAAATTAAGAAACCAAAATTCATGGAACAAGAAAGAGTAAGGTTCTAAAGTGAAAGAAAGATGATGTTAACTTCATTCTGAGGGTTTTATAAAAATTGAATTTACAAATCTGAGCTAGACTAGTCTTCTCATGAATAAATAAATATTTCTTAGCTCCTCTTTTGCTGCTTGAGAAAGAAATGAATGTGACAAGTCTACCCAGGAAGAAGAAACTTCCCAAGAAATCAAGCTGTATGTCCCTTGCAGCAGAATATTACTGCTATAAATCTCCACTTCTGTTAAATATTAGAGAGTTCCCAGTGCTACAACATCAAGCGACACATTCTGACCTCTTTCTCCGAGCATTTAACAGGTTTTTATTCCTTTTCCCGGAAAGCACAGCAAATATAAAAAAATGAATACAGTAAATCTCAAATCTATAAAATACTGTCTTTATAAATAAATGATACTAGATTCTACTCCATTTAATCTTTTTCCATTATACTAAAAGAATTCTGCAGAGTTACAAATACTGTAAATCTGATGTATTTAAGCAGCTGCTTAAATTTTAAGACATATTCAAATCATGAGACACCGAAATATAGTTTAAACCCCCAATTCATACAATGAACAGTTTCTCTTTATCTGTGTTTTGTAGTAAATATTTGAGACATTTTAATTAGTAGTCCTTAAAAGGATGGTTTATTATTATTATGTAAAGGAATAGATGGGATCATTGAGAGACTAAAAACAACAAGACAGTAAAGCCTATAATAGGACTCAACTCTGATACTTTATTTACAGGGCCACACAGTTTTCCAAATTATCTCAGCAATTCTAAATTTTCTTTTTTAAACCCATTTATTATGCAAACAAATACAAAATGCTTCGGTTTTTTTCTTAAGCATAAAATTAATTCTGCTTGCAATAGAGGATTATGTTAAAAATAAAAACATCTTCATATACTTGTTATCTAGTGTGAAACTAATTAAAACTTATAGATTCAACTACTTTTTTATAACTTTAGAGCACATGTTATTTAACAAAGAATATTTAGCAAAATGTGTGGGTCAAGCTTTAACTACTGGATATCATGCACAACACTGTTTCAGACTGTGATTTTCAGTGTCTCAATCCATCAGTTCCTCCTTCAAAGTCCAATATCCTGCTCGGTGGAGCAAGAGCTCAAGACAAGCATGGCAGGCATCCAGGTTCTTTCTTCTTCTCTGCCAAACTCTGCCGAAACATACTTGCATAATGTAAAATTACCTTAAAAGGTCATTCACAGCCTCCAAACAGCAAATATCCTACATATCCTGACCTATCAAAGGTTATGAAATGACAATCAGTTCAATAGTTTCCATCTTGTCCCTTGTTTTCCACGCAACAAGAAAGTGCAAAGGTCACAGTGACTCCAAGCCCAGGCACAATTCTTCTCCCTATATTTCTCCCTTCACTGTTTTTCCAGAGCTTTCTGCTCAGTGCACAAGTTTATCTGCCTGAATGTTTGTCTGTGTAATCATATGACAACACAGACATAGGATGAATAGGATAAATAACTGCTGTTTCACTTACAAAGTAAATTAACAGAAATATAAACATCTAGACATAGAATCTAGCCCCACATACTATCAGTTTATTCTTTATTTTGAATAATATGGAGATGAGATGATGAGACCTTCACTCCACTCCTTCACATGCAAAATACCTGCAATCCTGAGGCATAGCTCTTACTAATACCAGCTCTATTAGACCTCACCAGTTTGTTGGGAGTTTTTTTGTTTTGTTTTGTTCTTAATAAGAACAAAGACATAAACACAACCAAGAGAAGATGGTTTCTGGAGGTACACAGAGTTTGGAAACAGAGGTGATCATAGTCTAGCTACCACTGATTTGTGTGTTCAGGATTTCCCCATGACCTTAGAAAGAAAGCGAACAAAAAAAATTCTGCATTGCATGGGGAAAATGTTATTTAACAAGAAAAGGAATTATGGGATGCTGAAATAAATTCAGAGCCTGCATTAATCAAATATACCAAGGTCAGGTTGTTGAAGAATACAGAAAGAGATTCAGTTTAGGGTAAGTTCAGGGAGGACACCCTTATATGTCACCCTAGAACAAGCTTGTTAGGACTTGCAGACAGAGTTCTTTTGAATTATGCCAATCTACAGACATCGATTAAAAAAAATTACCTGAGTGTTATTCTGGGACCACCCACAAGCTGTCTCTGCCTCTGTCTCTTGTTACTTTTCTGCATTCTCTTTCTAAATATGGTCTTGATATTTGCTGTTTTCTAGGTACTTTTGATACCTCCACAGCTATGAATATCTTTTTGAGTACCTCTAGCACATCAATAGAGAATGTACCCCAAATGTACCCAAATTAATCTTTCAACAGTACATTTGCTATGTTCACATTTCCTCTATTTTTATCATATGTTAACAAAATAACTATGTTATAGGCGTAATTGAGAGGTTAAATTAATTTCCAAATTGCTTTTTTTTTAATTAATACTGATTCAATGTTCCAATTCAACATACACAGCTCTATTAGGTGGTGGCAACATACTATGGTCTGACACAGTGAGAACCTATTTTTTAGAGGTGCAATGGAAGACTCAAATTTTCTCTTAGGGTATTTCCAGGTATGAGTACTAACAAAAAAAAAGGAAAAAACCACCTTGTTTTGTTGATTACTTGTATAAGAACAAAATTTGCACATAAACTTTTACCATACCCTGACACTCCTTGAATCATTTTTTTAATAAAAAATATTCTTAGTGCAAAGCACAACTTTAGGACAACCTATAGAAACTTAAACACACTTAATAGAGCTGCCAGGACTGTACTTAAATGGAATTACTTTTATAACTGACCTCTGTTTTATGTGTGTAAACTGATGAGGACCAAGAGTGAAGGAAAAAGAGCAGGGAAAGAAAATAAAGTAGAAAAAAAAGAGTGTTGCAGTTAAGATACTACTGCACTATTTTGTACATGTACAATACCACCAAATTCAACTTAAGTATTTCAATATTTGACATTACTACATTTGTTAAAGTTGATGACAACACTATTGCAGCTTTTGCAGCTAAAGATTTTTTTTTTTGTCACTCATTGTCTCTTAACTATGTGAAAACAGAAGGGTCAAATTGCACTCTGGCATATCCATTTCTATTCGTTAAGGCAGCTGGATTTTACTGCACACAAATCTTGAGAAACATGAGACAATGAAAGACCATACAATTAACAGAGAGTACTTAATGTTATCTCTACTCAGCAGCACCAAGTGCTGTAATAGAGCAAGTCCACTGTAATTCCATGAAAGATAAGATTTATATATCCTAGCACTTGTGTTATACACCAATGAACAGCATAAAATTGACATAATGGTTCTTCAGGGCTACAAAACGTGTTTTCTTTTTCGGTTTAATTGACAATGACTAGATTGACCTTTTCTCTATAATTGTAACTACAGTAGAGCAATTAGACAAATCGTCACCTCTATCATTTCTCATACATAATATGCAAAAGCAGAAGTATCACACTGTTAATCACCTTTTCATGCTGATGTTACAGAAGAACAATATTTTACACTTGCATAGATGAGCAAAAACTGGAGTGAAAAAAATTAAATTATATACTTCAGTAAATTAAAAGTGACAACTACAGAAATGAAATATTAGAAATATTTTAAATTCTCTGATCTCCCAAATACTGTTTCGTAAATGAACATTTGTGTCCTTCACTATTGCTATAATATTTTTTTATGACAGTTCACATTTTCATTTATATTTTGGCTCATTTTGAGTCCCTGTAAGTAGTGGTAGCTAGATACTTTCATACAGACATTCCAAACCACCTGTGCATATCAAAAAACTCAGCAATTTGTAACATTTGGATTTTACATCAGACAATTCAGTATTAGAGCTGTCTCTTTATTTTTCATTCCTTCTTCCTCTTCTCTGCAGGTATTTACTGCCACCGCCAAACATGAGGTAACAAAACCACAAAACTCTTTGTGCTGTGCTATTATTCAAAATGACTTTGATTGTTAATGGGAAATTACAGAGTATCTTGTTTTAGTAAGAGATTTCTTGACAAGATAGAAATAAATGCACAGCTACCAGCAGTGTTGAAAAACATTAAAATTAATCTCTTACAGAATGTGTGTAATGTTACAGTTAGCTTGGGAAAACTGTATCCTTTTTTTAAGACTAAGTTCATAATACAGACTTTATAATATATTATTAAGTTTCATCTCACACTACTAGAATAGGGTTTGGCCTTAATATATGACTAAATCTGGATACTGTACATGTATCAGTAAAACTTCTGTGTTGAAACATACATCCTTTATGGAAGATTCTGTAAAAAAATTCACCTTGATGTTCCCAAACAAACTCTGCATAACATGCATGAATATATATACACCATTATATATACAGATGTTATCCAGTATTCAGTATTTCAATGAAAAAAATATTTTGAAATTTCATTAAAAATAAAGCATTCCATTGAATGATGAAATCTTTATAAAGGAAATTGTAAAACATCATCTCATTGTATGAACTTGTTGTAAGAATTGGCTTCCAAAAGTGGAGGGATTTTGTGCAACTTTTGTTTCCAGACATTTACAAACATACCATTATTGATTGCTGGTTTTTAACAGCATAGCTGGGTTACCTATGCAAACTATACCAGCAGTGAATTTTAAAATACTGTAAGCTGAGAGCTGATGCTCAGCCAAAGTACCTAAAAATTATTTCTTTTTCCTGTAGCCCTTTTACCATGCAATTGAAAAACATATATGATTCTTACATGGCTATATGACTTGCTAGGATAAGATGGTTTAAAGCAAGTTTCCCTTTAACACCACTGTCCTCACAGCACTTGCTGAGAATGACTAATTGTGACAGGCAATAAACAGGATATGAAGAAGGGTTTCCAAGGCCTTCCCTCCTGACAAATAGCATAATCTGCAATTTCAGAAAAAGAAGCTTTACTTCACTCTGCAATACTTTTTTGACTCTTTGAATGCTCAAAATAATGATGTAAGACGAAGCTTGAAAGAGAAGCGAGATAAATAATTTGGTGAAATAAAGCTGAAGATCCAGTGACAAATTCTATCTGTAAACTCATTTTATGAGCTCTTGTGATAGGACCTGGAGACTGCAAAAAATATTTCTTACAAATGTCTAATCACTCAAAGTATATTAGTGTGTTAATAAGACTGTAAATGAAAGGACCACAGATTAGGGCAGATCTAGAGAAGAATTAAACCCTGCCACCTGTTCTTACTTCTCTCCTAGCAGTTTCCAGTTTGGCAGCCAATACAAAAAATGCTTCAAGAAGGTTTTTTACAGGTCTATCAGTCATTTACAGACTCTTATAATGCAAAATTCTAGAAAACAATTTTATGAAAAAGTGAAAAATAAAACCAACTTCAACTCTACACATTCCTTTAACTTCTAAAAGGTTCAAGTTTTAATGTATGGTACAGTAGAGTACAGTTGTCTTGAGGTATTTGGAACAGTACTTGAAGAGACCAACCTACTCATAGCTGTTAAAAAAAATAAAAATTAAATTCCAATTCCAATGTTTTCAATGCTTCATTTTATTTATTTCATAAAACTCATAGGTATTCAAATTGATAGATATATGAAAATATCACCATTTAGACCAGGGCTAATCAGGAAACATCTCTGAAAACTTAATTCATCAAATAATTGACAGTATTGACTACTGGGATTCATTCAATATACAGAAGAAAAATTAGTCAAGGCAACATTACAAGCAAAAATAAAACTTCATGTGCTATTGAAAATTCTTCTGAAATGTGCATTTTATAATTTGACCTAAAGTGTTTAAACACATTCTTAACAGCCCTCAATTCTGTGGTAAGATGTTTTCAGAACATGACTGTTTTAATTAGAAAATTAAATCTGTTAGGGACAGCAAAGAATAATGTTTATTATAGCATTCCATGATAGTAATCTATAGGAACGACAATAAACAAAACATCTTTTAGAAGATAATCACACAAGAAACTCCTCATAGTTGCAATCTTTATCCTTTTGCTTAGGGCATGTTTAGAACAATTGTTTAGCATCAGGTAAGGAGATACATGAGCAAGATATTACTAGGAAATCTAATTTTTACTTGTATTTCAATTCTTTTGAATTCTGAATGCTAAATGCAAAACCAAAACAAACCCAAACCAACATTATTTTTCTTGGAAGTTTTTACAGTTTTAAAATAGAACATATTTTTGTGGTTTTATGCTGAATTAAGGGGTTGAATACAACCTGAACTTTCTGAGCTACTCTTGCTATTTTGTAAAATCAAGAACATCCACTACAGTCAGCTCCAAGCTACAATAGTTATTGGCAGATCTGTTGCTATTGCCATCAACAAGAGACCAGAAATAGGCAGGAAAGCAGTCCAAATTGAGACCACTGAGCACAACTCAGTTACATAGAATGTATTTTCCTTTTTCTCCAGTTGCCCCAGGAGTATCTAATATCATTTAAAATTCCTGGCACGGTCTCCCAGTCAGAAGACAATTAATGGATGAAAGCTCGAGCATGCACTTTTTAATTTTGCCCTGCTGAAATGTGACAGGATGGCACAAATTTTCTAAACTAAATTCAGCTGGGCTAATAATTGTTATATCTGAAAGTAGAAATGCGACTACAGTTTGCAATACAGATTGCAAATACAATCTCAACACAGCCTACATTTGTCAAAATTTAAAGGAACACTTTAAAATAAATCAAAACCATTACATGCAGACATGTAAAAAAGAAACCATTGAAGAGTATCAGCCAAAAGAAATACATAGATGGAAAGAAAATAGAGCTATATAAGGTAAGACCTTCTGCCTTAAGTAATTTATTCACAGTAGGCAAGTATTTTCAGTATCTGAAAAGACTGACTAAATATTTGAATGCCATCTGACAGACCTTTCCTAGGAATATTTTGTACACTTTTCAGCCTAACAAGCAAACTGCTATGCATTGTTGATAAAAAGATCCCAAGAGCACAGAAAAGCAACTTATGCAATAGAAAGGTATCTAGACTTGAGTAAAATTCACCTGAATCAATTTGGTAAGAACATAAATATTTCAAGAGCGGGTATCTTCTCAGTGACAGTAATCAGAACTATGACAAATTAAATTTGTTAGATCCTAAGTCAATTAATATGTATGTATATATGATTCATAAACATGTTGAAAAAATGTTGGATTAATGTATCTTATATGCCAAGCATAGCATTAATCAAGGACTATAAAAGGCCTTCTGTCTCCTGTTAGTACTCTGTAAATCAAACGTATCTCCCAAATTTACTCTTCTAGTCCAGTATGACTTAATTTTTTCCCCTTTTATGCTCATGGTTGATCTTTCAGATTGAAATAAATTGTGCAACTTCAGTAGTATTGAAAAGTACTCTCAAGGAGCTTAGAAACATGAATTGGCAGAACTGCATAACTCCTAATAAAGTTAAGCTAATAGCAATATGTATCTGGAAAGAATCAGAGGAGGGCAGAACAATTCATAGATAATCTACTATACACATTTGTGAATTTGAAATTCAATTTTATAAGTTGATTTCCATTGTTCAAGAGTAGATGGAGAACAAAATTTAGCCTTTGGGTTCTGTTCTATTCTGCACTTGGCAGGATCCACAAGCAGCTGATTCCTTTCTCTGCAGCCAGGGTGTAAAGATGCTGCATCCAGCCTCAGGTTTTGAAACAAAGGGTATTGCATCACTAACTCTTGAAGTCTGACTGAAAAGTACTGTGGCAACAGTAAAAAACTACTACTGATACATTACTCCTCAAGCAACAAATATAGAGTAAATCAGACTTATAAACTTTCCTCAATGTAACTCTTAAGACTTCCCTAAGTCTTCCTTAAATCTTATGACTTCCCTAAGTAGGAAGCATTCATTCATTCAACCCCTTTTGCAGACCTACTCATATACAAAAATCTGTTATCACCCATCCAGAGAATATACTCTATATTTATGTGTACATTTGCATGTCAAAAAAAATGAAATAAAAAGGCAAAAGCATAAACTTTAAGTTACATTATTTTTGAAAGAAAAATTACAAAGTATAAATAAAATCAAAATTATTCTGAAACTGTAACGACACTGATCTCAAATAACAAGTGTAAGATGTACTTTAACACACCAATTTTTTTGTGTGAAACCACATGTATCATGTATGGCTTGTTATTCTGCTGACTTCTATAAAATGTTCATTTAAAGTACATTAGTTAATTTTACTAGAATGAAATTAAACTATTAATCATTAATGACTTGTCATTTGTATTTGTGAAGACTCTTTTCCTAAAAGTGACAAGAAGACCAATCTTGTTATTTTACTATTCACAGATTTTAAAAAGCTTTCCAGGTAGGTTAATATTTCATTGCAGCTTGCCTCCACACTGTCTGTAGGAAAGTTAAGGAAGAAATCAGGAAAAGACTACTGGCAGTGTTTTGCCTCCAGACAATTCTTTTGTTTAGGAGAACTTTTCATTCACTAGAGATCTATATATACTTCATTGAAACACCTCTACTAATGACAAGCTGGCAGGTGTTGGTAAATCTGGCTAGCTACAGCATGTCAACAGGATTTCTTTTCTCTACTGTATAGACCTAAGCAAATCCAACAAAGCAAAGGTCACTCTTTCCCTCTGTGAAACTAAGCAGTTAAACACAGATGGGATTTTTATCAGAATAAAATGATCATTTTAAAAGCAATAACCACCTATAAAAATGTTCTAAGGTAATCAAGAAAAAATTCGAAAATTTGAAATACAAAGCACTATGTGCAGGTAAACTAATTTGATTTTAACTTGAATAAAACTTTTCCTTGGGAAACAAGATAGAAAGTCCTGTTCGCTCTCTGTCATGTTTATGAGGAGGCGTTGCAAGGACAAGGGGGATGACAACAAATACAGAAAAATACAACAAATACAGAAAACAACCATTGTCTTTGGAAACAGAGTTTTTGATACTGTGCTGCAAGGGAGCAGACTGCAAACATCAGTCTGGAGCAACTGGAACTTGGCAAATTTGTTTCAACGCACAGTATTTGGAATTGCTCTTAACTCTCTGACTACCACAGTCTCACAACCATCTGCTAAAATGCCACAGGCTAGATAAACTAGACTTTATCAGATAAAGTCTGAAGGAGAGGGAAAATTAAGGCAAGAAATAAAACAGTAGGAGAAGGTAATTGGTATTGCAAAGGCATGTAAAGAATGAGGGCAAGACACAAATTTTTCCCACTCTTCACTGTAAGCAGTAACATCAATGATGATGATATCAATATATCTCTCATTCCTTGTGGGCCTTCTTTAGGACTTCCTTGACCAATACATTTTCCAGAGTCAGGAGACAACAGTCTGTCCAAATTCTGAAAAATCAGATGCAAGCAAGGAAGATGGCTGCTATGGGGAAGCTCACTTCATCTATCTCCATCTATCTAAATAACCAAAACACAAACCAACAGAAAAGGTTAGTATGAGAGTCTCAGAATGGGTAAGTTTGGAAGAGGCCTGGTAGGCACCTAGAACCCTTGTCTCTAAGGTGGAAGACTCCACAGCTTCTCAGAGCAACCTGTGCCAGTGGTCAGTCACCATCACAGTGAAGAAATGTTTTCTGATGCTCAGAGAGAGCCTCCTGTGTTTCAGTGTTTGCCCAGCACCTTTCACAGGGCAGAGCCTGTCTCTGTTCTCTTTGCTCCCTCGTTTCATGTGTTAATGCAAACTGAACCTTCTGCTCTCCAGGCTGAACAGCCCCAGTTCTCTCAGCCTGCCTCACATATCTTCATCTTATTTATGGTTGTTTGCAAGACACGATCCATACTCAAGTACGCCCATGTCTTTCTCTTCTTGGAGAACCAAGAAATGGCCATATAACTCTCAGTTTGCCAGAATGGCAGAAATTATGGAAGCTATAAATGAGACAAATGTTTTTGACAGTGAAAAATTCAAGACTTATTTAATGAGTGGGTAGGATTTTTCCTGTCTTTTCTGTCCGTTCAGAACTGTGAGGCCTGGGAATGCTCTGCCCCTCTGAAACTTAGCTGGCCAAGATGGCTAAGTGCCAGCTCCCCTCAGGCACATGGAGTATCTACCAGTTTCTTCTCCACTCCATGAGACTAAAAACTACATGCATGGACTGAAGGAAGTCTCAGACCACTTCACCATGGTTCTGAAAAACAGCTAATCACAATCACGAGGTATGAACAGAAGTCAGTAAGATTTCAAGCAGAGAGACACAGTTTTAGCCTTTCTAAACTTCTGTGTTGCTCACTCATTTTTCCCTGACTATACCCTACAGGCATCACCATGATTGCCACTTTAAGTTACTGCTTATTTTCCTCATTCTATTATTACTGTACTTTCAGACCAAGTTATTCATTCTGTCAGCTCAACTTCCACTTCATCACTATCTTCCTCTTCAAGCTGACTACAACTTCTCAAAAGGTACATCAAATTCCTTTACAAGTCAGTACCTATTGGTTAATCTTGAATTCTAAACACAAAATACCCCTACATATAACAACACTGAAAATTCAGAATCTACCAGCCTCTTTTGTTTTTAACAAAAGAAAACAGGGATCACTGAGTAACCTGATTTGAATTGAAGATAATTAGTATACAGGATCTGACACATTTCCTATACGATTCCATATATGATTTCCTCATGATAGCATGATCCCCCCAAAAGATGAGTTTTTGCTCACACACACATACACCAAGAAAAAAAAAACACCAAATAATCACATATTTTTCATTTTAAGCTTAGAACCCATGCAGCAGGAGCAGCCTAAAGTGAATTTAGAACATAATTATGCTCCTTTCAAATGGTATTTATATTGGATATACTGACAGGCTCTAAACAATAAAGTCAGTGCAGTAAATCATGGGGACACCCGTTCCTTTTTCTCTCATCTTTTCAAGTACTGTGTCTATTCTGACTGCATGGTGAATTATAGGCTGCAACCTCAGAACACAACAGTAATTGCAATCAAGACTACATCTTCTTTTCTGAGTCTTGGCAGGTTGGATTTTTTTAAATTTCCTGTACTGCTTTAAATTATAACACTGGAAGTATTTTATTTGTACAGAAATGATATATATACACAAAACCTTTCAGTTTTCATGATGCACTGAGGAATCAGATTTATAACACACTGTCATTTCCATGCCTTTAGGGAGCATCGCACTTTCTTAATTTCTGTAAGGAATGTCATACAGAAAATCAACAAGCCACATTTTGTGTCAAGTCTGCCATTTTTAATTATTAGCAACTAAGTTTAAGAAATTTCTCCTTTGGTTTAAGAACTGCATACCTATCTCACAGAATTTTTTTTATGCCACAACTCATAAAATCGTTTAGGCTGATGCTAGTCCCTTGCACTAAATTACCAACTAATCACAGGAGATATTTATCATCCCAAGTTTTTTACATGAGAATTGTCAGACTTAATCACCCTCCTCATATTTTCACTATTTACAGACCTTCATTTATCATACCTTTTAACAGTGTGACAACAGTGGACTATTTTCCCCATTTTTCAAGTATGTTAAGATAGATAAAAGCATGGCAAGTCATGACAAAGAGCTTGAAAGTTGTACTGTCTCTGATAGCATCCATTTCCACCAAAAAGTGGTCCCTAAAAACTATTTATTTTAATGCCAGTTTTATGTCAGTTATAGACATCATAGAATTAGCAGGTTAAAGCCTCAAAAAATGGAAAGTTACACTTAATTATATAAAATGCATTCTGATTTTTATCATTGGGTAAACTCTGCAGACAGTACAAGAGTCATCTGTTCTAATCGAATGCTTGTAAAAATTCATTTCTTTGATAACAATGCTGAAGAAACAGTTCCCAGAAGCCCTTATAACTTGGATTCAGGGTACATTAATAGAAGCTGAAAGGATGACTAACACTGGTAAGGTTAGTGATTTCTGGAATAACTGCTGAGATATGTGTGGAATCATACCCCACATTCTTTTTCCACTGCAGCAATGAGTAATAAAACACGTAAAACAAAGATACCCAGAATGACACAAATATACAGCCCCTGCTTGATTGTGGAGGAAGTTCACCCTGTACCCATGGGCATGAATGGTGCTCTTCTCACACAGTACTGCATAGCAAGGGCAAAAACTAAATTATGTAAGATATCACTTCATTGAAATTAGTATGTGACAACTCCCAAGTCTACCAAAGGAAACATGCAGCATAAATGCTACCTTGATGTTCACAGAATCACAGAAGCTGAGCTGTAGGGGATCCATCCTTGGAGCAGCCTGTTCTTTATGAAGAAAAAAGCCACACTGGAGCAGTCCTTGAGGAACTGCAGGCCATGGGTGGCCATACACGGGAGCAGTTTGTGCAGGAGAGCGTGGAAGTGCTGGATGGGGTTGTGAGGATACCTTAAAAGCACACCAGGTGGGCACCCAGCTGCTCCTCAGCCCCCCTCCTCAGCACGACTGTAGAAGAAAATAAGACTGAAAAGGCCTGTAGGTCAAGATAAGGATTAGGCGATCGCTTGTCACCTATGCAAAACAGGGCTTGGTTTGAAGAAACTGATCTAGTTGCCAAGTACACAGAGCTGGATAATAAGAAATAAAAACAAAATTTAAAAAACTTCAGCTGCCATTTTTGCCGTACAAAAAAATTCTCTTCTCTCTTCTCCCAGAGACAGTAATGGGGAATGTGGGTTGCAGTCAGATGACAATACTTTTCTCTGTTGCTTCTTTCTCCTTATACTCTTCTCCTGCTCCTGTGTAGGTGCCTCATTTCCCTTTATCCCACTACTCTGGACAATCACAAAGAGGTTTTCCTCTTTCTTTTTTTCATAATCATTAAAAAACAAAAATACAAGACTCAGAATGTGAAGTTGATAAAGAAAATTGCCATGCTTAGGTGTACCCTTTGTCCAACTTCAATGCTTTGTTCTGAATTTTTTAAAAAATAACAGTCAGTCTCAAATCATTTCACAAAACATCTGCAGTGTGAAACAAATTTTCTTCTAAATTTAATTAAAAAGCATGACATTCAAAAGAGTAAGTAATTTTAAAAGCAAAATTGATTTGTGTTATGTTATTTCAGTTTTTACTGAGTTCAAGTTTTTAATGTAGCTGACAAAACATCTGATATATATGCAGAGTACTCTAGGGAGATCATCTTTCAGATAACTCAGAATACCTGAAATTAAATTAGAATTAAGAAATGCTAGTATTCACCTAGAATGATTCATGACAAATATTGTATAAAAGTACAGTTATTTTCTGGAAGACTTTACTGTATCCACAAGTCCAGATTATACAAAATTACAGAAATAAGTACCAATGTTCTTGAAGTACACTGCAACTTCAGTCATATCTAAGGTGATGAATACTAAGATGCTATATTAAGATTGTAGTCATCACAGTCAAAATGGACATTTTTGATCAGAATAAACATAGGCAAGATGAAAGCCTTGAATTTTTTCCTTAGAAGCAATTTCCTTAAAACAATTTCCACATCAAGAATTCAGAGACTTTTAATTTCAGAAGGAGAAAACTTTTTCTCTTATTTTTCCAGAAAATAATTCTTGTGTTCACTAATCTTGCATTTTATAAAAAATACACCGTAAGAACTGAGCTACTATTGAGATGCTCATGTCTGCTGATGAAATGTTGGGGCATCCACATACACCAGCAGCTCAGGGACTAAACACAGTGAGCTGATTTCCTGCTGTGATAATCTTCAGCACTGTTTCCTCTACCCTCAGTGTATCCAGGTCTCATCAGATGCTCCCAATGCTGATTACATGGGTTTACATGAACTCATGGCAGGCAGTCAACATAAAATTTTGAACACTTCTATAATGTAAGGAACACCACATTAACAATTTACTCTACTAAGTAACAACATGGAAACCCCAATATGCTTTGTGCCAACTATGATACCCAGGCCTGAGAAACTGGCAGTGCAATAATAACCTAGTCAGATAAAACAGATGGAGAGTCTCTGAAGGTGAATTCTCCTTTCTTCTGACTCTGAGGCTCTAAAAACAATTTGATTTTCAGTTTATGATCTGTTTCCATGTTTCCACTGAATTTCTTCTGTATATTGACTTCCTGACTACTCTTCTTGCAAAATGTCCATATTTTCATGTTCCTGTCTTGGACTCCAAGTATAATCCTCACCAACAAATCTTAATCATTACAATATGGGTAGACTATCCCATTACACTGCCTACTCTGGTTTACCCATAGTGGATTTTCATAGAAACACAAAAGAAGAAAAGTTTTCACAGAAATGGAATAACAAGACAACATCCAGGTTTTCCATCTGTGCTAACTGCTCAAGGAGGTGCTTAATACTCCTCTTTCTCCCCATCACTAATCAGAAGTCCAGTGATAGTAAGTGATACCAACACAAGGTCAATAAGGAAAATTCTCACGTTTTACAGTGCCATGGAGATATTGCATATCATCCTCCAAGTCACAACCATAACCTGCTGCCAACAATGTCCAGATGCTCTGCAAATCTTAGCACCTGCTATCGAAGTCACCTACAGTATATGTAATAAATTACATGAAAAAACACAGTTCTTTTGAGACACTATTACAAGAACATGTGGCACCACCTATAGAGGAAGAACCAAAGTTCATAAATGGTTGGAAAAATACTGTCCTTTGACTGCAAAACCAATCGATAACTTTGTATTGCAGATGGAATCGTATCCTGGGTGACTGGCAGGGCCATGGCACAAAAAAGTCACACTGCATCTGTAAATAAAGTTATCTGCCTTATCTGAATTATTCCTTTCTTTTTAAGAAGAAACATAGATACAGTAGAGGCAAGCAAACAACTTCTACAGAAGAAATACTCTTAAGATTTCTTAGTCACTGCACACCTTTTAAATGTCTGTCCCTAGGTGAATTACGTAACACAGATGTTGAAGTGAATTGCAACTCTTAGTCCATAGTGATGAGATTCACCAAAAAAGTTAGACTGACTGCTGTTTGCTTCCTGATCATTATGGATATAATAAAATAGCAGATGTTCCTCAAACTATTAAAAAACTCACACATCCCTGAAAACTTTGCCAGCACATATTACTGCATTTCCTGAATCCCCCATAAGACTTATTTCTAAATGTTGTTTTTACTTCATCAGTTGAAATTCAAAAGAACAAGGGCAGTGCCTATAAAAACAACTTCAAGGTAAGGTTACCAAAAGCAAGCTTCAGAGTATATTACTCACCTCACCATGTACAAAGAACTCAATAGTTTCCACTTGCAGACTTGATGTAATCTACTCATGATGCATATGAAAAAAAAATTTTCAAGCTTGGTTTTGTTCATATTTGAAAGAAGTAGAATAGTTTCTGTAACAAACTAAACCCTTCTGAAAAATAGCATATGAAGCTTTTGAATGAGCTGTAATACTTAGAGAAGAAATCATTACATTAGATTCCTTCAATAGGTGTTTTATGATCTTGCTTAACTCACAACTTCTGCAAACATTTTACAAGTCATCAGAAGAGACCTCTTTTTCCTTCATTTCAAAATAATGTCAAGAATATCTCGACTGAACATATTTTTTGCCTTAGGTAAAAGTAATTTTTTCTTTTTTTACTGCCTCACATACACTTTTTAGATGCATATGTCCAAAACAAAAAAGAGCTCTAATCAAAACACAGAAATAACAGTCCTCATCAATTCTTGCACACACAAAAGAATCACAGCAGCAAAAATCTTAGCAAGTGCTTGCAAAGCAAAGATCTTACACTCCAAAAATTTCAGTTATTTAAGAAGAAATGCAATGATTACAGGATTAACTCTAACATCAAGCTAGAAAGGACTATAAGTGTTCTAGTTATATGGTAGCTTATGGGAAGAATTTTAATGGATTTCTAGAAACAATCATGAAATTGAAAGTTTTAAAACTACTGACTTATTTCTGCCAATCAATAATCAACTGCCTTTAAGAGCTACTTAGGTCTTGTAAGCTATACTTCTATTTTAAAAACTTTCTAGTTTTCTTTCACACTCAATATTATGCAGGAAAAAAAATGGAGCAAAGTAGTTTTCCAAGGCTTTAAAGAAGCTCAGCCCTCAGAACTTTAAAGTGATCAACATATTATCCCATTAAGTTTGAAAAGATCTGGAATACAAGTCCTATGCAGCTAGATCTCACAAGTAAACCTGCTTGATAATGGGATGGGAAGTGGGGAGAGCTGAAACTAATTTTTTTTTAAAAACCAGGGATCAGAAAAAACATTAGACTGCTACTCTCTCATTATGTACTGGAAAGACACAGAATCTCATCTGTAATTCCCACTGACTAGGAGCCACCCAATGGCATCAAATTAAAAAAAAAAAAAAAAAAAAAAAAAAAAAGGTTAAGCTTAAATAGTTAATAAACTAATTTACTTAGTTTAAACTAATTTGAATTTTAACCTAAGCACCTGAACAGTCCTGTGAGCTTCCAAAGGCTCACTTGTATTCTCCAAGTGAGTACACTCAATCTCCTAAACTGTTGTTTACTTCAACTAAAGCCCTGCAGTTATACCATGTTGCTTTCATATAACTTTCCATTATTCTCCATTGAGCTTTCAGGACAAGTGGAGCAAACAACTTTATTCAGTTCAGACTAGTATTTGGAGTTTCATGCTCCTTTTAAAATAAGAAAAATATCTAAATTGTGAAACAGCTGCTTATGAATAAGATTTACGAGCATTAATTATCCTCTGAATTGTCTTTTTCTATTTTTTTTAACCAGAAAATAATTCAAATTTCAAAACTTTAATTGTTATAGTAAGTACTAACAAGTACAAGTAGAAAAAAACATGAAATGGAAAACCTTAAGAAACAAAAATAAACAACTAAAAGTTACACAAAGAAGCAGATTGTCTGCCATTGCTTCCTTTTCTTGCTAGGATTCACAATTTTTGTAAGTCATACTAAGTGTGACGTTCTACAGTAATATGCATAGAATTAAAATATCTACTTATTATTATAGGAATGCTAATAAAGAATTTTCAAGAACAGTTAGACAGTAGTTTGGATCAAACTTAGCAAACTTCCATACTCAAAACATTCAAGAAGATGGATATAGGTTTCTATGTACTTTAATTAAAACCTGAAAACTGCCTGTTTTTTTTAATTTGCATTTTTACTCTTACTATTTTTCTAGCTTCTCCTAGAATTTTCCAGTAACCTGATTCCACATGTGAAAATAAGGCCCTACAGACAGAAAAATCTGAAGCAACTAAATGCTTTTGAAATCAATGAAGTTGCATCAAAGGTCTGACCAACAAATAAATAAAAAAAACTGTCTTAAGGGCTAAAAAGAGTTATGGCAAAAATTACTGGTACTTCCTATTGAACACATTGCAATTTTATTACTTTTAGAACACTACACTTTCACCAAAGTCTGAGCTCATCTACACATCAGTACACCCTTAATGACTTTTGAAAACATTGAAAGCATACCTGACTTAAAACCAAAAATAATAGGAAATAAGTACAATTGCTAGAATACATTATTCTGGTTTATATGAAACTGTTTTAGAACCCCTGTTTAAAGTATCTCTTTCCTTTTGTTTAAAGAACCAGTTAAAATGAAATAGTCTGGTAGAAGTAATTAAATATATTCTTTCCTGTGTACCCTCAGGTACTGATTTTGCTCAATTTTTTCATTTGAAAAGAAAATGTTCACTTTTTAAATTCTCAGTATTTCTATTTTTCATCTGATCTATGATATAAGTATACATAATCATTTTCCACATACTTAACATTAAAATAAATTAGTTGATCAAAAGACTGGAATATAGCAGGATAAGAGGTATTCTGGTCAAAAGGAAAAGTCTGGGTAATAACCCAGTTATTCTTCCATCCTCATTCTGGAGCTTTTGGGAAAAAAAAAAATCCCCAAACTAACCAAACAACCTTGCTGCTTTCTAAAAATACAGAAATTCCACTATTTAATTCACAAACAGTTTATTATTACCTATGCAGTCAAACTTATCTTCACTGTTTGTGCACATACAAATTTATCTATATCCTGGACACCTACTGAAGGAGTCAATTTCAATTGTAATGGAACATTTTAATCAGATCTTGTACAGAGCATATTCTCCTGAAATCCTCATAAAATAAATTAGTGCTGCCATCCAGTCATAACTGAACTTTTCTCCATTGCAGATATAGGCAAACACTCCACAAAATAGGTGTCTGGATGATTTACTCAAAACAAACAAGAACAAGCCCTCAGCAAACACCGTTTTCTTTAATCAATCTCCTCCAGCCCCCAAGCCATGAGGAATTATTCTCAACTAACACAACTAGTTAAATTTGCATTACACTGCTTTTGGATGCTTTAATGAAGTTACCTGTCATTAATGATCCAGTTCAGACACAGATTGAGAGAATTAAGGTTTTTGCATCTCTTTACTATTTCCATCACGGTTTCGTTGTCCAGTTCTGTGATATGGCGTAGATCCAAGCTCGAAAGGTTTCTTAGCTATTGAGACAAACATGAGAGAAAGAAATATCCTGAAATTCATTCAAATACATAACTGTTGAAAAAACTGTTAATTTTTTTGAAGTTTCACAGTATGTGCAAGCTAGTCATGAAAGAAAAGATTACTGCATTTTTTACAAAAAAGCAAACATACCAGAGATATTCACAGAATTCAACTTGAACAAAGTTGTGATTCAGGCATTCAGTTACTACATAAAATCCAGACACTCTCACTCAAGGGGCAATACAACCTACAGTAGGGGCACAGGCCTTCCTTCTCCTCTTAAATGCATGGAGTGTAAGATACCTAGGTAAAATATCATTTAGCCACAAGAAAAATAAGGCATGGAAGGAAGTGAGACAGCACTTTTGTGCTTAGAGTCAAATGAATGCAATTAACAACTCCAGAGTATAAGGCTTTCAAAGTAAACAAATAATACAAACTCCCTGAAAAATACAGTATTTATACTGTATTCTTACCACAGTTATCAATAGCAGATTAGATATTCTAAATGACAAAACTTGGAGTCACAGAACAATATAATAAAAAGTTATGCACTGATTAAACTGACTTATTACCAGTGTTAATCATTCTCGTGTCCTTCAAAAGCAAACCCTTTCTATGAGTTATGGATGCAAAAAAAGTGGTTTTTTACAGACTTCTCCAGCATCAGTTTAGTCATAATAACCTCCAAGTACTATTTGCTTTGTAAGCTGTCTAAAATAATCTTTGTTATACTCTGGAAAAATAATTGCATTAGGCAATATTGACACTTTAATTGAATTTACTTTCCCTGTAAGAGAGAAAAAATGATCCTCATCACTGATTTAAGTCACTAAGGATTTGATTAAGTAAAGGCATACAACTGAGATCACATAATTGGTCCACTTCAGTAGTTAATTATTAAGTCAATGTATTTAGGGCAGGGGGTCTGGGGAGAGGTGGCAGCATGGTGTGAGAAGAAAACAAGAAAAGGAAAAGAAGAGGACTTCAAATATAGGTAGCCTTCTACAGAAACTGGAGTTTTGATAAGTTTTTAACAGTCTCCAAACAAAAACTGAACATAAACTACACACCATTCCCAAAACTTCTGCAAAGCAACCGTAAAATCAAGAATCCTGACCTCTGAGGAACACCAGCAAGGTATGTCTACAGAACCAAGGACAATAAATATCCATTATGATACTACCAATGGTATCACTCTATAGGTACTTGATGTATTCCCACTCAAATACTGATAAACTTCTTTGCCTTACTAGGGAACAGAACACACAATGGTTGATACTGTGTTAGTAAAAAACACACTTTTACAAGCTCTGTCTGCTCTCATTTCATACATACACTAGCATGAAGTTTAAACTTATCTTCTGTGTACCAAAAAAAAGCTCATAACCAATCTCTCATTTTTTTCTTGCATAAATAACAAGAAGGGGAAGCTTGCAGCAACTGTAGATTTCCTCACCTTCATACAGCTATTCATATTAGATATTTCGGCCATTAAACCATGAGGGCAATAATGTGGCCTGTGTGAGTAACATAGAAAACACCCAGATAGATAACACCTGCTGGACAATTCAACAATGAATACGTTCTATGACATTAAACATCTAAGAAGACTTAAAAAAACAAGTAGAAAATATTCCCATTTAAGAAAATCTGAAGCTTTCTTTCTCAACGACATTCTTCTTATGTGCAAATGACAATACTGGTGATTCTTTTGCCATTATTATTACTTTTGGATTTAAGCCCACAAATTTACACTAAACTACCAGTGCATGGAGAGAGGCCAGTGCTCCTTTAGAAAGTGCACTTAAAGTGGCTTCAAATCAGGTAAGAGGTAACAACAGCACGTTATTTACCTGATGCAATGATGAATGTAGCAGAAAGCATTTGTGGTTTCCCAGAAAAAAAACTTCAGCATTGCACGAGTGGAGTCAAAACCTAAACTGAATCTCCAGTATTCCTGTCCACCAAATTAACAGTGTTTTCAAGGTAGATTTTGTCCATTACCATCACAGGAGAATGATCATTCTCTCACTGCTTCTTTCTTCCATACTAGTAATAGTCTATTATTGCATTAAATATACAGTAACCCAGCCATCACTTGCCATTTTTACTGTCATATTCCTTCATTTTAAACACCTCACCTATTTGGTAGATTAATTCTTGTTTTTCTCAGGCACAATATACTCAATGAAGAAAACCTTAGTATCTTAGAAGTTTGAAGAGACTACTTCAGATTGATACATACTCAAGTATACTTTGTTCTCTACAACATCAAAATTGTCATTACAGAAATATGAATGGCTTACAAGACTTGCAGAACTGAATGCACACTCCCTTTTGAGACTATCTGAATATGACAGTGAAAAGAATACCTCTCTGCCTACTTAAATCAAAGGCATCACCATCTCATTACTGGTGAGAGAATTGTAGCAAATGTCTATGCAATCATTTTCCATTTAAAAAATACATATACACCTTAATGACAAATTTCCTATTTTATATCTTACCTGAGAAGTAACTTTAGGGGGGAAATGCTACAATGATACAATCACTACTAGGAAAAATTGGAAGAGAAAAATATATAAGTCTTACATCCTAATACTAACCCTCACAGCTAAAAGTAGAATGATATTAAAAAGAAAAATCAAACTTCTCCGAAGTAGACAATTAAAAAACAGCTGCTAGACTCTACAGTGCATTCATAAAATTTGAGATTAAAACAGAGTAGCTTTAAACACTGTTCACTCAACAAAAACAGGATATTCTGTGACTTAAATGCTCAGTCTTACATTACATTGCATTTATAATGTTTTTCCTATTGTATTTTTTTTAAACCAAAACTATTTTTGTTCATGCAGCAACACCATTTTACTGAGCAATTTCAGGGCCCTTCTTCTGCAGATATTCAAGCCTTTCTTGAACTCTTAATTTTACAGCTTTGCAAATGAGCATGCATGAGCAGAATTTAAACTTTGAACTCAGCTATGTCAGTCAGTCAGTCAAAACATTTTAATGGAAAAAGGAATACTCAATGTGACTAAGCACAATGAAAATAAGTAGGCAGAGGGCTTAAAACATGAAACAGAAAATACCAGAATTTTTAAAAAGCAGAAACACTTTAACTGTGCAATAGCTATAAACACATTCTTGCTGACATTACTGATTATTACTGGGTACTTCTGGATCTCAAGTATTTTAAAATATGCCAAAATCTTTGTGGTTTTAAAATTACTTTGTTTGGTTGGTTTAAATGAAATTGTATGCCAACTTATATATTTGAAGATTCAGAGATTATCATACTGTGTGCCTGAATCACTTGCAATTAATAAAATTTCTATCTTGGCTACTGAAACGTGGAATAGGGAATCACAATAGCCATTGGGATCATAGGTAATTTAACTGTGGGTGTATCAACTCCTGTGAACATTTAGATGTTATTGTATTGAAAGTGCTTATATAATCAGTACATAATTTTTTTCCATTGCATGCTTCCACAATTCTTGTAGAGATACACTGCCCTAAAAAGCATAGAAGAGAACAGAACCATAGAATCATTTAGGTTAGAGAAGAACTTTAAGCCTGAGTCCAACTGAAATCTAAAACTGCCAAGTCCACCACTAAACAATTCAACTAAGATTAATCCTCTTCAGTATGAAAGCCAAATTATTTCTGAAGGAAAGTGCTTATAAGGACTTAATGAGCTTTAAACTCACATCTTTTGCTAATTAAGCTTAATTTTCTTGACACTCTCTGTCTATACATGCCTTCAGGGAATAAACTGCTCTCTGACTTAAGTCTCCCAAAGCAAATGTATGATCGCAGGAAATGAAAAACAGCAATATGAAAAAAACTATAAACCACATTCTTTTTATTATAACGTCAATAGAATCTACAAACTATTTTTTTAAAAACTCACATGCATTAATTTTTACTGAAGACCTGCCATAAATCAACTCCACAATTGAGATATAGTGTGATCCTAGTACAGTAATCATACATGATCTAAATAATTAGACTTGGAAAATGATTGAATAGTTACAAAGGAGTCTATTTTCCCATAAACTGATTAAATGTTTTGCATGCAAATAAGTTTTAATTTCAGTTCTTAAGTACTGTGAAATATTAAGGTCCCATTGCTTAAGTAACAAACACACAATCAAAACCGAGTTGAAAGCACAAAGATTTAATCACCTCTAGAGGAGGGACCTGCATATACATAGTAACTGCACATATAGCATCTCTGCTACAGAACTCATTTCCATTATAAACTCTAAAAGTTGCTGTAGAATTACATTTTTGCTGATTCATAGTTTACATCTTCATGTTATTTACTGCCAAGTACTTCTAATGAATTTTTTGGGAGGGTAGAAGGAAGTGGAAGTTTTATAGAGCCAATCCTTTCAACCATGCAGTCTTCTCTGCAATGTGCTTTCTACTTCATTGAAAGAAATGATAGTTGGGTACAACCATCAAATTCTTCCAATTGGCAACAAGAATCTCTTAAGAGGGACACAGTCAATTCAGCAAAATCATCAGATTCAGTTTGACAAGATGCAAAAACATTTACTTGGACAGCACCGTACCAATTAAAGTTGCAAGACAAAACACTCACGGAGAATGTCCCAGAATCACTGTATTCAAAAACCCTCAATCAATGCTTTTTCCAGCAATTGGAAGACTAAGATTTAAAACTACATGTTACTAAAGGCAAACAAATTGAAATAAATCACATTCTATCTTAGGAAATCCGGTTCATTATACAAAACTGATTAAAATACTGTTTTCTCTGCATCTAGTCAAAGAACAGCAATCATACCCTCAGTCAGGAAGCTTAATGATTTTAAGATCAGAAGGTATGTTGAAATACTACCATAGTAAGAATATAAAGCACAATACTGTGTCAAAACAAATCATTTACTAGAAAGAAACCATACATTACTCCAGTTCAGAAAGGCTCTTGCAAAACCAGTCCTGTCACGTGTAGATTATCATTATGTATCCGTCACGCTGATGATGTCTACACTGAATGAGCCCTAAGAATTTGCTCCATAAATATGAATTTTGATTGCGTTCATACTGACCAACTCAGACACAGGTATCACTAGGCTGGATTGGTCATGAGTAAATATAATGAGAGAAAGAAAAAGTGAAGATCACATTATTCCAAAAGTACTTCTTAGCTGAACTGTCTTCATGCCTTGATGATTAACAGAATCTTTTTCTAAGTTAGAATTTTTTTTTTTGTCAAGGTTCTGTACAAGGATTCATACATAATTAGATGTCATTAACAAACTTTACCAGACAGTCTCTCAGAAGTATACAGTGTAGAAAGCATAGCTTTATACTGCTACAAAGTAATTCCCCTTGCATATATACATATACATATACATATACATATACATATACATATACATATACATATACATATACATATACATATATATCAGAAACCAAAGCAAGAAGCCAAGGAAGTGGCTTGGTAATAAAATTATATCTGGATGTCAAGATTTGCTGATGCAAAAATTCTACTAGAAGTGCAACAATTAAACTGCTGAGAAGGAACATGGGAGGAAAATGCTACTGGTCTTGAGGTCAAAGATGTAACATTAAAAAATCACTACCTCACTAGAAAAAATACAAAGTTTCTTATGCCCATCTAGTCAATGAACAAAAATTACCTTTCTGGTTATTCTGTCTTCAACACAACCACCTAATGCGCACAGGCACTTTTCACATTTGTGTTGATCTTCACGCTTACAGGAGAAGCAAAGTAAAATATAACTAGGGATAAACTCTTGAGAGAAAAATGTGTGGAGAGGAGAAAGAGTGCAAACAAGGAAAAAAAAATCACACATGGAAAGCTAATTTAATAATAAAATAAGTAATAAAGAGAGATAAAACAAGAAAACAGCACATGGAGACGTGGTGAAAACAGCAGATGAACTACAACACTACACAGGTTCTTCTGTCCTCCTAAGAAACAATACTGGGAAGTATTGGACTAAACACTCTGATTTCATGTTCATTCACTTCTTCTGTGACAATGTTTCACACATTAAAACTCTAAGGAAAAATGAAACATTCAAGTCATTAGAACAAACAACTGATTTCAACTGAGAGTCTAACTGTGAATTGCATATAAACACACTCCTTTTTTCCCTTTCTTCTTGTGTCTGTAAATGAAGTGCCTATCATCTTAGCCAACAGTCATTATTTGCTTTATCTGTATTTTTTGCAATTTATAATAACTTCAAGGAAAAAAGGCACCAATGTGATGATATGGTCTTGCTCAAAAACCAATTTTTTTTTTACTGTCATTCTGCTCTGTAGAAAAATTGTGAAAATAAACACAGAATTTTTCGACTTTTCCTTAAATATACAACACTTTATATTCCATACCCCACAATTAACTATTAAAAAAGCTCTGTGATGCAGCGGCACTGTAATTTAGAATTTTTCAAGTGCCAGTATTTTTAAAGAGGGCTAATATTACTAGGGGGAAAATACAGTAATAATAAAACACTCAATTTTTATACATCCATCAGCCCTAAAGTAATTTCACAACTGAGGCCACTGCTGTTATCTCCAGTTTGCACACAGGAAGGAGGACACAAGGCAACTAGCTCTGCACAGCCTGGAGGGACACACTCACAGGCCACAGAAAGCAAAGAGCAGATTCCACCTTCTCTAGGAACACCAAACTGGAATTACTACAAAACGCTTATGAAGCACCAGTTAGGTACTCAACACAAAACCAACCACGAAGTTGCAGAAGTGCACGAAAGTTAGAACAAAAATTATGTCATTAACAGAGAATTCTGGGAAAGACAAATGCAGCAAATAATGTTACTACTTGCTACAGGTCTTTCTAAAATGTCTGTCCCTATTTTTCTCATAAATCCCCTCTAAGTATTTAAAGGTTGCAGTAAAGTCTCCCTTGAGCTTTCTCCAGGTTAAGGAGTCCCTAAGTTAAGAGTGCTATCACATCACTGTCTTTGCAGTATTTACATCCTACAGAAGTTGTGCAGATACAGTTTGAGAGAAGGAAACTGAAATACCTAAGTCTCACGTCCCAACATGCACCAATTACTTATAAAGTAATTACATACTATGAGTCTAAGCAGCCTCTCAGATAATTTCCAAACATATTCAACAGGGTTGTTCCAATGCAAACCAGGATTTCTAATAATTAAGTATTATTAAACATGTGAAAATCAGAAACATATTAATAAAAAGTCAAGATCTCTATTCTTCTTCAATCTAATAAATGTGATTACAAAGTCATTCTGTTGAATGATAAGACATCTAACATCTATTAAATACTCAATAAATGTAGGTCAGAATAATGCAGTAACCAAAACATGTAGCTGAAAAGTGATCATTGTGGAAATTTCCCACAAAGCTTTGGACTACTTGGACTATGTCAAACTTTTAAATTGTGTACCTCCTGTATTTATGTTGTGTATATAAACATAACCTATAGTTATACACATGTAATTTTCATTGGATATGAAAATAATTGTCTCATTTCTTTCTCCAACAGATATGCACACCTTTTACTCATCACATCAATACACAGTTCTTTTGAAATAACATCCTTTGAGGTCCTATGACTTTACCATACAAATTGATTTCCCTGGCTTATTTCTTTTTGCATGTGCTCTGAGATGTTTTCAATTCTTCTGTAGCTTCAGCAAAGCAGCTCTAAAATGATGAAAGTAATTTACAGATATGCTGAATGGTTCTGTATAACAATAGGAGACCTTCACAGCTACATCAAAAAACCTTTGCTTTCATCAGGCGCACTCCATTTTCATTAAATATGCTCTCTACTTCCTACCTCAAGATCTCTTTAACCATTTTCATGTTTGCATGATCCCTGGATTTACTTTCAGCTACAAATTTTAATTAGACGGTGTTTGTCCATCTCATCCAAGTCATCTATTTTACTGAACACTTTAATTACTTTCTGTAGATTCACTCAAGTTAGTTTTCCCACACATCACTCCTCTAATGCAAAAGAAAAAGGAAAGAAAAGAAAATATATCTGAGACCCTATATAAAATAACAAGATTAATATAGTCAAACTGTACATATTCGGGGGCACACTGCTGCAACCAGAGGTCTGTATAAACCTCTTGCAATTAGAATTTTGCATTTTAAAATGGAATTTTGTTTTGTTTGTGATGGAATCAACTGCAATTATGCATTTTTTAGAGTTTTAACCTGAATATCACTGTTGTTTGTGAGAAAATGTATAATCCCACAAATATATTTTTGTTACAGCAGTTTTAACCAGTGAAATCTAAATAATGCAAAGTTCACTCAATCATGTTTCTGTCCATACCAGTGCAATAAATCATACATGTAATCATATCTTGGCTGATACCTATGACCTAGCTATAGTCCAGTACACTAATGACTACTAGAGAGTAGTTATGATACTTACATTGGTAAGGTGAATGACTCCTTTTGAAGTAACAGAGCAGCCCATGAAACCAACATACTGCAGCTCAGGGCAATGTTCAGCAAAAGCTTTCACCGACTGATCTGTCACCTACAGAAAAGATAAGCAGGTAAATAAACAGTTGAGTAGGTGATACAAGCTCATACTTAACACAGCTTAAGACATTTCTACTAACATTGGCAAGCAGCTTATTTAGACTTTTAGTATTATTATTACCACTACTACTATTTATTTCAAGAGTTTGAGAGAAAGCACTGGGTATGCACAGTTTGCATAGATAGGCATGGACATATTTACATGAAAATCAGGAAGTAAAAATATTTTTGGCAGAAGGCGGAGAAAAAAGAAACACATAGCAAGAGATGATAGCCACAAATTCAGATCTTATTGTCAACCTATTTATGTGCAAATAACTCAAGAGACAATTGTATCCACTATTTTCATAAATTATATACAAAAATGAAAATACTCACAGATTTTTTTATTGTCAACTGGTAGACTCATGCTATACCCATCACTGATTCTGTAAAAATTTCAGTTGTGTGCTACCTTAAATTTATATGCCTTGTTTTATATTTATTTAACTAAAACACAGCAATTGAAGAGCTCAACTTAAAAGTAATATTACATCGGTTTCACACATAAGATGAGGTAATCTCATGTCAATACACCACTGTGTCAGTTATCAGCCAAATGGAGATGTTATCTAGTTTATTATTTGGATTTATTTATACAACTGTTTTTCATCTATAATTAAGTTTGTCTAGTAAAATTTAATAACTAAAACACAATCTATTATATAAATGCATTGCTTTGTAAGTAGATGAAATGATCAAAAGGAACTTTGTGAAGAATGTAATACTGAGATAGGTACACTTGTGACACTTATGACACACACCTTCCTTTAAACAAGTAGGGGTTTTTTTTGTGGTTTTTATTCTCTCTCTAAGAAGTATAGATACCCAGTGCAAACGGCAGTAATGAAAAACCATATTTTTTTTAAACTACTGTGTCACAAAGCCTGTATTTTCCAGTTACACTGCTCAGAAACGTCTCACTGTGTCTGGAATCCTAACACCTGAATGCTGAGAACATTCTGAATTTCTATGGATGTCTTCCTGTTACCACAGAATTGAAAAGCAAAACAAGTTTTGAAATATCCAGTGCACAGCTGAGACCCAGGTGAATTTGTATAGGAACAATATTCCTGCTGTGCAGTGGATCACCAACACCCAGAGTTCCAACTTGCCCAACATGCCACATTTGTGCACCCTGGCAGCACATGGTGACCTTGATGAGGACTCTGGCAGAACAGCTTTTGAAAAGATAACCCAGAGATACGGGCTTATGGGCCCCATTAACTCAAAAAAAGCTGTATTGCTTTGGGGTTACTGAAAATTGTTATAGACCTAGTGCAGTTTTCTCAAAGGAAAGATTTCTCAGCAAGCAGAGATTTTTATTGCTACACATCTGCCAAATAAAAGTAAAAGGGAAGCCTTTTAGCAGTGTGTATTTAGAACCCGATTAAAATGAAAATGGGCCAAAAGGAAAGGAAAAAGGGTCAGCAGAACAGAATCAATCACAAATCAGGTAGCAGACACCCATATGTCACGTCTGCCTGCTTGAACAAAAGCCAACCACTGTAGTAAGGAATTTTTTCTCTGATTCAATCTGACACAGCCTTAGATTTTTACTTTTTGCATACTCCCCTCAGCTAAGGACAGCCACACCAACTATTACATTTTTTGAGATAATGATTACCAAAAACCTGTGACAAATACTATCACAAGTCAAAGACTTAGAAATTTGCAGTATTTATGATGCTACCAGCACCAAACTAGGGCTGTACAAGAGAAGTTTATCTCCTATAGAAACTAAATTAGAACCTCTGATTCAGCTGTTGATCTCAGAGAAGGACTCTATTACAATCTCAGTGTACCCTTCCTACAGAAAATTTAAGTGTAATTCTCTGTTGCAGACCGGTTTGCCCTACCTATCAAGAAAATGTAGTAATGAAAAACCAATGGTATAAATGCCTAATATCACAAATTCATTACAGAACTTAAAGCTTCAATCTAGAAATAATTTCTTATTTACAGCTAACATTTAGGTGCATAAAGACTTTGAAAAATGACATTATGAATCCAAATAATAAAACTACTATGTCTTAAAATATCTTCTTTCAATACTATACTATTTTCTCTAATCTAAACAAAGCCTGTGGAAAAAAATAGTTCTAATACAAATTAAAAACAGTAGATTATTAGCATTTACAATAAATAGTTTACAGATTAGCCATGAACCTTTTCAGTGCTTGATAGATATGCAGTATCTTTTTAATCAGAAAAAGATCCTTCATTGGTTCTGTATGCCAGGCAAACATCATGATTTTTCAGTCAAAAGGAGTGTGACATAACCTGATTATGCTTTACAATTACTGTGGTAATTTAGACACATATTTTCTACTGCAAATAACAATTTGTTCTTAAACAATTTGTTCTTATCTTGACTTATAAATAAAAAAAAGAAGTGTTTCTGTCTTTTGCTGTCAGACAACAAAACCCAACTATCAGCAGAAGATGACTTTTAACTTTAATTGGGAAACACTGCAAAAATTGTCTCAATCAACGCTGTACTTTCCTCTCAGCTTTCTTTGTTACACCAATATCTAGGAACTCATTATTTCTTTTCCAGACCCTATGTCATTTATAACAAGTGATTTTTTAATATCATGCTTCCCATTCTGACAGCCTGCAATGAACTGATAATCTATTTAGTTAAATACTTTAATATGACTCCACTGTTCAAAGATTGTATTAGCTGGAAAGGAATATATGTATATGTATTTCTATATTTACATACACACACAATTGCAATTTCACTAGAATGGCTTCTCCTAAAATTATTATAAGAGACTATGCATGGAAATACCAGATCAAAATCTGTAATCTAAAGATCTGTTAAAAGGTAAAATTTATATTATGTCTTTTTGTTGCTCTTTTTTTACAGGGTTTGGAGAAAACAAGAACACATTGTAATTTGCAATTTATTTAAAACTTATGTGTAAAATGATAGTCAAGTAAAATCACCTAGTCTTCAGTTAGAATAGCAAATAACTAAATCCTGTCTGTCCTTATTCATATATGGGACAAAACCATAATGATACAGAGTTTGCATGCAGAAGTTTGGGGCATTTTTGGTAGGGTTCTTTTTGGTGTTTTTTGTTAGTTTTATTGTTCAGTGTTTTGTTAGTGTTATTTTATTGTTAGTGGTGGTGGGTTTTTTTCTTTCATTAGATGCATTTGTATCAAGGAGAAAAAAATAGATGAAGTTCAGCCCTATCTGAAAGGGTGATCAGAAAAGGGTGATGGGCTGCCCAGGGAACAGGTAGAGCTCCCACCCCTGAAGGTGTTTAAGGGAAGAGTGGACATGGCACACAGTGTTCAATGACAAAATGTTTGAGCAAAGCTTGGACTTAATTATCACAAAAGTTTTTCCAACTTAACTCATTCTGGGATTCTGTGATACAGAAGCAATGAAGTCCAAGGATGCTTCTAAGACTGGAAGCATCTATTCTTCTGCTTAACTAGGCTTTCTTCTTATTCATCATCTGCAGTGTCCAGCACCGATAGCTTCTATACAGACTCAAACTTTTGTGTTTAGCTCCATATGCAGTCTGGGTCATTATTTCTATCAGAAGTAGTCAGAAATAGAAGCCTCTTTTACTGTATGAAGTGCTTTACACTTGCAAGAGATGGTCTACTATGCAGAATGAAAGAAATAGAGTGATAAAAAAAAAAAAGCACCAAAAATTAGCAGTGATATGTATGCAATGATTATGCACCTTAACACTGCCTCTTTGTAATGCAATATGTAACTGTATGTTACATTTTCACTACTCAGGAGACAGAAGAGGTTACTATTACAAATATGGCTTCTGTGAACTAACAAATTTCTTAACAACTGACATTCTGAAGTACAAACAGATTAGACTAGCATAATTTAAAACTAGATTACTATAAAAAATACACTGCAGTTCTACAGAAATGACCCTTGTCAACAAAGACAAAAATTCACACACAATTTTATAATAGATCACAGTAGTGTTCTTCCAAGAATCTCTAGTAATTGGATTGTCTAGTCGACCTTCATTGACTTTCATTCATCCTGTCTTGCTTCATGTTAGTCTTGCTTTGAAAAAGTAATATAGGATGATGAGGACAGATTTATAAGTTATGCACTAAAGCATTGTGAATGGGAAATATGCTGGTCTGGAACTAATGGCATAGATTTTGCTCCTATCAAAAAGATCTATGATAAGTGAGATATGATTTAATCTTTTTCTTTCTATGTATTGCAGCCTATTATATACAAATTCCAGTTCTGCATTGTTTTACAGAAATTCAATATTTTTCCTACTCTGAATTAGATTTTGTAAGTATTAGTTTATTTTACATTCTATTCAATAAATGAAAGTGCAAAAAGGAAAAAGCAGAGACGATAATTCAAAAAGAAAGACTGAGGTACAACAATAAAAGCCACTCAAATTCCAACTAAAAAGCCTCATAATTAATGACACCTACAGAAGCTCAAATTACTGAAAAAAGAGACAGGAATATAAAAAGCAACTGGCACACAATGAATACCATGTTCTCTTATTTAAACTAGTGCACTGCACTGTCAGTAAGCAGATCTTAAAAAGCACCTTTTTCCATGCAATATACATAAATAAAAGTTGAAAAATATGTAAAATATTCCTGAGAAGAATAAACTCTGTTAGACTAAAAATTTGCTGTCATGTAAATAGTCAGTCATGAAACTAAGTATTCACTACACAAGGCAATACTAATGGTAGAAGAAACCCTTTTTCTCTCAATTCCTTATTCCATAAATTTTTTCTCCATCGTGGTCAGACAGCAGCTTAAGCAAATTATATTTGAACATGAAAGGAAGAATTAAAAAGTCAGGGACGGCTTACTAAAATTCAGTTTTATATTTGAAAAGAGGTTAAGTTTGCAAAAAGCTCATCTGTCAATAAAACGTTCTTGCCTTACTTACACATTTTTCATTATCTGCTACAGATTGAGGCCCACATGACACCCACTCCAAAACCTGCCCCACACATGAACCACGTGGCTACACCCTCCAGTATTGTGCTTAAAGTACCACATAATCATTGGGCGTTTCCCTGGTCTGTCTCCCTTGAAATCCTTGTGTGCCATTACCTACCATGATTTAGCAATTAGGCTAAACTCTAGTATAGTTTTGGTTTAACTCCTTTTTGCCACAACTTCTGCAATACATTAATTTCAAAAGATGCAGGCAAATCACGCAGAGCAAAAGCATTTACCAAGGACTAATTTAGGTCACAGGTGAATTCAACCAAATTCACAAGTATGCAATACATACCAAAAAAATAAACATAAAGTAAAAAAATTGCTGATACACAAAAATATCTTTATATTGTAAATCAAGGCAGTCAGGCTACCACTGTTCTACCAGCAGAAAAGAAATTAAATATCATTACATGAACATCTTTAAAAAGCCAAAAAAAATCACAAATCACAGTAATTAAGTAGTTTTGAGGGAAGATGCTTTACTATACATATGTGCTGACATAGGTACTTCCTACTTAGCTTAAAATTTGCCTTACTGTCTCTGCACTAAAAATTAGCAGATGATGCCTCTTTCCCAGAAAGGGAAAGATGATCTTGCCTCTTTTTTGTTTAACACTTTAAAAACTACTTTTAAGGGTCAAAAGAGGCCAAAAGGAGGGTCAAAAGAAAGATCAAAATATAACAGTAGAACACTACTAATATTTATAAAGCTTATACTTTAAAATATTTAAAATTATATATACCTTCCTAGTTCTGTGAGTAAGAAATTACAAGTAAACTCTGTTATCATTTAACCACACATTCAAATTCAAGTACAAATTCAATTTCAATTTAAAATTACAGGAGGCTGCAATACTTGAAGTATTTACTTACAGATTTAGTCCTAACAAATAAACAAACCAGGGCACTCTTTAGCATCTGTTCCTAATAATATTTTAAAAATATAATTTCTTAGAAATACATGATACTTTTAGATTGATCATAATAAAACACAACCCATTGTAAATTAGTGGTATTTCAGCACAAACCTCTCATACAAACACACACAAATAAAGCCTGCTATATACATATAAAGGCCTCTTTTGCCATTCCTCTCTCAGAAAACAAAAGGCAGAAATTAAGTTCATGTTTCAAAAATACATTTAAAACTTAAACTGGAAAAGAATTTTCCTACTCAACAGGACTGATACACTGCCTGCTTTCCACAAGCATCAACCTAAATTATATTTGTCATAAAAGCTGTGACAAAGTAATTATTATTGGCAAACATGCATTTAATTCATGACCCCCTATTCCAATTACAGAACACTGACAAAAATAAGGCACGGATAATCTGTCATCACACTCAAGTTCTTAGGACACCCAAATTTCATTAGTGAACAGCAGAAGGCAAGGCTCATCTTAACTAACTGCCAGAATATATTTCTTCACCTTCAGTAAATGCAACCATTTGCTTAATCCAAACACAAATTCAGCAACTTGCAGCTTTAACTTCCAGTAGTAGTACAACTTTCTACAAGCATCCAGAAGAGAAATATAAATATTTCTATTCCTTCATCTTTGAAGGAAACTAACTGAAAAGAATCCCAATTTTCTACCATATTTTTAAAGATTCAGTTAGATATTCAATATATTCTCAATCTGTTTATAACTTTGACTGGTTCCTTTTCATTAGAAAAAATATCTTTTTACAAAACAAATGTACAGTCTTTCATAAAATAAAATATTGCTGCTTACTAATGGCTGCAAAACATGTTCCATTATTAACTGAAAGGGATGCCTTAACCCATCAGTATAAGAGACTTTTTACAAACAAGTTAAAACAAAAAATTTGTTTTATGTATTTTAAGACAGACTTAATTGTAGATGTCCTGTGCATCCCTGCTACCTCAGACCTCATGACAATATATACTTGCTCTGAGGCATTTTGTAACAATCCGCTACCCCAGCCTCACATTTGAGAGGAAGGGAAGAGTGACATGATGGAATTGCTATCCTTGTCCTCACACTGATGCTCACCCCAGGAATTAATATCACTAATCTATAACCATATACAAGAGGAAAAGATAGACTAGAGTGTAAGGACTGAAGAGATAAAAGGAGCATTTTACATTACATTTACCAGTTTTCCTGATCACCTACATTATGGTAACTTCAACTAATTCAAAATACCTTGGAGTATGAAAACAACCCCAACATTTTGCAGGATAGTCAATTCAATACTCAGGAGAATAATAACTTTACAATTCTTCTAGAATGCATGTGCGTTTACAAAGTTTCTCCCTGGTTTTTATAAAGATAGTGCTCCTGTTTTGTCTTGATAATGGTGAAAGCATATAGAAATCCTTCCTAACTACTCCAACATGATTTTCAGATATGGAACTCTAAGCACCTCTGTTAAAGGACACACAGAGTACTCCCTCTGTTTCTGTGGCAAAGAGTATCAGTTTTTAATCTTATTCTCTTTTTGTTACCAATGACACAAGTCATCAAAAGATGACTTGTTCTTTTTTTTTTTTTTGGTCTATTTTATCGTGCAAATTATTTAGTACTAAACAAAACAATATCCTGGAAACATATTTGTTTTGAAATACTAAATAACTGTAGACAACTTCAAAGTAGTTTAAATACCCGGGTTAGAAAACAAATCTAAATTCTCAATATAAATTTTCTCTGATTCCCATTATCTCACAATTTTATTAAGAACAGTTCACATGGATTTGTATTAAATGAGACTATCAGCACACCCTAATTTATCAGTTGAAAAATGCAAATAAAATCGCAAAAACAGTTCTTCATTTTACAAAATACAGCCCTCCTACCAAAAGAGAAAATTTATTATCAAAATGTGTTTACTCTGGACTTGGAAAACACTGCTTCCAAAACTAAACATCTTTCACCAAATAGTACATACACATAACCTGATAGCCTACAAAATGTCAGGAAAATTAAAATTAAAAAATTAAATACAAGAAAGTGTACCATTGCATTATAAATTTTGTAACACACCAGAAATATGGTATGTTCATAAATGGTTATAAGAAAACTGAATGTTTCTCAGCTTATTTTTAAGCAGGAGAATGCATAATAATTTCTAAAAATTAAAAATAATATTACTCTTTGCTATTCACAAAACTCAATCAAAAAAGACCAATGTGTCCACATGTGAAGAATTACATATTAAGCATTTTAATTTAGTACCATTCTGAATAAGAATAAGGAAATAAAAATTTCCATGTAACCACAAAATAGGTCCATGGTTCAGTGGTCTAGCAGCTTAGTATTTCCTCTTTCTATAAGAAGTGTATGAATAAAATATTCATCCTCTCTGGGACAAAAGATTACTTTGCATTACCTTCACTTTTAATGCCCCCAGAGTTATAGAAGCATATTTCCTATTCTGTATTATGAGTTAAAAAAAAAAAAACACAAAATCCCAGCTTATTCTACAGCTTTACTGTTCACCCTACCAGAATAATCTCATTACCACCTAAAATACTTTTTAAAGAAATTAACTTGTATTTTCACTTCCTCTGTGCAATTTGATATTTTACATTCCCATTAAATTAATTTACTATGGCAAATATATCTGTTTACCTCAACTGCAAGGGGCTGACACTTTATTTTACAATACACATTCATGCAACAAGTCTTAGGCTCATACTGTCTCCCTTCTAAAATGGCCTCACAAGAGCATAATTAATGTCCACAAATAGTGAAGACCTTAGTCACAAAAACTAGTAAATACTATTACGTCCACATGCTTTCGGTTCACTCCAAGAACTTTTCACCAATAAAAACATATTTCATTTGTCTTGTTACTCTGATTATCTTCTGAAGGCCTCCTAGATACTTAAATAAACCTTTTAACTTCCCTGGTCAAGAATCTGGAAAATCCATGAAACACCCAACCAATTCCTTACCCATCTAATAGCCTGCTCATCATATCAATCTCTCACCAATTTACAGAGAAGGATGTTGTAGGGGAACTCTGCCAAAGGCTTTACAGAAGTCCAGATAAAATGACATCTGTAACCCCTCCCCTGTCCAGTGGTGTAGTCACTCCATTACAGAAGGCCACCAGGATGGTTATTTTAAAACAACGTGAGCATTTTATCTTACAAAGTTAAGACACTTGCCACATTTAGTAGAACTAGAGATTTACACAATATTATCTAAATCTCTTCTTCCAAGTTTCATGGATATAATTGTAATGAGTGAGGAAATCCTTGTAGCAGCTGGAAATGCAGGGAAATGTACACACACAGGTCATGTACGGTGGTGTGTACACAGTACATTCTATATCATAGCCCACAATGAAGATACCTTTACAACTGCATTTGTTTTTCAAACAATTAACTGTGCTTTATTTTTCAGGTTTCATACCAGCCATAGGCAATGGAAACACCGTATCACATCATGCTTATAAAATCAGATGCAATATCTACCTAAGTTTTCCACCAGCAACTATCTAGATTGCCACTGCAGAAACTGAAAGCTGGCAGAAATACAAAACCACTTTCTTAGAATCCAGCCTCTAAATATCTCCATCCTTTGGCATTCCACAATTAACAAATTCATCTCCTCCACTTTCACAAGCATAGAAGGACAAGATTTCACCAAATATTCCACTGTAGGACACAGATATAAAATTTTGCCTGCCCAATGCATCAACAACAATTTCATAGAGGGAACCATTCCATTTTGATTACAAGGACTCTAGTTAAATCATTTGGTCACCATTTGCTACAAATTATAAGAGATACATGTTAAGGCAGGGAAAGGAAAAAGTCTTACGTGGCTTATGCTCTACAAACTAAAACACAGGACAAAGAAGCTTTTTAATCATCAACAGGTCTCTCATGTCACATATGAAACAGGAGAAAAAATAAGACGATTTTCTGCATATTATAATAAATACAAGTTAACATGAAGATAGAAGAACTGTGACTACAACTGCATAGGCCTAAGAAAATCATATCATAATCATAAATTTTCATATACTTCAGTAACTTTAATACATAAAGAGAAAAGAGAGAAGGCATTTTACTGAAAAATACTACATTAATCAAAATAATATCTAAAAACAGCACTTTATAGCTAAGCTCACAAAAAAATCCAAATAATTTAATGGACATTACCATTCATTGGGATACCACAAGAGCTTTTTAAAATACTTATATCTTGCTCAAATAACTTTACGTATTAGTCTTCCTGGGTAGAACACATAATTTAATATGAACTATTAGTCTTAAAATAAATGAGAAAATAAAACACAGAATGTTACTCAAATTTCAGATACCAGTATTGTTACTGGCTGAAATAATTTCAATTTGTCTCTTAGGAAGGACAGAGAATTTAGAAAATTTAACCAGCCCTGCAGTTTGCCTTTTGATATTGTGAGCTGTTAAAACAAAATTACATTCTCCCTATGAGAAGTCCCTCCAAATAGAAAAAGGGCAGGAAAAAAGGTTTCTTACAGTAGAGAATTAATGGACATGGTAATGTACCTTTAATTTTGCCTAACAGACAAGCTATTAGGTATTAAGCCCCCACCCAAGTTTATTCATCCTGTTGAGAGTACTAGAAGTCTTCAAGTTTCATTAATAAAAAATATGCGATATTCCATGCTCTTGTAGCAAAAACAACCAAACCAGATAAAGTCAGAGTTCAAATCCTAACTGGAGGAGACATTTTAAAACACCTTTCAAAAGAATCACAATTTCAGATGCCCTTGAGAAGCATAATCAGTGTATAATCAGCGAAAAAGAGAAATATTGCACAGAGGTGGAAACGGTTTCAGTTTTATTTATATATGATAGTCACAAAACAGAGGTAGCACTAAACAGAAATACTCGATAATAAGAAACCATATGAAGACGTTTTTTCTTCACAATTTTTCTACTTTGTGAACTGCATGTATTAACAGAAAAATTAATTTAAAATAAACCTCTGATCAAGCAGGATACCAACATATTGTATCAATCTTATGCAGAAACAGCTTTAAGACACTAATTAGTTAAAAACCTGAAACGCATCAGATATGATGAGAAGATGGATAAGAACAGGATGCAATTTAATACAGTTTCTGGTTCACACTTGCGTGACATACAATTGTTTCCATGCTTTCTGATCCAGTCAGCACTACAGCCAGTGGACATTGTGGCTACTCAGCACAGGCACTGCTGGAACAGGCTGGATATCAAGATTCTCTTCACAGCAGCTTTTGAGAATTGTCCCTACATGTACCAATTGGTACAGAGTTCTACAGAAATTTTATGGTAGGAAGTAAACATGTTACATCCTGTGAGAATTATTACATGAATGGGATCAGCCAACAATGAAAAGTCGCAGGAAAATTAGTCATTAAAATGGTAATCTTCCGCATTCACTACTGTGATTGACTACTTCATTACAATCACAGTTTGATATCAGCAGTAACTGGTAGGAGCAACCTCCAAACACAGCAACAATAAAGAAAAAGCCCATAAAGCTGCTAAAATAGAACTTTAATATGCATGTACACAAGGACTCAGATCCAAAATACACTTTGGTTAAAAAAAAAAAATTGATATACGTAGATGGTCATACACATCCTTTTATATACTTCAGTGGAAATTTCATTTATAGATTTTTAGCAAATAAACAACTCTAGTCCAGAAAAAAGCAAACCAAGTGGAAGTTCCCCACAGTTCTTGTGCACCTTTCTTTGTTTAACTGCAAATAATACATTACTACGTCTAGTAACAAAATTTAAACCATTAAGATAGAAATCAAGGGGGTTTTTTTTAATTCTTGCATTAAAAAACAACAACAAAAACCACCAAAATAAACAAAAAAAACCCCATTTTTGATTATCCTAACCATAACAGCAAGGAAAATCAATTACTTCCAGAAGGCATTGAAGGAAAGGTGTTTATAGCTGGTTACAGATCTATTCAAATGATTCGTAACAAACATTTCTAAGAGTTGTTTTTTTTTTTTAACAGACCTTTTAGCAAGTAGATTGTCAGAATACAAAATTAGAGGAATCTCTTTGTTGTGTTTTATTTGATCTCATAATATTTAAAGCAATCTTGATTTTTTTCTTTTCTGAATGGGCATCCAATTAAGCTCTTGGTGTTATTTGGCAAGAAAATCATACCTAAAAAATCATAATCATAAATCATTAGAATACCTAGTCAGCATAATTTGCAATGCTAGTTTTGATCTATTAGAGTTAAGTCTGAAAATGGTGCCTGGATGCAGATTGCAAAAAGAAACTGAGAATACACAGCAATAAGAACAAATTAGGTACAGTCAGGGAGGCACTTAAACATATTTATTAATGATATTCATTTGTCTTTTGTCATCCGGATTAAACAATTTTACAGTTTCAAGGCCAAAGACTAAACTAGGCAGACAAATCATCTCATAAGGACTCTCCCTGTCACAGAAGAAAACAAAGGAGTGAGAATCTACAGCTTCAACATGCGCACAAAGAAACTAGAATTGCAGCACGCTGCTCTCTGCCATCACATCCAGGAATCACCTGAAAGAGGCCCAGGAAATCACAGCTGAGACATTACAAATGGTATTGGAAGCAGCTAGGCGATAATGATATGAACATGAACATGAGTTAGATGTGACTTTTTTTAACCTTACTTGCTGTCCAAAGGCATATACATGTTCAGATTACATCAATCTATCAGTGCATACATGCATTTCAGAACAGCACCTTGCTAATGAGGAATCTAAGTTGGACTGCTGTGTAAATTATGATTGGAAGCAGGTTACAATCCTGATTAATCCCAGTGTGGAACCCAGTGGCTGCCAGGCTTGTGTGAAGCCTTGCCTCCTGTGTGATAACAGCAGGACAAGCACAAGAGGGTGCTGAAGTTCAGCAATTTAGATTTAAGAAAAGAAAAATGAAGACCTGCTTGCTCTTCTCAGAGCTGAGCACATTCAGAAAGCAAAGATCATGATTGCTACAAATCTCTAGGTCACCATGGAAAAGGAAAGGAAATGAAACCAAACCAAGCCAAAAAGCAAGCAGCAAGGAAGTGGGTAAAAAAAAGGGAAAATTATGAAACATCTTCAACTTTGTTTCAGTATGTCACTATGTCTTGGTTTAAAATCACAATAGGCAGCTATACAGCCACTCACTGAATCCTTCACACTGTAGGACAGGGGACAGAATCAGAATGGTTAAAGTGAGAAACTGGTGAGCTAAGTAAAGGAAGCTTAGATTTAAAAAAAAAAAAGCAAAATCAAAACCAAGAAAAACAAATTTTGCAAAGAAACCCAAACCAGTCACTACCAAGTAAACCAGCAAGTCTCCAAACATTGACAATGTGGCCAGCCACCTTTACCCATCTGTGTTTTCTTGCTGGGCATGATGCCATACGGCCTGGAATTTCCCTTTGGTCAGCTGGGTTCACCCATCCCAGCTGTGTTTCCCCCAACTCCTTGTGTACCTCCAACCTTCTCACTGGTGGGGTAAGAAGCAGCAAAGGGCTTGGCTCTGCCAGCTACAACAAAACATCCTTGTGTTATCAACACTATCTGAAGCACAAGACCAGAGCCCCTTGCCAGATACAGTGAATTTCACTGTAACCCAGACAAAATTAGTACACAGTATTCTCACAAACTCTCATTTTGTTTTAAGAAATCCAAAGTTTTTTTTAAAAAAAACCCAAGACCCCCCCCTAAAACAACTCTGCCTTTAAACAAATAAACCCTATTGTGAATAGACATGTAAATCCCAGACATATCAAGTAAATTTTTTGAGTAGAGGTTGTTGACAAGATTATGAAAAAAGAAATAATTTTTATTTCCTAATCATTCTGATTTTTCACAATGTAACACCCTTCACCTCACCCTTCTATGATGGTAAAATATGACAATTACAAGCAGGAAAGAATTTTTTTTATGTCAGAGGTGTAAAAAAGCTCTACAAATCAATAAAGGAAGATGAGTCATTATTGAAAAACACACAAACTATTGCCTGCCTCCTAAACCTTCTGATTAATTCCTTCACAAATCAGCTGCAATTTTGTGGAAACCGCAAACTATACAATATCCAATGTTCTGCATAATCAATGCATCTTCAACATTTCTAGCTTCTGGAATAGCAATCAACTAGGTTGGCTCTTAAATTATTGTTAATAGTGCCCAAGTACACTGTTAAATGACTTCCAGTTGTACTGCATCAGCAACTTTTCTTTTTGTTGGGGGACAAGGGAGAGAGACAGAGACTGCAAGAATTAAGTTCTCCCTACATGCAAATACAGACAGAAGAAAAATCATGTTATTACTATTCCTAACGTAATATCCAGAAATGGAATTTTCTTTTTTGTTTCTTGTCTTCCTCCATCCCCAACTCATTCTTCCATCCTCCTAACCTCTACAGAATGAGCAGAATATAAATAAGACCTCAGGCTTCTTTAGGCTGTCCTTGGCAGTCTCTTTCTTCAGAAACAAACAGAATGACAAGCTACACAATGATAATATTCATCTCCTACCTTGCTCCTTTATCCTTGTATAGTTACATCCTTAACTGTCTTTGTCTTATTACCTTGAAATGAGACTTGGAGGGCCAGTATTTGCCTCTCATTAATTCAATCCCTCTTCTCCTGACCTCCTTAGTGTATATTGTTCCAATACTTATAAGAATACATTTTAACGAACGAAAAAGGATGCAGAAGCAAAGGAAAAACCTGAAGCACACATTTATCTAAAGCAGGCAATTACTATCTGTAATTTCTAAAAGTTTTTGAAGAGGTTTTCATGGATGAAGAAGATACTGCATCACCTGTTTTTTCGACTAGTGCTTTTCATTGAATATCAACAAAAAATTATTAAACTAAGAAAAGTTGAAATCAATACAGGGATTTTAGGGCAGAAAAGTAAATATAACTATGATGAAGATAGCAGAGAACTAGACTGAAAGGAGAATAGCTTAGCTGTTAGTTGAGCTGAACAGTTACAAACAGATTTTATATAAGTCTTGAAACAGGTATTATAGAGTTTTATCAAGAAGGACACGCAATCCCCAAAAAGCAGAAGACAGTGAATTTTAATGGTGAAGCTGAGAATATAATCAACACAGATGATAATAACTGCTCTATAATGTATCAGGTAAAGTCTTCTAGAAGAAAGAAGAAACATAATTCCACAATGCATTCAGTAAAAATACGTAAAAGCTCTTTGCAATTCTGTTCACTCATCTTTGCACCAGACAAACATACAAAAAGGGGTACCAAAATCATGGAATTTAAGCAAATGAGAGTACAGTGTTTATGAAAAATCTGATCTCTCACCTGACATACACTGGGAAAGGAAAAACTATTACTTAAGCATAATTATAACTACAACTCTTGAGTGGAAAGACTTGTAACAAAGATCTGAAATTCAAATAACATTTCAAATTTCACAGCAATTCAATTTCCTAGTATTAAAAGTATAAAAATTCTATTTATTGGATCAAAATAGATATAAGCAGCTCTAAATTAGGAGATTAGCTATGGAAGTAAGTCATGAGACTTCCTGACACAATGGGTCTCTCTACCATATGTTTCCATATATTCCTTACACTGGTTAGAATAATTAGCTAAGTCTTAAATACTTCAGGGACATCAAGGTTTAACGGGAAAAACATAATTGCAGTCATGGCTACAGCAAATTTGTTTAATGGTTTTTACTTTTCTTAATGACTTTACTTCACTCTTCTTAATGACTTAAAACTGTCAAATATTCCTCTAGATCACAATTAGAATTTCAATGAGAAAGTAGATCAGTCTCAAACATAAAAGCGAAGTAAACTAAACCAACAAACCTAAACCAAATCACACAAAAGCCCTACAAAACCAACTGCACTTACCAGGCTGGGGCTCTCATCCAGCAGAGCAACTGTATGCATATAACAAATATGCTAATTTTTTCAAAAATAAAAATGGATAAGTGCGGAAATACAAAATTTGATATAATAACACATACAACATCAAAAGGTTATCAGATCATGGTTTCCAAGGGAGTTCAATAAGAAAAAAACTGCTTTTTGAAGGAAAAAAACTTGCATATCCTTGCATATATTGAAGAATTTATGTTAGGAAAATCAGAATTGCATCTATATTAATAAACTTTTTTTGTTTTTAAATGAAGTTTTTTATTTCATGAGATCTTATCTAAGGCATGCACCCTTCTATCAACTATTATGAACTATGGTGTTAATTTTCTTGCAAGAAACAGGTCCAGTAAATACCCTGTGCAAACACATTTAATCCAAGGCCCACAGAATGTGCTTTAAAGGGGTAAAGTAATTTCACAGGAAAAGACAAGAAACCTTAATACTTGAAGGTGACTGTCACTAAAAGGGCTATTGCCTGCAAAGTAAGAACTGCTGGACTGAAAATGTGCCCTACACAAACAGGGAAAGGTCTCATTTTTCAGGTCATTGCAAATTTTGTCTTACTGCACTGCAAGAATTCTAGGGAACTCGACATACAGTTTATGTAAACCACTCTTGTTGCTGTTAGAATATGAAAACAATATCCCATCCTCACTACCAAATGACCTTGATGGTCTGTATAACATTTGACAGACTAATAAAATTTGTAAAGATACTTGCTGATATGATGGATTGTATTCTTCACTGCTCCAGTTACCTCAAACTAAATTGCCTGTCATTATAATGATGGCTTCTCTAAGCACAGTTTCTTAATTTGTTCCTCAGTCTTTCAACAGTGATTTCACAATAGACTTCAAGTGTTTATGGATCAATAACGTGCAAGAATAAAATACTGCATTCTAACAAAAAGTATTTGTAATCTTTCTGCTTACAGTGTGCCATGACAGAGCATTAGCAGAGAACATAATTCTAAGTAACAGGAAAATAATTCCAAACCTAGCTCCTAAGTATTCACCACAGTGGACAGAGAATCCTACAGATTCTGAAAAGGACCCAGTGCTGATGATTTGTGGTTCATTCAGTGGATGAAAAACAAAGTGAAAAACTTAATCACAAAATTGTAACCAACACATATTTTCTTAACATACCTGATGACAAACAGTCTGTTCTGCTTAGCTACACAAGAGTGCCTGACCTGTGCTTCCCACAGTGAGTTTAGACAGAATGCATGATGCAATAACCAGAAGGGTTTGAAAGACGACAGAAAATATTCAGAGCATTTACTCTTTTGGCCCACATGCATGATCAAAATTTCTGTATTTCAGCCCCTGAAAAAAGTACATCTTATGGGAACGCATATTATCAGGCCATGCTGACAGCTTACTTCAGGTAGAGTACTCAAGAAGCAATGTATATTTACATGGGGCAGTAATCTTCTGTACAGGATCAGGAAGCTTTCTCATTGACACCCAGGTTCTTGAATGCCACAGATCTAAAAGAAGCTCTCCTCAAAAATTTACCAAGTTGAAAGAATTGCCAGGAAATTTCTCTGTAGATCAATTTTGCTTATTAAAAAATGAGCCCAAAAGAGGGCAGCCTCCAACAGGAACTGAAATTTGAAGAGGTTCAGGCATGGGAATTACTGGTTTGTACTGTTACAGACACTGCTCCAGTGTAAATATGATGGTGCTGTGCAGACTCCGGCTGGCTGTCAGACATGTATCCAGCCATTCTCCCACAGCCTCTCCTCAGCAAGACAGGGGGAGCACTACACAGAAAAGCTCATGGGTCAGGTTAAGGAGGCCACTCACAACTATTGTCACAGGATAAACAGACTCAACTCTTCCATCTCTTCTCCCCTTTGAGGGAAGCAGATGAATGGGGAATGGGAGTGGAGGTTATTACATAACAGCTCCCTTGTGCTCCTCGTACTCCATCCTCACGCTCTTCTCCACCCAGTGTGGGATCCCTCCTACTGGATACAGTCCTTATTAATTTATCTAATGTGGCTCCATTCCACCCAATGAGGTTCCTCAGGAAAACACAGTGCCTGCTGAGAAACCTGTAGGCTCCCCTCCATAGGCCATGGTTTGAGAAGCTTGCCCTGCATGTGCTCTCCATGGCTGCAGCATCCCGCGGAGCATCTCCACAGAGCACCATGGAAATGAGCTCCACAGTGTCTTCCACACGGTGTGCAGGGGAATCTCTGCTCCAGCACGTGGAGCACCCCCTGCCCTCTTCCATCACTGACCTCATGGACTGCAGTGCTGTTTCTCATCCTTTGTTCTTACACCTCTCACACATTCTGCTGTGTAGTAGTTTGGGGTTTTTTTTCCAAAATATATACTTCACCAGAGGTGCCACCCCTCTGAGACACTGTCAGCATCTCACCACAGGTACACACTGCACTGATAAATTAATTTTGAAAATTAATTAATAATTTTGAAAATCCAAACTCTAAAAAGAATCTAGTAAACTGGTGGGGATTTTAGATAGGAGCAGGATAAAGATTATTATATAATGGATCTGAAGACTGGAAGTAAATGTAGACTTCCCAGTAGTGACTGCTTCTATAGTACTGCTTCTTGAAACCTTGGGGTCCAAGGAAGCTTAGGTTCAAACCCATGCCTTGACACAGACTTTTTTAATATGTTACTTTACAATATAAGAGAGTATTTCGCATAAGTCATAATTACAGGCTTATACTGCAAAAATCGTATTACATAGCTTTGATACTCACTAGCCAAACTCCATGGTTTTTAGTAAAAATACAGTATTATTCCATTATACATAGATTTAACAGCTTTAGATTACATACCTGATCCAAAGCAATGTCATGAAAGACCACAAATCCATTCAATTCCACTTCTTTGTTTTCACCAGCACTGCTTTACCTTTATATATTTTCCAGTTCAAACCACAGTATCCTACACATTAATATTTTTAACTATAATTTCACATTCTTCAATTAGGCTCCTCTAAAGGTTAAAGCAGTAACTTCAGAAGCTAAAGTACACAAGAAAGCTGAGTTACCCATAAAACTATGAACAAACCTAGTATTAAAATTGTCTCTCAAGGTAGTAATAATATTTCACTGGTTCTTCAATACATCTTATCTCTTTCTCCTCTAGCACTTCCGAATACATGTATTAGATTAAACTATCTATAGCATTGAAAAGCTTTATATAAACCTATATACCAAACTTCAAGTTAAGAAATTCTTTTGTGCTACCACATAACAATATTTTATAAAAATATAATATATACACTACAGAGTAAACTACATCATATATATATATAGATAGATGCACATTAATCAGCGAATATACACATCTTTAGAGAAGTTTAAATCTGTATTAGTTTTCCAAAGCAATTTTGTCAAGGGATCCCACTGTTTCTATTGGGATCCCAACTTAAAGGAACCTGCTGGGTCTATGCATTCTATCAGAACGGTGCTACAAATGCCAACAGGCAGATTCAAGGTAAAGCACAGGTAAAACAGAAATCAAACAATTCACCTAAAATCTCTAAATAATATAATTATGCTAACGTAATTGAGTGGAAACACATTTGTTGTAAGTACATGACTCCAGGTTTGCTCAACATTTTTGAAGACAAAGTCACTTACTTTCATGCATTTTGTCTTATTGTGTTGCTTTGTAGAAGCTTAAGTTACTGAGTCCCTCTATGTCTACAACTTTCAACTTTCACTGGAATTATTTAAGCAAGACCATATTGTGCTCTGCCTGCTAAACTATGTACCCAGCTTGTTTGGAAAACTGAAAATAATGTTCTAATTTCTGGGATTCATCAACATCAGTGGTAATTTCTGCTCTTGTAACTAGATTTCAATACATACCCAAATAAATGCCTTTGTCAAAAACAGAAGAATCTTCCAATTCTGGAAGACATACTGTTGTAAACAAATAAATCATATCTCCCACTGCTGCAGGTACAAGGTGGAAGAACACAGGCCTGTCTTCTTACTTGCAAAACCTACATAAAAGGACATTATACAGCCCCAGGGAAAAACTGAACTACTTTTCCCTCATCATTAACAACAGCAAGGAACTAGGAATAACAACAGGCTTTTCTTCTGAAAAAAGGAGAACAATTTCTTCCTCTTGTTCTTAAAATGAGCTGTAAGAGTTTATATAATAAACCAGCATTTTCTTCCAAAATATTCACTAGTATGTAATTTTCCTGGGCAACACAAGAGCGCATCACAGGTACATGAAGAGCTGCTGGATTCAGATAAACCTAATTTAGAGACTCTTCTCAAGTGCTAAATTGCTTCTGGGAAACAAAATGTTTTTTAGACCAAAATAAGTGTTGATATTTTGCACAAACTTTTGCACCTATTCCTGTTTTGAAAACTTCTCCCATGTGAAAAAATACAAAATTAAGAAAGAGATAATTTTTGCTTGGTTTATTCTGAGTGGGGATGGAGTGAGATGGTTGTGAGGGTTCTTTCACAGTGTGGTTTCTTTCTGCCTCTCCCCCTGCATTGTTTCAATTTTTACAGGAGGTTTATGAGAAAGATGAGAATGGATTTTTTACCAGGGCCCAGGAGCACAAGGGGTAATGGTTTTAAACCACAAGAGGGTAGAGTGAGACTAGCTGTAAGGATGGTATTTTTCCAATGAGGCAGGTAAAACACTGAAATAGTGAGAGATGCCCCATCCCCAGAAACATTCAGAGCCAGGATGAATGGAACTCAGAGTGGAAGATGTCCCTGCCCATGGCAGGGAGCTTGGTTTAGACCACATTGAAAGGTCCCTTCTAACTCCAAGTATGCCATGATTCTATGATTCTCTGACAATATAAGTTCCTGAAATGCTGCTGCTGCTACACTTGTTGCCAAGTATTTTACTAAAGTGAAATAAATTAAGGATGTTAGTAGAAATACTAACAATGTGAGAAGCTCACTAATTATGAAAACATACCAACCCCAAATGTTCTCAATAATTTCAGTGTATATTTGAACTCAGTGAATATCTGGAAAAATAAAACACCTGTATTTTTAACTATTCCATAATAAAAAAAATCAACTACTCCTCTCCTGGCTATAATTAAAATAAAATATTTTCATGTATATTACCATATGTACTCATTGCTACATTTTCTTTAAAATAGCTAAACTGAAAAGACATTTAAAAAATTAACACTAAAAATCTTACATATAGAAGTTGAAGGCACTAAACAGTGACAAATATTTTTTATTTACAACTTCTAAGTAGTGCCTCCAGTCAAACTTACTTTGTTGTTGAGCTATTATATAAAATATACTGAACAATTTTATTCACAAAAATTGAATAAAGTTGACTAAATACAAAAGCACAAAAATTACTTGATTGTTTACATAGTCGTAATGCAATGCTATTCCTCTTTATATAAATATGACAATGAAACAACAACTTTAACTGCATACAAAGCAAAAAGATAATTTTCTGGTCTCTTCAATTAAATAAATTCCAACTATTAAGGCCTTTATACTATACTTAGCATGGATGATAGCAAGAATAAAAATGGAATCAACATTGGTTTCTAAAGTAACATTGAAGGTTATATAAAAGTGTTTCTGTGACTTCACATTTTAAACTTAATTTATAATCCACTACCACTAGCTTACTATGCTTTAAGGTAGTTTTTGGCCATTCAGAAATATTATCTCTTATCCTCCTAATTCTTAGTTTCCTGAGCACCTTTTAACGGCTATAAAAAAAAAATTGGAATTCCAAATGGACTTCACCAAGCAAAACATTCTTTTCTATGTTTGTCAATTATTTTAAAATAACTCTGTCTTTAAACACATTTCCCGAACAGAGCTCACTCAAGTGTCCACAAATTCTGCCCTCTTATTTTCAGCTACTTTGTCCAATGCATGTACCTGGTTTAGAATCCTGTAATTCCCTGCAACAGGCACAGAAACATTAAACCAGAAAAAAAAAAAAAAAAAAAAAAAAGAACCAGAAAAAAAAAAAAACAAAATATCTAATGTTGCTTTTGTTTTATGGTGCTGATTCCTTCATCTGATTGAAACTTCATCTTGAAACAGATGCATTCTTCCCTCCACTGATTTATCTCGACTTGTTCAACCTTTCTTGTTAACCTTGTGATGTATTTTTACATCGTTTTAATGATGTTTTTCCTCTTCTTCCTTAAGTATGTTTCATTGAATACTATGTGGGTTTAATTTTTCTTTACCATACATTTTCTGTTCTTTTCAATAAGTTGTTTTGTTTTACTTTGCTGCTCTATCTCCTTCAGTACGTGCCATGCAGCCAATGACCATAACAATTTTCCTATGACATGAAAACTATTTTTCTTCTGGCTTCCACTTCAAAATATAATTCTCCTAGTGTAAAAAATAAAATTTAACCTCATGTTCAAGTGATTAAAAAAAATGCACCACATAACAAACCTAACAAACTTTGAAATTAAAAAGAAAAAAACCACCATTTTTTCCCCTTGTTCGTACTGCAATGAAAAGAGTTTCAATTAATGCCAGCACACATAAAATTTAAAAGCCTTTCTTTACAAAACTATGTAACAAGAGTTCAATTAACAAACTATCAGAAATATTCACCCAGTGCTACTAGGTATGGAAACAGCACTCTATACCATATTGTCTTGGATTTCACATCGATAAATGCAAAATAAATATATAATAAATTTAAAATGCTACTAAACTGAACACATAATAAGCATAAATAAATAATAAATAATTATTCTGACAGTGCATCTCCTTTAAGCACCTTTCATTACTTTAGCTCTTATTTTCACTGTTCCCTCACTTTCACTGTTCATGAAAACTCTTTAAAACAGCCCAAGCATTCAAAAAGGTTTGCTATTCTAAATTCACTATGAATATGAAGTATTTATGACATGAAATTTAGGTTTGTAAAACCATACCTCTAATTTAAAAATTCCCCTGCTTTGAAATCACATACAAGTAATAGACAGCTGCAATTCTTGCTCATAAACTACAACTTTCTATGCTTACACAAAACTGCTGGCTATCAAGGTGAAAGATAACTTCCCCTTCAAATGCAGATAAACATAAATTTAAACTCTTGAAACAGCTTTATACTCATGGGAAGTAAAGTATTTCTTCCATAAATATAAAGTCTAAAAAAGAAAAAAATGGTAACATTCATACTTCAGAACTCCAAATGAACAACCAAATGTACTAATTTGTAATGTACTTCTTTAAATTCATTTCCAAAAGGTTATTACAATATGACTGCAATATCTTTGAATTTTTACTTTTAGTAAATGAAATGTTTTAACTTCAATTTAGAAGAAAAAAGTCACTTACAGAAACATATGAGAACAGAAAGCATACAGTAAGAATAATAAACCCCCATCTTCCTTAAAAACTATAGTTTCTGGTTAAAAATCTATGTCCATTCTTATTGCTATTACCAAATTTTTCAAAATAAAAATGTTACTTACGAAATTTATTTTTTGTTGTATTAAAAAAACCCCAAAAAACTACACTACCTATTTATTAGCCATTGATATACATTAAGATTTTGATGACATTTGTTCTAAAATGTCTGCATCGGGGAGAAAAAAACCTATAAATTTCTTTGTCACCTTACAGAACAATGTTGGTTTTTTTCCCTTTAACACAACCAAATGTCATCTTGGACTTACTCCATACTCCACCACAGGTATGTTAAGACATTTTTGGAGCACCTAAAGACACTGCACTCGTCCCTTACTTCCTTGTTTGTCTAAGAGAGGAAATACATACAGCTCTTACACAGATGCACAGCTATCAAAGAAAGCAAAAGCTTTCAAATTCATGGTCAGGATGATATACTTCCTGGTACCCTCGAGTTTAATAAAAGACAAAAGAAGTTTAGAAAACAATACTTATATCTGACAATATCCATTATTAGAAACATTAAATAAACAAAAAGTGGTATTCTGAATATAAACAGAAGATACTGAGGTGGCGAGGGTGTAGGTTCTTTGTGTTATTTTCTCACTTTTTGTATTAGACAACGACAAAGAAATGCAGTCTGTTTCATCTCTTGCTGTCAGTATATATACCTAAATACAGACACAATCTGGAATCTAAATGGAGCCACAGCCAGCAGACAGAGGGACTCCGTGCCCATAAACACCTTACTGCTTTCAGCCCAGAAAATTCAGTCTCATGACCCAAAACAAAAGAGAAAGGCTAGTAAAACATAACTAAGGTAAAATTAGGGGTGGAAGGTTACTGTAAAATATCAACATTCATAAAGATTTTTTAAGACTTTAGCGAGCATCTTTTATATATGGATAATTGGAAATAAGCACATTGAGTCAAGCACACTGTCAAGAACTCAATCTGTATCCTTATTCTTCTAGCAATCTCAGTATTTGGAACAGACAAATTTTTCTTCACATCAAGTTTCAATATACAAGGAAGAAATTAAATTTGTGATTTTCTGGACAGCACCATAAAGAAAAATGCAAAAAATATTTGCAAGACAATGATAGTGATGCATGTTTTCTCAATCCCTAATTCAGCTAGCATAAAAGATAATTTATGATTGTTATGTCATCTTATCCCAAACAGAGCAAATTACAAATATGCAACCCAAAACTCCTAGCTTTCTAAATTCAGACTGTTTGAATTCTATCCAAAAAAAGACAGATTTCCTCCAGAGAAAAACATTTTTCTCCAAATCCAAATGTGCAACATTCAAGACAGATAAAAGTTGTAGCCACTGAGTATTTTATAGCGACCCAAGATTAAAGAATTTTTCATGCTGACATCCAATCCCAATAATTTAAAACAATTTCCAAGCTATATATTTTTATCTCACTGCTTCATTTCTCCTCTACAGAACAAAATCTTACATTTGCAGTTGTATTGACTGAACGACTCAATGTTGAACAGCTGCTCCTCCTCAAAACATACAGCAGAACAAAGAAAACTGGGAGACAATTGTACAGTCACATGTGAAGATATTTTTCAAAGTGGTTTAGAAATAATAAATAGTATCAGATATTTAAGCTCAACTTCATAATGACAACATGATCTCCAATGAAAACAAATAAAATTAAGCACTGATAAAATATTTAATTCATTAGTCTGACTAAGGTTCTAAATTTAACTGAAGACATTTAATCTTTTTTTCCAGGGATAACTCAAAATCGAACAATTTTACTCTTCAGAAGGAGGAAAAATTGAATTACCAAATAGGTCAAAATTATATTTCTTCTTTTAAAAAGAAAATATCTACAGGCTTCAAAATTCACAGAAAAGTGACATTCACAAGTCCACCAGTAATGAACTGGTTTTCTGAGAATTAAACATATTTGTTTCTGCTTTTTATTCTTCATCCCCTCCTTAGTTACAGAATGAAGAAGAAGTGATCGGACAACACTAAAAGGCAGAACAGTACATGAAATTGTGAACATGTTCGTTCCTGCAGGTACACAGTCTCAGACCCTCAAGCCATGGTGAAAAGGCTACAGCTACATTTGTAGGCAGGCTGGTGGCAAAGGATGCTCCAGGAGGTGGTGAAAAGAAACACCAGTTGATCGAGTACAACATAAGAAAAGAGGAGACCTGGTCTACATTCACCTAACGTTAGACCATTTTTCAAGCAAAGGTTACCTGCTGCTCCTCAAAAATCTACTGAATACGTTCTGCAGCTAAATCCAACCTCAGCATAGCCCATCCTCTAAGTATTCTATTTGGAAATTGCACATTTTGAAGTTTTACAAAGATGTGGTGCACTGACTTTGGCAGCTACCAGATGTTCACATAGCCACTCTCTATTTCCTCCTCCTCAAAAGGACAGAGAGAAAATAAGGTGAAAAAGCAAGATAAAGACAGCTGAAGAACAATCAAAAGGTCACCATGAAAGTAAAGGAAAAAGAGTTCCTTCAGTAACTCTCATTGTCAGGCAACACCAAGAAATATTTTAGAGCTACAGTATGTGTAGAAGTTGCCTGGTAAGACAAACTCTGTAACTACAAATCTCCCTGCAGTCTCTTGTTAGCCTCATCTTTACTGCTGTGGATATGGCATGGAAAAATCCTTTTTGGTCAATTTTGCAACCTGCCCCAACTCTGTCGTTTCCCAGCTTCTAAGTCACACTCAGCTTACACATGTCTGGGAGGAATGAGGTTGGACGTAAAGCCTTGACCCTGCACAGGCACTTTTTCAACAGCAGCCAAAATATTGGTGTGTTACCAACATTGTTCAGCCATAAATGCAAAGCTAAGTCCAATATTGGCTGCAATGGAGAGAGTTACCTTGGAGACCTGTAACTATCATTCCCCAGGCATCAATACTGGGTCCAGTCATCAATAGCATGGATGAAGGGACTGAGTGTACCCCCAGAAAGCCTGCTGATGATACAAAACTGGGAGGAGCGGCTCCTACCCCAGAGAGCTCTGCTGCTGTTCAGTGAAACCTGGCTGCAGAGTTAGACAGAGAGGAACCCAGGGAAGCTCAGCTAAGGCAGGCGCAAGATTCTGCACCAAGGGAGGAAAAAACCCAGGCAGCAGTACAGGTAAGGGGTTGATCTGCTGAAAAGTACTTCTGAGGAGAAGGACTTGGGGGTCCTAGTGGACAACAAGCTGACCATGAGTGCCCTCGGGGCCAAGAAGGGAACCTGGGGTGCTTTAGGAAGAGCACAGCCAGCAGGACAAGGGAGGTGCTCCTGCCCACCTACTCAGCCCTGCTGAGGCACATCTGGAGTGCTGTGTCCAGTTCTGGGCTCCCTGGTTCAAGAAAGACAAGGAGATAGAGAAGGTCTCCAGCAGAGGCGACAAAAGACAATGAGGGGACTGAAGGACAGGATATCTTAACAGCAGGTATCAAGAGGAAGCCAGACTCTTCACTTGTGCTCTGGACAAGATTAAATGGCAACAGGCACAAACATAAACACAGCAAGTTCAACAAGAATAGGAGGAAATACTCTTTGAGAGTGGCAGAGCATTGAAGCAGACTGCCCAGAGAGGTGGTGGAGTCCCTATCTCTAGAGAAATTTAAAACACACCTGAATGAGATCCTATGCAATCTGTCCTACATGAGCCTGCTTTAGGAAGTGGGTTGGACTATTTTTTTCCAGAGGTCCCTTCCAATCCCAAACATTCTGTGATTCCATATGAAAAGCCCACTAACCTTTCAGTTTCCATGTTTTTCTTTAAATATTAAAATTTAAGTCATGTTTCTACTACAATCTGAAAATATACAGCATTCCTAAGACATGAAATTTAGCATTGATGATTCTTACAAAAAACATTACTTCAATCTTTTCTTCTAGTCCTGAAATAAAAATTTAAATCCTCCATATCTATTACTCTTTTACTATTTAAACTTCTGCAGTATTTGTAGTACTAATTTCAGGGGTTTCCCTGGTATTTATCTGCTTAGCAGAGGTTAAGGTAATAAATGGTACAGCTGATCTGGAACCTTTGACAGCTTGTCACTCAACTGTCACAGTTTTCTGATTTGTGTCAAAATTTGTTTGCTCAAATCTTGACAGATGACAAGAGGGTTTGAAGCATTATGTCTATGGCAAAATGAAGCTCTAATAGAAAAAATACATACTTTTGAATCATTACAGCAAATATCTGTAAGTGTACTAATACTGAACATTATTCCTGTTGCCATAGGTAACTCAAAGCACATAGTTCAATAATACTTGTCACACATTTTTATCTCATCAACTTGTCATCATCATCATCATACCTTCAGCTATAGCTCTTCACAAAGAAACATCCTGCATTTCTGGAAGACCCTACTGAAATCTGAGTTTTTGTCCTGGACTGCCATTTCCTCACATTCTTCTGTGTATCAATTTAAGAGCAATTTTCTATTTAAGGCATTGCTTTGGAACTGCAAACATCAAATACATTTAAGCTGATGTGAAACCTCACCATCAGAAGACAGCTGGGGAGAGCAATTCAAGAACTGTTATTAAGGTATCCATGTAAGCATTCTTTGAAGTTGACTCCATCTATGACATTTCTAAAGAGAAAACAGTTCTTTCTTAGTATAGTTCTGATTAAAACTTAATATTGAAAGTGGAAAAAATAATAGAAATAGTGACACCCCTTTTCTGGGACATGTATTTCTGCCTCTAGAAAATTAAGGACTTTTTTCCTCAAGAAATAGAACAGGAAGATTATAGAGTAACGCACACCAAACAATTTGTTTCTAAATACTCTGAGACTAACAAGTATTTCAAATTTTTGACACTTTTACACAGCAAATAGATTAATCTCAATTATTTTTCTGAAAGTCTATTGTTCGATGCAATGCTGATCTTAAGCGAAGACAAGCAGATAAGGACATTCAATCCATTATCTTAGATCATTATTTTCCTTAAAAACCCCAAATTCATATATCTTTGTCACAAAGTAACATAATTTGTCATTCTGGTATTAGGTTGGATCATATTACTACTTTAAAACATTTAGTAAACATTCAGCCAAAACCTGATAAAACTGTGAACCAAGATTTAATCTATCTCCCCCTAAACTGACAGAGAAATAAAACAGTCCTTTTCCTCTACAACAGCAACTATCACCTCTTTGCAAAATATTCAATCCCACAAAATGCTCCTGGCATGAATGCGAAATAAAAACTGAATGAAACCTTCATTCCTTCCTGGACCTATTTACGAACCACAGAATCCCAGTGTATTAATGATATTCAATTGTTGGCTCTTGGTGCTTTTATGATGGCAACATTTCTTTATTTTATTGAAGATCATCTGACAAAAAGACTTCTCCTGAATATTAATAAGCTGGGACACATTTACCTTTTTCTCTTTTTCATTACCCTCTCTTTAGAATACTAAATCATTAAAATCATACAGAAAAAAACACCACTCAGTGAGACAGAATAGGTTAGAAAATTTAAAATCTTTATCCCCATCCTTCAGCAGCAGACATTTCATCCTTTCTTTTCCAAATTGCTAGAATAGTGAAGCTGAAAATTTTCTCCTGATTGCTCCCAGCCTGGTTACCCTGACTGCTGGATCCTTGAGATTTAACCCTCTCCCAATTGCCTCCTTAATTCAACAGTAAATTAGTCTGTTACTATTTATAAAGCATCAACAACAGTGAGTGAACAGGAGAGAAAAACATTCTCCCTTCAAAAAGCATATGAACACGGAGTAAATAGTAAAACATTACCACTGGTCATAATTTGAAAAGTTAAGTGAAAAGAAAATATTGTCTAAATTCCCTTTAATACAAGCAAGATCTGTAAAATGAAAACTAATTAATAAAAAGAAGTTGCAAAATAAAAAATGGAAAATACTACTTTTTCATTTCTATCCTTTATCATAGTCAATAAGGCTAAGAAAGGTTACATGCACAGTGCTAAATCAGATTTCCCTAATTTTTGACCAGTCAACTTTGCCACTAGAGAAAGGATTTGATTATAAACACATCATACATTCAAAGTATGCCACCATTTCAAGCATTACTGCAGTGGTGTGAAGAATCCTACCTCGCTTTTGCCAACTCTACATAGAGTAAGTATGTTGCAGACTAGTGAAATAATGGGCATCACCTACCAGTCTTACCTCACACAACAATAACAGATTATTTTATCATGTGCACAACTTCCCAACGCTATTGTAAAAATCTTCACAGCCATGCCTGCCAGATCCTTCCAAGAGCATGACAAACCAAAATGTGAAAGGATTCTTGACAGATAACTGAAGTTTTATCTCTCAATATTATACGTAATTATATTGTAATTTTTTGAAGCACAGGTTAAAAACTTAAATGCAGACGGTATTTTAAAAACCAAAGCTTTCAAAGAATTTTTTCACAGCTGCTCCATGTGCTTACTGTGGTGCACTGGTAAGTTTTACACTTTCTTTCATCCCTGCTTTAAACACCTCCTTGTTCTATCCAGCTCATTTAATTAAAAACATGCGCGCAGCTTAATGCAAATTTTACCCTGACAGCTTCTCCCATAGAGCAGAAGCCACACACATGGTAAATATTTGCAATACACAAAGAAGTTACTCAAACTTTATTTTAAGCGGAACAACAAAAGAGATATATTGACACCTAAAATTTTAGAAACATCATTAGAAATACCCTTTAGGAAATATCTCTTAATTCTATGATCTTTCCCTGTGAATGGTTATTTAACATAGTACTTTTTCAAAGCCCAAATCTTAGTGAAAACGGCAGCTGACCATTTGAACCATAAGCTGCCAGCTTTCACTTTTGCTTGGCAGCCATGAGTTTAAGACTACCAGAATTTTAGCACAAAAGCACAGATTTACTCATGAACTTCTTGCCAATGACTTACAAGAACAAATATCAACCATACAACCCATGTTTTGGCAGGCACTATTCCAAGTCCCTACCATGATTCTGTTTCAGTTACAGTTAGTTTCTATGCTTACAAGAATGGGAATCATGTATGCAATTCTCTGCTTGCAAAAGATATTTGCAGAGGTAAATGAATCCCTAGAATAGAAATATGTCTACAATATTCCTAAAAAAGATCACATAAATTACAGATATTCTCCACCAAAGTGCTGGAAGAATAAGAAGACAAAAGAATATTTAATTCTTGTGGGCCTGAGAATCTGAGACATCAGAAAATGTCTGGGTTTCATGAAGCTTGTCATTGTTTAATACTGATACAATTCAAGAGGATTAACTACTACATATAAAATACTTTAGAAATGCAGAGAATTATCTAAGAGCTAGGTATTAGAATTCAAAGCATCCTGGCCAATAGGCTGAAGACAAGGTATTGTCCATTAAAAAAAAAAAAAAAAAATTAGATACATTATATAGAGGATTTTCAAAATTATTGGACTTCAGTTCCTGGAAGAAGCATCTTTATTTTTTTTTTTTTTTTAATTCCTAGAAAGATTTTTTATTATGTTTTTCTTACATAGAATAGTATATTTAGAGACACATTTTAAAGACTTCAGCCTAATCAGAATAAGCTAAACTTGATAAAAATACTTTTTTTAACCGTCTGTCAAAGTGCATCAATTTCACATGACTATCAGCTGACCAAAGCTACTGAGAGTTACTCATAAAATGACAGTTTTATCTGTATACTAAATAAAAGAAAAATGAATAGTGTAATAATTTCATTTAAAATCAGAATATCAACTACTAGAGTAGATTAAGGACTCCTATATCTATCCCACCACCATAAAAATAATTGCCTTCCCTCACAATTTTATAACCACAAACACTCCCCATCCAGAAAACAGAGCTTAATAATTTCCTCAAACTCTAGCAAGAAGCATCTACTCATATAATTTGCCTTTGACTTTTCCTTTGTCAGAGATATAAAAATACAGTAAAATTAATTCCAGCAAGCTGCAATTGGGCCTCTATTTTTTCACATTTTAATATTACATATTTAACAGCACCTGATTCCCCTATCATTCCTTCTCATGTCAATGTTCTTACAAAGCAGACTGCCCACCACAAATAACAGAAATTTTCCAGCACCCATCCTTTCTAATGTTCAGCTGGTTAGCTTCAGTTACCTCCACTCATTCCTACATTTCAAATTAAAACCTTGGAAGAAAAGAATGGTTGAGTCAGTAAGATAGCTGGGGAAGGTGGGAGGGAGTGGACAGGAAGGGAGAGAGTAGGAGGAGGTGGGTATCTAACAGTATTGTTACCTCCACTAAAAGCATGATCTGTCCACAGATAAACTACCATTGCCCATATCTCAGAGACATCTGAAGACTTTCCTAAAAGGTTTCCTTATTAGAGAATAATTCCTCTCACATCATTGCAAATTATACTTGTTAAAGAAGCACTTTCAGGGTTTTGTGGGGGTTTTTGTTGTCTGTTTCTTGAATTTGCCATTACTACAAAAGATTATTCTTCCCATTCTGGCACCTGCACAAAGAATCAACCATTTCCTCTGTCAAATGTGCCATTCCTCCCACCCTAAAGTCTACAGCAACATAATAAATTTATGTATAAGAAACCAGCTACTGCCCCCATAAAAACTTCATTTACTGAAAACAATATAATCACCTACAGTCCTGAAGGGAGAGCTTTCAGAGTTCATCTCTTCAGTTGTTTCATGCTCTTTATAATCATTTTTTTTAGCAAACAAATTCTCCCATATAAGGCAGTATCACTGAACATTCTATAAAATGTTTACATTCTGCCATCAAATTATCCATTGAAAACATCAATATCCATTGCTTACTAGCCTTAAAATGACACAAGAAATTTCATAACCATTTGTCTTTAATTTAAACAGTCCTCCCACAAACTGCCAGATTAACTACTCTGACAATTCCATGACTAAAATGCACCATAGAACATGAACTGACAATAATATTCTTACAACCTCCAAGTATTTTTACATTCTATTTATCCTTATAATTTCTTTAAATATTTCTTATTATAATCAGTTTTATATAAGTAAAGATTAATATTTTCAATCATATAAAATTCTTCGTCTAGTTTCTTCCTCTTGCTAATAATTATTTAATCACTGATAAAGTAAAGTTCTGATGTAAAGTTCTTATCCCTTACACATAAAGTCAAGTAGAAATTAAAAACCATGCTTTTGATTTTCCAAATTATTTCCTATTTTTGGAACACAACTTGAAGCACTACTGTCCCACTATAATATATCAATCTTCACCAGTGAGACAAAATACTGCTAGACAACAGATGAATGGATATTCCAAGTATGTGCTGGAACGAGTAACAGGCTGGGTTAGCAAAAGTACAAAAGCAAGACAGCAGCCAGACACTGGAGCAGGTTGCCTGGGGTGGACGTGGAATCTCCATCCCTGCAATACTCAAAACTCACCTGAAGATAACCTGAAAAACCTGACTTGACCAGGAGGCTGGACTAGATAACTTCTGTAGATCTACCCTAATCGATATGATTTTATGACAAACAATTCAAGGACTTGTATGAGCAGGGTATTATCCCTTACTGTTACTGACTAACGTTTTAGTGTATAGTTTAACACCTCTTCTGACTCACAGCTAAATGAATATATTTTCATGGCTAAAACTTGGACAATTCATACAATATCTTTCATAAGAGAACTGAGACTACTCCTGCTCTTCAAACAGTTTATGAGGTAGCTCTTATCTAATGCTGTGTCAATGGGCAAATCAATGCACAAAGGAGTTAGGTGATTTACACAGGACTTCAAGAAATATTGTTTAATTTTGAAAAATTCAGTGCTACAGTATCTAGAAAAGCTTATCACAGAGAAAGACCCTTCCTCAATACTCTAAAGGATATTAGCCAGGTTTTACTGGCAATATAAATAGAAAAAAAATCACTTCAACTTCCAAGTCAAATATATTTATTGACCACTTCTGTTAAATACTAAACTTCTTTCAGGCACATGACTGTCTAATATAAATTACAAAATACTATTCTGATACGTTAGGTTGAATTTGAAAATTTAAAGGATGCTTTAAGATACTTTCATATCTTTCAAATGATACATACACAAAGGCAGCAAGAAAATGTAAAAAAAATAAAATAAAATTCAAACTCTTAGCATACAAGCTGGTGTGTAACAACACACATTCTTAATTAAAGAGCACAAAATGAGCTCAATTTTTCCAGCAAAGTGCTCATTTTCTTTTTATCAAGAGCCACATGTATTCACAAATCAAGGGAACAGAATAAGCTCATTTCAAGGTCAATATGATGCATGCTTAAATTTTGTTAGTTGTAAATATAATATTACTATCAAAAGCTGACAAAGTCATACATCATTATGTACACTCTGACAAGTTCCCTGATATCAATTCAGAATGACAGATAGATTAATCACATTCTAGTTTGATAAATTGCATTGAAAAATGTGACTCATAAGTACAAAATTCAAGAGCTCAGCCACCTACATCAGATAATGAAGATTCAAAGACCTCTTTTCATCAGTGTCATTTGATTAGTCCCTCTTCAAAAACGAGCCTTTTTCTTGTGATGAGGTGCTTTCTTTTATGCACTTTTTTCTTTTTTCTCCAGATTTATTATTATCCACATACTGAGATAAAAACAGTGAACAGCAAGGCAGAAATATGTTTTGTTTTATTTAAGATATAAGCAGAGCAAATGAAGCTACTCTCTTGCAGCACTAGATGGATTATGCAGTGTTACACTGGTCCTGAACAAAATTTTCAAAAATTACTTGCTTAAACAAAACATCCAATATTCAAAAACAGGTTATGAAATAATCATGTAAGGATATATTTTATTTTGTATAGCCTGACCTGTAGTATTAATTAGTTCATTTTACCTACATTGAGTCACTTTTACCTAAATGAAAACACATATTAAATTATCTTCACAAAATAGTGAACCTAAAGGAAGATGCTACCTACACTACAGAGCAAAGGAGAAAGGAAGACCTAAAAAAAAGCTACTTAAATATCCACAGTAGCAAGATGGTCTATCCTATCCTCTATCCTACGAAAAAACAATTTTGTATTACATATACAAGAAAGAGAAATGGTGTAGATAATAGTCTTCCGTTGCTAACGATCCCAAGATATGAGAAACCACACTAGGTATTTCTCTCAACTTCTCTCATTAAGACACTTAACCACTCTTTTCAACAATTATGTTGCTCATTAATAAGCACACCAAACATTTAGCTATAAAAATTTTACATTGTATACTTTAGCATAAACAGCTAACTTCTAATACAAAACTGTCAAGATTCAAAACCTCAAACTGTTTGCATATTATTCATCAAGATTATTTTTGTAAATTAGGAGACAGAAAATATTCTTATACTCTTTTCATGGGTACCTGACATTATATATAGTAATTTTTTATGTTTCATAAATACTATTATATAAATTAATATATTACTAAGGAACAAACTTTACACAAGTAGACTTGGTGGTGACAGTGTATGCTGGCAGTTAGTAGAAAACCACCTCTATAACTGCAGAGTACAACAATGACACTGTTTTACACAGCCACAGCATTAGGATAACAGGCTAACAACTATTACTTTTCTTTTAAAATATTTCATTTATCATATATTAAACTTCCATTTCAAAGAACAACCATATAATGGCTAATCACAAACAAACGTCAGGAACAGAATCTAATTCATTAAGCTCTTCTATTACTGTTAAAAAAAAAAAAAGTAGAACAATTTTAAAAGAAAAATACCATTTAATATTTACTGAACAGGAGTAACACTGATTAATTAGCTGCACTTCTGACTCAAAGGTTTTTCTTTATTATATAAATTATATAAAAATATATTTTACATAATTTTATTATATAAAACTATACTCCACTAATTTAAAAATGTGTTACACATTTAATTACTCTGTTATACATGTAATTTATAGTGAATAAGAGACAGTTCACTGAGAAAGAGTGTGGTACACTACGTCTTCAATATAAAAGAAAATATAGATGCTCATCACAATCTTGGTTTTGGTTATTAAACTCTACACATGCACTATCAAATGACTCGCACTTATCCCCAAAATTTTCCTTTACAGCAATTTATTAGAAAGGAAGTCTCCAGTCTTTGCATTGAAGTGTGAACCCCGTTTCTCAGGATTTGTCACACCACAGAGCTTACACTGAAGGAAATGCCCACACCCCCCTTGTGCGCATGCCTGCGTTGAACTCACAGTTGGTGCAGACTCAAAAAGGCATTCAAAACAGTCCACACAGAGGAGGTTTCCTCGTCTTCAAAAACACTGTATAAACTTAGAAATTAACTTAATCTGTGACCTAAAGTGTTAAATTATTTCTGTTTAACAGATTTACATTATTTTCTACATTTAATTATACATCCAACTGTATGATTTTGTGTTATCCAAAACAATGATTTTGTGTTATCCAAAACCACTGGCAGATTTATATCTCTTTTAAAACAAAGGAAACTTAAATTCAGTTGTTAAATTCACACATATAAAAGTATTAGGAAGAAGGGTATTTGTACCTATTTTTTAGATTTTACTGCAAATATTGTAGCTAGATTGCTAATAGCACTTCTATTTTTTAGGACAGTCAGTATAATGATATTTTTTATTTTTTTATACAAACTGAAAAGCAGAACAAACAGTAGGTAGAACAGAGGTTGTCACATACACCAATATTTTGAATACCAGTCAGAGCTCACTGGCATTAAAAACACATATATTATGACATTGTAATTTCCATCTTACCAGCTTCACAAAAGGCAGCAATAAGTACAATGAGCAAAAAGAAGCATTTCACTAATACTGATGTACAGCATTGCAATTGAAAATAAGAAAAAAAAAAAAAACTAAGTCAAGTTTTTCACAATAATAATATTTTTACACAGGACTCTTTTTGCTCATGAGGAAGCTCAGTAAATGCAGTAACATTATTGTCAATAAAACAAATAAGTAAAATTAAAAACCAAAAAAATTTGAAAAGGAAAAATTGAACACAAGGAATACATTTTGAGCAAGTATGTTCAAATAAAATTTATTAATGGCAAAATAACTTCTTTACATTTTAAAACCAAGTATTTTAACAAATTTAACATAGCCTTTAGAGTCCCTCCATACATACACAAAAATAGAATAGCATTTTCTTGAAAGACAAATAAAAAAACATTTTCATTAATGATGAAAATTAAGATTATCATTCCTCTAATGAAAGATAGATCCTAAAATGCTACATGAAAGAGGGTGAATAAAAATAATAATTTTTCATACAGCTAAATACAGTCTCAAAAGAAAGTTCAAAACACAGAAAGAGAACAGGAAAAATGGACACAGGACATCAGTCCCATTTATTTAATATTTTTTAGCATTTTTAACATTTTTAAATATTTCTGTTAATATTTTTAGCATTTAACTTCAAACTAGTATTTCTGAGCTAGCAAATACAAAAAAGATAGCAGGATACATCCTTTTCAAAAAACTTAATTTACTTGTTCTTTACTTTGTAGACATTCATGGTGTGATTTAACAGCACAAAGCAAACATTTCTTACTTGAAGCGAGTTATTTAGTTCATTAGACTTACCAGAATTGCAAAAGAAAAGCTGGCTCTTGTTTGATACATCCATAATGGTTTAAGTGTAGATTACAGTTACAAAAGACAAAAAGATGTGGCATGTACACACAGGGCTAATGTATGTCCCAGAGAAATGGACAAGAAAAAAAATAAATCTTAACAGTTGATCGATACGATTATATATTTCTATTACATTCACATCTAATATTAAAATTCTGGAATAATAATGAGAGTAAAACTCCAGGGATAAGGATCAAATCATTGTAAGTGAACAATATGCCAAGTGAGATCTTACTAACGTGTTTAAGAAAAAATATTGTCTATCACAAAAACAGCAGAAGGAAGAGAGGCATGACCATCAAATCATATGTTTTCTTAGGTTTTCTTCATTTTTGAGAAACAGTTCATTAAAATATCTTGAAAATATAATACATGATAATCCAGTAATATGAAAATGAATGTATAGTAAATTATACAAGACTGTCATATAACAACCTGTTCCAACTCTCTCCTATAAATTATAGCTGAGAAACAAACATTATTGGTCATAATTTCAATGTGAACTTGCACAAAAGCTTTTCTGACAGTACAAAAGTGACCAGTACTAATTTGTAATTAAACATATTCATAAGGTGATAAACTGCTCATTTGTGAGGCTGCAGAACTTGGTACACTGAAATTAACTGGAGAGATGCATGACTAATGTTCTATCACTATATTTTACTGTAAAATGTCTTAATTAATTGCTATAATTTATTAATTAAAGAGTAAAAGCAGATTAGATGGCTGAGGAAAACAAAGTATCAGATTTCATTGGATCTAATGATGAGCAAATCACCTTTTAAAAATTCATCTACCAAATCTCACACATCTCCCACCCACAACCACTTTCATTTTTTGGAACAGTACTAGTTGTACTAATACTAAGATTTTTTTCTATCCCTTACATTACTATAACTCATGCTCAAAATAAAGTTTGAAATACTGATTTCCCCATTTCCATCCATCTTCATATTGCAACTTGGTGTTTTGCCCTTCTCAATCAATCCCTAAAAACTTTAATTTATTAATTTAATTTACAAGTGCAAGATTAACAAGCAGATGAGTAATCATCAAGCCTCAGAAAAGCAGAACAGAGAAATGGTACAGAAAAGCTGTGGATAAGAACAAGCCACAGCCCTTATCTACATTAGCTATTTTCTGTTTTACTAAATCATTAAAGATTTCTAGTTGAGCTAAAAATTCAGACATGAATGATAAGTCTCAGTACCATCAAACTATGTACAGACTGTATTTGTGACGTATTACAGCTGAAAGCATAATGCATGGCACTTTTTAATTTAATGCCTACTGCCTTTTACCATTTTAGACGTTCAGACAGATATTTGTACTTTAAATTCTTTTTCATTTATTATGTAAAGGTGTAAGGCAGTAAATCCACTTCACATTGCAGACAACATGATAGCATAGTCTTAAACATAAAAAGGACAAAACACAGCATGTTCAAAGTAGCCACTGCAGACAGCACACGTGTATCCACCACGCCCAAACACAAACAGAGACTTAAAATGCTTTTGCATTTCAAAAAATTAAATTAAAAAAATCTGAGATGCTTCTGATACTTGATAGTTAAGCTAACTTATAGCATCTTAAGAATCCAAGTTAATTAGATGAGATCAATACTCAAATTTGCAATATCGGGCAAATTTCTGACTTGGCTTGCTAGGATTGAAACTTAATATATTACAAAATCCAGGCAGACCAAAGAGATTTTAAGGTAACAGCATCATTAACCACAAAAAGGCTTTTTTTGTGTGATAAACAATCTAATCTTAAAAAAACCCACACACATTCTTTCCCTGTAGAACAGTAAATAAAGACTTAAATGTGTAACAAAAACAAGCAATTTTAAACACATGATGGCACAAGTGAAGGATTTCTTTCCATTCACTTTCAGACCTACTGCTCTCCATTTTAATTTCCTTTCTCTTTCTTCATAAATAATTGTTTTATGTTTATTAGTACCCATTATCAAAGTTAAAGGGATCTCTAAATTACGTGTATTTTGTCACCTCAAAGATACAGCTCGTATAAGTACAAAGCAGGTCAAAACAAATATTTGAAGAAAATTTTCAAACAGGAACAATAGAAGTAAGCCACCCAACAAAATCATTACAAGAGAATCAAAAACCACATGGCCTAGATATAGAATACCTTTAAATGCCCCTCAAATTTCACCAACCTGATAGCTGTTTATCATTACAAGGCACACTACCACTCTAAAATAAAATACTGAGAGGCAAATGCTACTGCACTTCATGTAGCAACAAAGAGTTCCTCCCACACAAATAAGAACTTCCCAGAGCTCAGGATTTGCCACCATTTCATTTCCCATCCCATCCTCCCCATGATTTCCTTTCCCTCTTTTTCTTATTCCTACCTTTAGTTTTTCCTTTTCTTCTTCCCCTCTCTTACTATGCACATCTGTTTTGTCATCTGCTCTCATTTGTTACTTTCTTCCAGCTGGCAGCATGTGAACCCCGGGGCCAAGGTCCCATTTAGCCATGTCTGAGAATGTCAAGCAATTCTGGCTATGAAAGCCAGCTACCACCTGGGAGGGGATGGAGGGGGGCTGTAAGCGCACCAGAAAAGCCTGCCCAATAAAAGTCAGCCTCCCAGACTAAATTATAACCCCTCATACATAGGCACTGGCTGGCCTTGGAAAATGTCCAAGCTTTCCTTTTTCCCACCCCTCCCCTCCTGTTCATTCTCTGCACTCTGGCAAACAGATAAAATGAAGTGGTAGTCAACACTTTGGTACACCTCAAGGGTCTTATCTTACTGCCTGAATGACACCCTCTTGCCAACAGATGCCCCTCCAACTGTGAAAAAGAACTCAAAAATGTGGAGTTGTTTTTTTCACTGAAGTAGAGAATGTTTAAGCAGGATTATCAAGATATACCACAATGCAGTTTCCAAAGTCAGTTTGCAGCCCTTTTTTTGCAGTTGCAAATGCCATCCTTATGCTGGAAATACAATCACTGGTGTTCACAGTGTTAACAAAACACAGAGTTTAACAATCCTTTTAAATTTACTGAAATTGTGTTAGAGAGTAATTTTAACTGAATCCTTGAAAATGTAAAGGCTACACATAGTCCTAATGCTGTCATCAAGGGAAATATACAGATACGTTCATCTCACTGTAACAGACACCATCAGCTACCCACCCTATGTAATTCATGCGAAACAGAGGTATGCTGACATTAGTCAGTACATAAACAGCTGACACATCAAAAGGGTACGTTTGCAGATCAAAAGGATCTTCATCTTTTTATCTGCAGTATTTCTGTTATGACAAACTCCAACATTATTTTTGCCATGTTTAAAAGTTCATGGAATATTTAACAATAAACTCTGTCCTCCATTACAGGACCAGACTTCTTGCAAATATATTGCAGCAACAATAAAGAAAGCACATTTTGCCAGCTCAGTGGTTTTATGGAGAGAAAAATCCAACCAGCCAAAACAAACAAACACACACACACACAAAAGCTTACACAAAACCAAACAAAAACCATACCAAAACAAACAAAACCAAAAGACCCACCAGAAAGTCCCAACACACAAAACACTAAAATCAGTAGGATATGACACAGGTTTTGTGTCAGAGCCTTTGTTAAATTATGTCCCCAAATACTTCAAAACACATGATAACCTGTTATTATTCATTCTGGAACTGAGCTTTACCAAACAGTGTCAGAATGTCCTGTGACACAAATCTATCTTGTTCATAAAATTAATTGTATCACTGTTACAGAAATCTTATTGAAGTAAGTACTACTTAATACATCCAACACACATAGAGTTGTACTTTCAGCATTAGCTAAGCAATAGCAGGGCACAGGACGCACTCTGGTTTTTGCTAGAAGGACAAAATTGAAATTGGAAATATTTATAATTTTACAGGTAAGAAGGAGCCTTATGAATAAAAGCAAACCCAGTGGGCACAGCAGAACATCTCTCAAGACATCCAAAGAAATGAATCAGCCCAAATTAATACCTCCAATTACTCTCTCAAACTGTGATACATTTATCAGATAGCTCAAAAAAAGCTAAAGACAGTGTAGCATGAACCAACAAGGGAAGCATTCCATATTCTTTTCAAAAGGCTACAAATTTAAATATCTGTCAGTATGCAAGCTAATTCTGAACTCATTTAATAAGTAAAACAATATATTCCTATATTACTAATGGATGACTCCATACATACCAATGAAAATCATTCAAATGACATTTTGGCAAATTTTGTGCTATATAGTGAATTGGAGTAGAAAAGTTACTGTTTTGAATTCTGTATCCCCTACCACAGCAATGCTTTCCTAAAGTAAATTATATAACAAGCCTTATACTAGATTAAGAGACAAGAAATGTCTTTAAAAGAATCTTGAATGCATTAATAAAAATTATGACCATTAGATGGCTCTGACTCAGAACTTCCTCCATTTCCCCTAAGCTGCACCAGCTAAAACACATTTAATTTTATAATTCTCTCTCCAATTACAACACTGCAAATATAATGAATTGTAGCACTGGGGAACAAACAGACGTGGATCTCCTCATACTTGACGAAGAAGTTGCTTTATTGTAGAAGTCACTCCCTTTTTGTACTTCTAACTTCTACCAGACATAACCAAAACTTAACAGAAGAAGGGCACCCATTGGCAGCTCACCTGCAGTCTGCTATCCAGTCATCCTTCCACACAATCAGCTTCCCATTTATCTGCCATCTATGTGTTCCTCCTCAAAACTCCTCTCATCCCCCAAACTACTCCCAACCATCCAGCCCCTACCTGTGCCTCCCTAGAGGCCTTTCTAGTAAACACAAGCCTTAATGATTATAACAAATGTTACCACATATCCCACAAGGAACCATTGATTTTTGATTTAGAGAATCATGGAAGTCTTTGTTCATTTCTTTATTTCAATAAACACAAATATTTGACTCAGATCATTCTAGCAATTTATAAGCTAAAAAGGATGAATTCATGACTTTCTTATTCTTTCCGAGTCCAATGTTTTGATTAGCCTGTATTCATGCCTTAAGTTGTAAGGGACCTCTGGAAACCATCCAGCCCAACAACCCTGCCACAGCAGGCCAGCTGAAGCAGGCGACAAAGGAACGTGAGCAGGTGGAGTTGGAATGTCTCCAGAAGGGGAGACTCCACACTCTCCCCTGACAGCTCTGCCACCCTCAGTGTAAAGAAATTCTATCACGTGTTGAGGTGGAAATACCTGTGGTTTAACTTGCGGCCATTGCTCCTCACCCAGCCACTGGGCACCACTGCAAAGAGCCTGGCACCATCCTCTTGGCATCCATCTGTGGGATGTGTGTATGTATACATTACTTAACCAAACTTTTCTGAGCTTTACATGTACCCAAATTTCTCTAATGCTAATTTCCCAAAGATAATCAGAGGATCTAAGTGCTCCTACTAAAACTTGTTTTATTTTAACACTGCAAAGAGTTATTTAGCTTTTTAGTGGGAAAAAAACCTGCATGGTAAACAAAGCTAGCTCAACACTAGCTGCTTAATTATAAAATCTAGGCTATTTTTGGTGTCTCTCAGCCATTGCTGTTGTTTGGCTGTACGTAAGCTAAAGCTAAAAATCTATGAAGTGGCTGTAGTACCATCTATATGAATGCAAAGAAAAAAGTTAAAGTAAAAATAAATAAATAAAGAAATAGCCCATCTCCTACACACAGGTCTTGCACTACTTTTATTCAAATGGTTGCAATTCCAGACAGGGTATAAAACAAATGTAGGAAGACATTTTTATTTTGGTTAGGGTTTTACTTTTTGCCAATTGGAACATTCAGCTTTCAGAAGATAAACACATCACCTGAAGCTACATGTTAAATGATAAATCTGTTAGAGAACAAAAACCATAGGCAAAATGTAATAGGGTTTTAAATTTTTAGGTCAAAGTGATTACTAGGAGGATTCAGATGTCACTGCAGCTGAAGCGTTATTATACTTTTCTGCTCAAAGAAATGTAAAAGTGCCATTTTACTTAATAATAAAAACAACAGAAATAACAAACGAAAGAAGTAGCAATAGCATAGCAAACTCATTCCTATTTATCTAGATTGCAGCAGGATGAAAACCATACATTGCCTTCTCTCTGAATACAAAAATGTATTCTGAATCCTTTGTGTGGATTTGTAGTTATTTTTCTTCATGTCAGAGATGAAAAGAATAAACCGAGATAAATATGATTTTTTCTCTAAAAGATATTTGAATACTAGTTACTCATTGCAATTATTGTGTGAGTATTAGTTTGATTTTAAATCACACAGTCACTTGAAAGGGAAGACTCTGAGACCAATTAATGCAAGTGTAAAGCTTGAGAAGCTGCATGAAAGCTGAGATCAAGAAGAAAAGGCCAGCCATAGAAGCACAGAATGAGTTCAGAACACCAGGTTTGGTTTTTTTCCTATAGTAACAGTATAAATATTACAGAGCTGCACAGGGCATTTCAATTTCTCTTAGTCAGTGCTAAACTATGTAAAACTTTTTGAGCTGATAACAAAGCTGCTGAAGTATTTTCAAATTAAGTTTCTTTTTCAAAAATTTATTTTAAGTTATCAAGGAAGATTACGCACCTTTTTACTCTCTGAAATACCTGGCAATATACACACAGTAACACTTTGAGATTTAACAAAAACCACAAAACATACTCATTAAGACAAAAATACCCTATATTCTACTCTTGTTAGACTCCACCTGTACTGCTGCATCCAGCTCTCAGGTTCCAGCAAAGAAGGACATGAACATTTTTGGAGCGGGTCCAGAGTAGGGATGATCAGAGGGATGGAGCACCCCTGCTACAAGGCAAAGCTGAGAGAACAGGGATTGTTCACCCTAGAAAACAAAGGGCTTTGGGATGACTTCTAACCGAAAGGTAGCCCACCAGAAAGATGCAGAGAGACTATTTATTTACAAGAGCATGGAATGACAGGACAAGAGGGAATAGCTTATAAAAAAAGAGTAGGTTTTGATCAGATATTAGGAAGAAATTCTTTACTGTGAGGGTGGTCAGGCCCTGGCACAGGTTGCTCAGGGCAGCTGTGGCTGCCCCATCCCTGGGAGACCAGGTTGCATGGGACTTGGAAGCAACCTGGTCTGGTGGAAGGTGTTCCTGTCCATGGCTGGGAATTTGAACTAGGTAACTCATAAGCTCTCTTCCCACAGAAACCATTTTATGATTCTATGGGAAAAGAAAAGGAAAAGAGGAGAAGGAGAATGATAATAAGAAGAAGAGAAGAGAGGAAGGGAGGGGAGAGTTGAAAATCTTTATTAAAATACAAAGAAAACTTAGATCTTAGAAAAAAAAACCAATGTAATAGTTAAACTGCAAAACAATTTCTAACAGTTGATTTGACTACAATTTTTTTAGTATACACTCTACAAGATGTATGTAGATATTCCTCATTCTGGGTGCAGAAAAATAAATTTATAATTGAAATGTGATAGGTATGCCACCTAATAAAAGTAATTGTTATTACTACATAGCTGTATAAGAAAAGTCATCCATAACAAAATGAATTGTAAAATATACTTAACCAAATAAAAAAGGTGCAGACATGAGGAAATTATCTTAAGTATAAGGAATTTTGCATAAAATAATATATTAATTTACAGAATTATGTCATGGAAGACTGTGAAAAAACATCACAGTTACAACACTACTTAGGTTTCACAGGTGTGCATATATATGGGAAAGTACTTAAGAAACGGAACACTCTTTGTGGAACAGCATGTATGGCTTACCATCACTTGAAAAGTTTACAAGTAATCCTTCATTTTCTTTAATGTTTACAGATAATCCCCTTATATATTTTACAGCTAGTTAGACTTTATATTATGAATGACAGTAAAAGTCGACGCAGAAAAAAAATTGTATCTACTAGTAGCATATGCAGCTACATCTCTCTGTTTAAAGAAATATAAATATTCAAAACATTTAAATATGAATAATATTAAAATACAGTAATCATTAATATTAGAATATTAATATGATCTAATACAAATTTTGTATTTTATCCTCAGTCATCAAAATGAAACACCATTGAAGAACTCATCAGTGAGACCAGATTAGTAATAGAAAACCCAAGCCCTGAACATTTTACTTCTGACACGGATCTTCTGGAGATTTTTTTCAGCTGTGCAGTGCATGTCAGCATTACATAGCAAAGCACCTTCAATTGCCCTGAAGAAAGGGGAAATAAAACTCTTCCCTCTCCCCTTCAGTTTCCATCCTGGCTCATTCACCGCGGATCAAAGGGAATCAGCACAACCTGACACACAAGGGCTGGTCCCCCCGTGATCCGGCAGGTGCGGAGGCCAGACAGAAAGCCTGTTTTCCACAGCTCTCCACCTTGTTTGATCGCTGGTTACTTTTGATCTGACACTGCCCTCACACTAGTAATGACTTCCCCCTAGCAGAACCAACCTCACATCTGTCACCCGGAATAAAGGGTATCACACTGTGCCCTGACAAGGCCTATGGCCATGAGATGTGCTGCCAGCGAGAGGCTCCCAGCTCCCACCATTTCCAATTCAGCTCCCTTTGTTCTGCTGGGTGCTGGGGCCAGGGCATCCGTGACAACAGAAAGGATTATACACCAGCTGTGAGGCTGAGCCTTCATGAATTTATGTCTTTTCATCTCGGCTTCATCGTCTCCCTAAATGTAGTGAACTTCATGGTGGTTACTACAAAATACACAACCAACAAATGTTATGGAAAGTTTGTTTAAATCCTCTTTCCCTGTAAAAGAAAAGCTAGCAAATGTCCTCTAGTTAAACTGAGAGGCATATATTCCCCCTAAAAATTATTATTAAAAGTTTTGTAACTGGTGTTGGAGGAAATCATGAAAAGCCAGCTGGAAGGACAGAAGTGAGAGGAGCAGGGTATGATTTTTGTTCTACTGACAAAAAGTGCTTGAGACTTAAATGAGCAAATTCTTTCTATCCATTTTTCTGTGCAATGGGGTATTTTAACAGCAGGTAAAGAAAAGTATAGGAGGACTTTGGGTTAGCTTTGTAATTACATGTGCTATGGTTGTTCAAATTTCAGCGTAGTATATTTTGAAAGACATACAATCTTTTTGAGTCTGGAAGTCCAGTTAAAGAATTGAAATTCATATCACAAAGGACACAACCACACTTTTCTACTCCTCCAAAAGCACAGATTTGCATGACATGGGTCAGAGCCTAATATTAAAGGCTACAGATTTAATACCCTAAATAAGAGGTTTGTGACTCCTAGAGAGTGTTGCATGATCATTCTTCAAAACTAATAGGAACTGAGCATATTTAAAGTATTTGGAGCATATTAAAAGCATTTTGAAATAACTTTTTGAAGACCTAAGTGTCAGTATAGGAACTCAATTACATAAACTTCTTAATCTCCAAAATTAAAATCAGACATTCTAGAGTTGTAGATCTAATTAACTCACAATTCAGAAATCAGTACCTCCAGTCACCATTAATTTTAAACTAAGTTGTGTTGAAAATTCAACTAATTTTTTCAATTCCAGAAGCTACCTGGCCTCTTTTGAGGCCTGCTGAACTTGTCATGGCATGACAATTATGCACAGCAATATAGTTTCATAACTTGCTGATATTTCCACATGCATCCTAGAATAATCCTGAAATGAAGGGAAAGAATACATAGAAAATGGAGTCTCTCATTTTCACCCCTTTTCTATCAAGAAACTCCAGGTTGTTGCACATGAGATGTACTCAGAAAGATGTACTCAGGTCTATTCCCTCAAGATCACACAAAAACTGTAACAGTTACAGGAAGTCATGACAACAGATGGATTTGTCAGAATCTGTGCAAGGTACTAACTGGAAACATCAAGGCACTACAATTTCCCTTTAAGGAACACTTCACTGTATTTAAAGAAGCTGGCTACCTTAAGACAAATAATGATTTTCATAGTTTTGAATGTAACTATGGCTTTTTGAGAAAATTCAACTTTTTCAAATAGAACAATCACTTTTTGTCTGACAATTTAGTCTTGTATGTCAGTGTCTATCCCTACATCGTTTTTGTTCCAAATGGGATTCTATTTAACCTACAAGTGGATTACTAAATGAATATAATAGGTAAAAAAATAGATCTTCAAAACAAAACAATAGGGAGGACAAGTATACAAAATTGTGAAAATAAAGCTGGAACAGGTCTCTCTCTGATTTGAATTGAAATACAAAGCTGCAGAATTCAGAAGAAAATCATAAGGATGACAAAAGCATCAAAAATACTTTTTGTCTTCTTTTCCTCAGGTGTCTTAAATACTTCTTGGCTTATCTGAACAGAATTTTTAAAAATGCACATGATTCAAACTGATGAAATATCTTTGCATACAGCAGCCTATGAGAAGCTTTAAATATAGTGCAAATAACAAACACCTCAACTATTCTGAAATTGCAGAAACAAACCTTAGGCAAAGGAGAAAAGAACAAAACTTAAGTTTAGCAATCTTGAAAGACAATTGAAGTAATAATTGGAAAGATAGCAGATATTTCAATCTAGAAACTTTTCCAGAAACAGATCAAAGATTGATGGAAAAGATGACCAACTGCAAAAAGCAGCAACACAACTCTGCATGAGAAGGTATGAAGGGGAAAGGAAAAAACCACAGCCCAACACCCCCACACACCTATAGAAAGGTATGACTGACTCTGCAGCTCACATCCCACTGGATAACTGCTTGGTGCAGAACAGAGCAGATCTTACTATCAACTCGGGGTGATACCCCCTACCTCAAGGATTGCTGCTGGTAATTTCTCTTCCCTGTTGATGGAAGTTTTAACACCTATTCTGAAGCAAAACAACAATCTTTTTGAAACCTTTTTTATTTTTACTGGGTGAGGATACCAGTGTTAATGGTATCAGACAGATAAAGCTAAACAAACTGACCTTGAACAAACTCAGTGTCAGCAAGTGGAAACTGAAAATAAGCTTTGAAAGTACATAAGGCAAAGACAAAAGTGCTCAACAGAAGGAATGCTTGAGGGGAAAAAAACATCACTTCAGTCAACTTAAAAGAATTGCAACAATGCTGAATTACAACAAGGTGAAAATTATGGGGTTGCATCATAATTGTAATCTACTGCCTGAATTTGGAAACGAATTATGGTCTGCAAAGACAGAAGCCCTTTGCCTCCTTCAAAGAGTTCGCAAGAAAGAACAAAAAGAAAAGAAGTCTAAATTCTTTGTGAGACAAATAATACTTTCAGTAATACTTTCATTTTCAATACCTCTTCCACTATATAGAAAAAAACAAGCTAGCAACTAAATGACATGCTATTTGTATAACAACTAGATTAGACTCATAACAAGGATAAAACCTTTGCAAAATCATTCGGATTTCAGAGGAGAAATTGTAAAGAAAAAATATGACTATACAAAAGATATTGTTTTATGAGGAATCAAAAATATTACAGCTTTAATGTGGTAGTTTTTATTTTAATTTAAAAATAAGGTCACCATTTAATGCTGCTACTGTTTAAACCAAAACTCTCAATCAACAGAACAGCCCCACTTTTTCATCCATCTGAAGCTTTGGAATTCTGATTTTCTTTGCTAGACTGAAGAGCAGGGACAGTTTTCAAAAAGATAAGGTACTCTAAAACCATTCCACAGACCAACTTCAATTGCTGCAATAAATAAACAGTTCTCCAGAAATATACAATAATTAAGTAGAGGAAAATTGCACCTTTCCTGCCCTCACACCACACTATCCCCTGAAGCAGTCCACAGTGGTCAGAAAAAACACATTCTTAATAACAGGAATAGAACACTAAGGTTGAATTGTCAGAACTCCTGAACACATTGGTAATGAGTTGTGTATTAGAGTTGTGCAACTCACAAATATTATGTGTGTTGTGCCTTTAAAAAATAAATTATATAGGAGATGCATATAATTTACCCCCACACACTTTAAATCTGAGTATCTTATAAATTGGTATTTTAATTATTTACATAATATTAAGTTAGTGTTTAGGAGGAAAAAAAAACAATAAAATGCATATGGCATACCAAAATACCTTTAATCACAACAGTAATTCAAGAGCTGTAGAAACAGCAGCCTCGGAATAGTGAGTAATTTAAAACTTCTCCATCTATGCAATTCACCTCTATATAGTCAAAGTACTGATTTAGGCTTATAATTTCACACAGAAATAGTTTTTAAACTGACTGATAAAGACTTTTGGTTTATCTGTGTATATTCATCCATAAAAATCACAGTGTTAATATAATAGATACATGTCAATTCAGTGATAAATTCACAAATTTATAAATGGTGCATCACCACTGAGTGACCACGTGTCTACTAGTCATTTTTAGTCTTTACTCTGCTAAACACATTTGTCTCTTTTAAAGACATTTTTCTATCACTGAAATCCACTAGTAAATGCTTATAAAATGGTAGCATAGAAAATATCTAAAAGAATTTAGACATACAATCTATATGGTCGACATCTACCTATGGCAAAAGCACTCCAGCTCAGCTATAAAATGATTTTTCACTTTGTGTTGTACAGTTGTATGAGATTTCACTGCTAAAGATTAATCCAAAGCCATTTTTCATAAGTCCTATTTCCAGACTCAATGTCTTAAGATGTGATTTTCCCCTCCTCCTTTTATTTTGAGGAACCTATACACCAGGGTACATGTTCAAAAATTAATTTTCCCAAGTTAGTCTGATGCTCATAACCTATTCCTTTTATTTAACTCCCATTCATTACTTTAGTAATCTTTCATTTTAAAGACAAGATCACGTGCAGCACAAATTAGCAATCCTCTATGATAAAAATGGATTACATGAACTCTCAGAAATAATACTAGTAACACCATTGACTTAAACACGTCCCTGAAATGGGGCAGGGGGAACAAAAAAGCAAACAAACATGAGTTTGGGGAAAATCTGACTGCCAATTCCTACTCTCTTCCACCAGAAAAGAAGCCAGAATGGGCTATATTTGGAGAGCCACACCACTTGGTACTGACCTATCCTTTGGTTAGGCCAAGCTTCAGCTTCAGGGGAGAACCATGCAAAGAGCAGGAGTGAAGCACCTGTTACCAGTCTCTTTTCAGTATCAGAAAACATGGGTTTTCTGGGAAGGCAAGTTTGTTTAATCATCTTGCAGTTTTCAGCAGCGGGGCTTTTCTAGAATTCTCACTTTCTTTAATCCCCAAGCCATATTCTCCAAATGATCATAAAAACCCCAAACCCCAAAAGCAAACAAGCTAAATACTCCACCCAACCCATCACCAAGGAAATTTGTTTTCATTTTTCCAAGACAAAACCTAGACATATTAGTTAAAGCTGCCAAAAGAAGTATCAGTGCCTTCCACTGACTTTTACTGCAGGGATGGAAAACCTCTCAGACAAGACCGAAGAGAGTCAAGACCTACACATTTTATTTTCCCATGTTCCTCTCATAAAACCACCAAGGAACAAAACACAGATGCATAAAAGTGAACCAAGACAAAACAACACAAAACCACCATTGCCTGCTTGTATTTGATCCTACATTTAGAGCAGACCATAGGATGTAGTGAAAGGAGTACCAGGTAGCCCTACAAACCTTTCCACACCCTGAACAGAAAATGTTCACCCTGTGCCAAGACACTGCTCTACATACATTTAAGTAATCCATCTCAAAATGAATTATAGTTAGCATAATAACATATATATGCAGAAAATAATAACACTTCTCTTCAAACCTGGATTTAAACACAGGCAAGGTATATTTTTCAAATGATAATAAAACAGCAAAAGTATATCTGTCATACTGCTGTGGTTTCCCCTGTTAACTGGTGCAGATAAACCCTTGGATTTTAAGGATTCATAAGGAGATAGTCATACTTTTTTGGTGAAAAATAAGAACTTCTCTAAACAAAAAATTGGCACACACACATACTCCCTAGCTATAGGGAGAATTTCTGCCTAAAGTGAAAGCAAGGGAAAGCCATATGCAACTAAAAATGTGAGGAAAATGGAAATTGTAATGTTACATTTATGCAGATACTACAAACTGCAGTGACAGCAATAAGAAATTAATCGGTAGCTCTTCAATAATATTTGTTTTCACAAGCAACAGCTACTTTTACAAAAATGTTGATTTTTATGGTGTACAACATTAGTAATTACTCCTTACATTCAGGAGCCTATCTTTTCTGCAAGGTAAGAAAAGAAGTCACAAAAAAATTAAGAAAACCATAGTCACACGTGCTCTGAATACTATTACAAACAGGTTAACCAGTAAAAGCAGTAATAATTCCACCTACTATATTAAGCAAAGAAAATAATTTGCAATGTTACCTGAAAAAATAAAACTAATTGAACACTACTTTTAAGATAGCCAAATCTGTCAGAAAAAAAAAAACAAACCTGGAGAATAACAAAGATGAAAGAGGGGTGCAGTCTCCTGTGATGGAGACTAACTATTGCAGAAGCTGCCTGTCCTAGTAACCACAGCCCTACTACACCAATCCATGCATGGCAGATTTGACACAAAGAATGGCATCTTTAACAGAATTACCAGATTAAAAGAACAATTTATTGAAGCACACATTCATAAACCTAAATCTTTGATTAGGTACCTAAATATTTGATCTGCCTGTTGTCTTTGAAGTTTGTCTTCTTTCAAAGCAGCATTGCCTAAAATGACCAGACACAGAAGGATGTGAAGTATGATTAATTCAAGAAGAACATATTTTTTTTACTACTGGACAAAAATGTCACATTTTTACTTGCAAATATTGTTTGAAAATATAAGCCAAATAATATTATAGAATTAAATATTTAAGTAGTTTTTCTTCAAATATGTTAAAAACGGTGGAGCATTTATACATATTGCAGTAAAAAATTTCTGCATAGTTAGTAGCATCTCAATGCAAACCAACTGCATAGAGATACTCTTCAGATCTAAAGTGCTTATACCACAAAAACCATCAAGTTTTCAACTTTTCAGTATACATTTAGTATCTTTAATCTAGTATATTTAATCTTCTATCACCTTGTCCATCTTCAAACTCATAATCTATTTACTGCTAAATGGCAAGTAGACATTGTTCTGCAAACACAAAAATACCTAATATAATACAAATGATTGAATTAGTGTCACATGAAAATCACATTTATATGCATTTCTAAGTAAATAGCTTAAAATTTACAAAAATAGTCAGAATAGGCATCTGGAATATACTGCTTAATTAAAATATACTTGAGATTTTCCTTACAAATACTTGTACTTTGAAAGCAGGAGCTTAAAATATTTGTTGCAATATTCTACTTGTGCCTACTTTAATGTACAAACTGCACTATCATCATCTTCATAAGATAAAAGAAAATTACTAGCTAAGCCAAAGTTGGCAATAAAAATAAAGAACTTACCATCATGACATCTTTTTTCATTACCTCATCCAAGTTTTATTTTGGGAGGGTGTCGGTTTACGGATACATTAATCTCTTTCTACAGTCCAGGAATCACTACCACCATGTAAAAGCACAAGACAATCAACTAAACCAGCAGTATCTCACCACGAAAATCCAGGATCCCCTGTTTTTGTAATGCCTTTCAGTCCCAGGACACAGGGCCTTATATAGAAGAGGAAAACAATTATCTATCTGAGTTTATGTTGTAATGCAGCCCAGCTGTCACCTGCATGAAAACAACAACTAGGTCACTGTGACAGTGTCTGAAATGGCTGGAATACCTTCAAAGAAGTTTGTAACTTCCAAACAATTTCATCTACCACAGAATGAAGCATAGAGAAAGAAAGCAGTGGCCTTCACAGGACATGACAGTGCCACCAGGTATAATCACAAGGATTTTGTTGCCTTACAAAACCTTACTTCCTCCAAAGGATGATTGTCTTCCAATCTTCCATTTGTATAACAGAACTAGTAAGACAGTATTGCTATTCAAGTTTAAAATTCACTATCCATATAGCTTTTCTACCAGGAAGGAAAAAAAAAAAATCAACCACTTATCTCTATAGGCACTGTAGTTTCACATCATTTCACAGAGGACTAGTATCACAATTGAAAAAAACAAAAGGTCAGCTGTAGCAATCCTTCCATAACAGTTTATTTGCAACACCTTTCCCAAGTGAGACTGAAAAAGAAAAGCAAAAAAAGCACAGAACATCTGCAAGATGCACATACGGCAAACACCCACATTATTTCTATCTCATTAAAAGCACTCCAAAACTTCCTGAAACTTTGTTGCAAATATTTCAAAACCTGGAGAAATTGTAGTTTATGAGCAACGGAACAGTACAGTGTTTTGCAGACTGTACAGTGCTAAGAGACATTTTTAAAAACTCCAGGACATTAGCTCAAGAATAAGCTCCACAGGAAGAATAAATTTTCTAAGATATTCTGACATGCAAGAAACATACCAAACATGAAGGAAAACAGTACAAGATAGAGCTGTTCTGAAACACATAAAGCATAAATTTTTGAAGTAGGCACCATTAAGGCATTTTCAAATGCCTAAAACCACAGAAATTATCAACTACTATTTCATTCTTTCTGAAGTAACAGATATATTTAAACAGCCTTATGTAGTAGCTGAAATCATCCATTTTCAAGAATACAATCACAAATCTCTCACTCATGTTGTATAATATAGGTATTTTCTACATAGCTGAGTAATCCCCTGTATTTTCAAGAAGCTGCACGAGATTAACAGTCTCTCTCACAGCAAAACAATTCAATAACTTCAGTGTGACCAACTACTTTAATTTTCACGTATTTTAAACAGCAAATTTAAAAAACCATTAAAAAACTGCATGACCAATTTAAAAAGAAAAATTATCAAACTGCTTTTATAAAAGCATCTTTTAAAAACTCTTACATTACCAAACATTAACAGACTGGGAAGTACAATAAAAGAGAGTTGTACAGATGAAGAGAGCAGCAAAGCAGATATTTTATGCAAAGCAAACCCCTCTTTGGTCACACTTACATCTTGCTGCAAAGCCTGACAGCAGTGAACTCTACAGCTGTACCTCTGGCACAAAACCATGGACAGCATCAGCAGGGAAACATCCCCAGACACACAAGGCCTACAAACAAATCTTCTAGGCACGGGGCTCGTGTGTTAATGAGGGAGACCACTGCAAAGGCACAGCTATGCCTCCAACAGTAGCACTACATATGATCATCACTGCAGAAATGCAGCCCTTGGAAGCAATCCCAAGAAGTCTTCTGGAAAACTTCCACTGGCAATGCACAATCACCCACAATGAAGCTGGCCCATTAACCCATTTACCAAATCCAGTATTTCTTTCTTCTGAGAGTGAGGAAAACAAAAATATTTTATGAAAACCTTACCCTAGAAAGTTTCTTTGTTTGTTTTTCTCTGTGTTTAAGAATAATATTTAAAAATAAGTACTTTCCAATAATATTTCATTATTTTTGTGATTTTGTAATCTAGATTTTTTTTTCTAATTTATATTTTGATGTTTCAAATAGAAAATATTCTTAAAGCATACTTGTAATTTTAGCAAGGTGGTAGGAGACAGACACCAGCACAATTTTCTCCATTGCCATGGTTCAACCCCAGGCAGCACTACCCACAGTGAGATGGGGAGGAGAATCAATATGGTAGCAGTGAGATAAACAGACACACACACACAAACATATATATATAATCTCATAAAAGCTTGAAAGGTTTAAAAATAATTTTGCAGTTTAAGACAACTGTAATTCAATTGCATAATCTCAGAAGAATGTACAATTCCCAGAGAGACACACACAAAACAAAAAACCAAAATCTTCGGCAAACCACATTTGGATGCAAAGGAACAAGAAAACCAAAGACAACCACAGGTTGGTGTCTGAGGACCACCCCAGCAAGACAATTTTTAAGGAAGAAAATCTGAAGCCAAACTTTTTAGTTATTACTGAAAATTTTGGAAAAAAAAAAAAAAACCAAAAAACCAAAAAAACCAACAAATAAAAAAAAAAACAAAAAAAGAAAAAAAAAAAAAAAAAAAAAAAAAAACAAAAACGTACAAACAAAGTGAAAAGGAAACAGCTAAGTTCTCTTAAAAATACTGGGGCAAAGCAACACATAGCAAAATAAAAAGAGCAAAATAGAATGATCAAAATTAGCTACAAAAACCACAATATTACCCATGTGCAATTTAAGTGGAAATCCAAATATAAACGCAAAACTTTACCCACTGAGGGGACTGATGTTGCAGTTTAAAACTTGAAAGAATTTAACCTTGACTCAAAAAAGATAGTACGGTTTCAGCAGTTTGGTCTGGGTGCCTGTTCCAGTTACTCTGAAACATTGTCTTCCAACAATGTAGCATTTTGGAGAAGACCTGGAAGGGCACCACAGAGAGTACACATTGATATATGCACTCTCAAGAACCAGTCACCACAGGAAGATGCAAAGAGTGAATGTATTTGTAGAACTTGTGTCCCAATGATCTAATCTCTCATATTGCAAACTATAACCTATGTAAGTTGCAGTGAAGTTCCTTGGGAAACAAAAGGACTTTCCCACAACTACAAAAATCTGAAAAGTTCATTCTTCTACCTTCATGAAGATAAAAACGTCCAGCTGGAATTTGCTGGAAAGAAATGATATAAGCAAAGATGTCACTCATTACTTTTACACAATCTTGTCTCTGACGTATAAAAATAAAAACATTTTTGAATTCTCTTTGATTGATGCAAATTACCACTATTTTAGTATAACAATACTGATGTTTTAAGGGATTTGCTTCACAGCATCATATTTATGATCTCTTTCAGTAAGCATCACAGCTCACTGGGAGAAATACTACCAGTTTTGATTTATTGCTATCCCTAGCAAATGGCTGAAGACTCTTACAAAACACAGTATGAGTCAAGATACCAACTTAACAGATTAAGAGCCTACAAGTCATTCATCTAGAGCCTGCCAGTGCTCTTTTTCATACCAGATTAAAACAAGTAAACAAACAAAAACGCCAACAAGAAAACCAATAAACTACAGAAATTTCAGCTCCATTTAGGTAACTTCAGTATCTAGTAGCATATATATTAGCAGAAGAATTTTTCACTCTGGTACCATGGAATTTGGTTTGTGAGTAAAGTACTGTAATACTAGTGATCCCAAAGGACAATCAAATAAGGGTAATTTAAACAATTGAAAAGGCCCCATATCCAGCTACCAGGTCACCAAGTTTTTAATTAAAAGCTCAAACAACTTACTCAACAACAAGGGTAGCCAAAAAATACACAAAAGAAACAAACCTGAAGTGCCTACATTCTAACCCAAAATTTAAAACTCACAGCTCATGAAATTTGCTTGTATATTTAGGATTTTTACATTACCTCCATCCACTTGCACTTTCAATACCAGAATCTTCAATACTGAGAACATTATTTGTTATAGCTCTTCCTAAATTTGATGTACAACACTAACATGCCAGCCATTACTGAACAGACTTAAAAAGATGACACTTGAATGTATAAATAACTGTACTTAACCTTTATTAAAATGATACGCAAAATATATCATCTGCAAGTAGCTAATGGATAATCACCTTAAAATGCTGACCAAAAAGCAGAAGAAAGTTCTGTATCAGCCACTTTTCCAGTCTTTCATTGAACCACTCACTTCTTTGTCATTTTATTAATCCAGAGTATTTGTAATACACATTTTTATACCGAGAATATTTACTAAAAGTTGTAACAAATTATAGCCCAAAGAAATGCTGTAAGTGATACAATACTTAATTTTATATCAATATCAAAACTGGAAGTTTTTTAAACAGTAGAGTAGGTACAGCCATTAATCAAACACATGTAACCTGACAAGAGTCAAAAAGTAAAATTAATTGAGCAATACAGATTACAACTCCAGCTGTTGGTTGCTTTTAAATGTGTACACACATACACAGTGTACATGTGAAGTAAACTAAAAACACTAAAGTGAAACACTTGTCTAAAAAGAAAAAATAGAAAAGAAGCAGGAAGTGGTAAAACCACACCTTATTGAGACACTTAAGAACTACTCTGACAGCAATCCTGGCAGCTGAAGGGAACACAGGGTCCGTGGAACCGGCACAATATTCAGAAATTATCTGCCATGCATTGGCAATTCCCCACAGCACAGGCAGGAGCTCATCACCACTACAAAGTCAATGTCGCCACCTAAGGGTGACAGCGTCGCACTGTGCTTACAGAAAGTTACACTGAAAGTAGGTCTGACTCCTGCACTGTGTTTCTAATGCCTTTACAGCAGATACATGCACCTGACTTATGCACACACAGGCAAGCTTTGCCTTTTTTCCTTCCGTTAACATCAAACCTAGCACAAACGTTTCACTGCAAGAACAGTATTACAGAAACTGCCCAGATCAAAATGCAACTGATCTAAAAAAAGACCAAAAAAAAAAAAAAAAAAAAAAAAAAAACAAAAAAAAAAGAAGAAAAAATAAGGGAAAACATTAGGTACATTATGTTTCTAAGAAACTGACTGAATCACTTCATGTTGTTAAAAAGTTAATAGAGTAAATGTTTCAGAAGAGCTTGCCAAAAGGCAAGCTTTTCCATAGCATTTTTACTACCAGACAGATGTCTCATGTAGTTCTTCCAAAAGCATGACTTCCCACACTTCATCTTAGCATCAGTATAGCTATTAAGCACATTTTTAAAGTGCCAAACCCTACTTTAGTGGTATATTAGGTGATTCTGGTAGGTAAAGTGTTTGAGAAACTAAAATACAAGACAGGTTTTATCTTTACTAGTGCATACCAGTGCAGACTACCAGCATGCCATCTGCACAAAGTTTCTGCTTTAGAAATCTCTAATGTAGTACTTGACAGAAGACGAAACATCATCATTCAAAGCTATGATGTACAGCGTACACGAGTAAGAAATCCATCTCCATATGTACAGAGTCCTTTACTGTGGGGGTGATGAGGCACTGAACAGGTTATCCAGAGCCTTGTGGACTGTCCCATCCCTGGAAAAGGACAGGTTGCATGGGGCTTTGAGCCACCTGACCTACCGGTGCAGTGGTAGTGGGACTGGGACCAGTTTTTTAAGGTCCCCTCCAACCCAAACCATTCCATGACCCCACAATCTTCCTGAATATGTGTATACAGTTTTAGCCAGGAATTAGTTGAGAGATGGTAGTTATTTCAGCATAAACAAGTCCTAAGTAGGACTAGTTACATGAAGTTACAAAGCTGTGTGTTTTAGTGTGTGCTTGCTTAGCTTCAGTAGCTGGATTTGCTGAAGTCTTAGGCCAGAAGCTGTGAGCTTAGACCTAGATATGCTTTCAGATAGAATAATTAATTTGCTTAGTCATCTTCCTAGGAACTGGTACAGTGCTGTGTTTTAGCTTTAGTATGAAAAGATTATCAATAACAAAGTGACGTTTCAGTTGTTGCTAGGTAATGTTTATTACATCAAGAATAGTAGTTTTCCAGCTTTCCATGCTCTGCCAGTGAGCAGGTACACCAGGAAAAAAAAAAACAGAAAAAAAAGGAGGTTACAGTTGTCAGCACAAGCTGTAACTCAACAAGACAAGAAATCACGTGCCTGCCTGTGTGGTGGACATAGAGAAAAAAATCAGGAAAGTGCTAAAGACCACAAATCAAAAATCCCCATTTGATCAAGGCATCACAAGAGCACATGAGAGGTGGGGGCATAAGTCATAAGGGTATAATTGCCTGGCGTTTTCTTTGTTCTGGGTCCCTCTTTAAAGGCACCTGGCTTTCGCTAACCTGATGCTGTATCTCCATTAAACCCCCTCTTTTTATAAATCCAATGTCTGAGATTCTGCTGTGGGAAACGTAGGCCACGCCCAAAGGAGGAGGAGGTGCCTGTGTCTGCAAAGAAAACCAGCAACAGGGTCCTTCTGAACACAGGGGCTCAATTGTAAAAATAGTAATTGAAGGGGAAAGTATGGAACAACTACAGTTCTTTTCAAAACCTCAAATAATGAAATAAAGTGGTTCAAAATATTTTGGGAAAGTATGCCTGAAGAAACATGGGAAAACAATTCTTTCTAAGGTTTTCTTCAACTAGAAGAGCAGTTTTAAGCACGTATGTAAAAAGTGAAATGGCATACTGAATATATTATGGGGGATAAAAAACTGGACAAGGAAACTACATTCTTTTTGACTTCTTAAAAATTTTTTTTCATTTACTTGTTACATTGAAACAAAGTAAGTTATTTCCATACTTTCTGTGCAGTTGGCACACCTTACAATACTTTCCTCCTGAAACAATTTGCCTGGGCTAAACTCAAAGCAAAATACTCTCTCCTCTCAATGTTTGTGACACAAGGTACAATGCTGAAGTAAGTGTTTTGTAGATGACAAGTACAAAGCAGGAAAAGAAATGCTTCCCAAAGTGAAAAACAGAAGTGGAGAGGGAAGTGTCATTAAAAGACAAAAATAAATTTATCAGCTTACACAATGCTAATTATCCAGAAAATATAAGAATTAAGTTCACTTTTTCCTAAGCATTTTATACTAAGTTGACTCCAGTCAATGCTTTAAAAGCATATGTTCACTGTTTAATTGTGTGACAAAACTGTGATATTCTGTTCAGTCCATCTTAATTATTTTTTACTGAAACTAAAGTGTATTATTCACGTATTTTAAGCACTCTTGTTTCTATCAAACATAGCATCACAGTTAACTTGAATTTCAACTCTTATCTACTGCAAACTGCAAAGGTAAGCAGAACAATTACAGAATACTCATCTTAAAAACCTGTAAAATAAATACTTAAAAAGTGTTATCACATATCAAAAGCATATTGGCAACTGGGCCAGAACTTGGTTATCTTGAAATTGAAGCATCAAGAGTCTAACAAAGAAATAGAAACACGGTCAAGTTATATTCTAACTCTCTTAATTAATGAATTTGGGAATCATCAAACAAATTATTTGCCTTGAAGGATCCACTTCACTTCAACTATTATATTATAATTTTAACCATTAAGTTACCCAGTTAAGTAAAAACAACTAAAAAGAAAATAGTTCATTAATGGATAAGGGCTTTCTCCAGCTCTACAGTGAGCTACCAAATCTACATCTACTCTATTCAAAGTAAGGAAAACAGACAGCTTGTGCAAAAGTTTCTGGAGATAACCTTTCAGTTTGGATGCACTGAAGTCACTAAATTCTGCATCTCACAAAACCTTTAAAACCTTTTAGGATTCCACCCTTCTATGCAAGGTTGCAAAAAAAGTAATTCAGTTTAAGTACTCCCCACTCTGTCTCAGTGACAGTACTACACATTAGTGAGGAGCAGTTCTCTGACTTTGCACTTATGCTATATACTCTGCCTGGGGGGTGGAAAGATTAACAAAAAAGCAACTGGTTCAGAGATAACAATGAAATTAACCCATCCAGTCTCCCCAGTTTCACTCACATTGAACTTTCACATGATGCAAACACAGAAGCTATAGCATACCATACCAGTCACCATAAAATAAGAAGTCCAACTAAATTCAGCCAAGAAATTAAGAAATTTTCTACCTTTGTCTGAACAGAGCTATCATCTCTTCTTCCATTTACACTGAAATGCTGTGAGACTATTCAAGTGTATCACAGTGCTTGGGTGCAGATTAGGAGACAACAGAGTGGAACACTTTCTAAGTCCTGCAAAGTTTTTTCATTGGTTGGGGGGTTTTTTGTGGGTTTGGTTTTATTTGGGTTTATTGTTGTTGTTGCTTTGTTTGACTGGATTTTTTTAATAGGTTCCAAATTTGATCTGTATGCTTCAGAAAAGAAGCTTAGCATATAATTGTTCTTTCACTTGAAGGACAGAGAAAAAATAAATGTTTTGAAGAGATACAAATCCTAAACAGTTATGCAAATAACAAGAACCTTCTGTATGTTGAGTTAGCCATGCAACATTAACTTTTTCCTCCTATGTCCTTTGTCCCATTTATTAATTGCAGCTTTTGCTTATTACCATGACATAATCAGTACTTCAAAGACAGGAAAGGGTCTATTTTTCTGTGAAATGTCTAGCATATTCAACAATCAGAACATAAATTCTCCTTTCTCTGTTTCTGCTCAGCAGTCTGGTAACAGAGTTACTTAGCAACAGATGAAGCAACTGAACTGTGCTGCCTGATCCACACACATTTCACTGCAAAGTAACACTCACAAAGGCATTATTTAGCTGATGGTTGCCTCTGCTTAGATGTATTTTTGAAGTATAAAATCCATTAGTGTGAGGCAAGCCTCACACTATAAAAATGCAACTATCATGTACTATCATTAATGCACTACACGTTTTGAAATTGCCTGTAAGTCACATACATGATTCTGAGCACCTCTGAGAAAGGAATAAACAAGAAAATACAAAACACAAGACTACACAAGACTATTTATATTATTTACATGGATGTTACAGCAGTTGCTTAAATGGGGAGGATAGGAGTCCTCTTTCTCAATGTACAAATTTAAATACACAGACCAAGCTCTCGTGACATGTACACTTTTCTTGCTACAGAATACTTTGATTTCAGAGAATGAATACATGTTCATTTTGAAAACACACATATACAAACACATTTCCCCAAACCAGCTTCTTCACCAGAGAAGCAGGAACTAATACATGCCACAAACACAAAGGAGATATTTCAGAAGGGAGAAAAGTAACCCAGAGAATCTGACAAACCATTTGCCAACCATTACCCTTTTTTAATGTAATTCCACAACTAAACAATCCCTATATTTTTAATTTCTCTTGGGCAATTAAAGTTTCTATTTTACAATTGCATAAGAACTTCTTAAATATTGTCTTGGTTCATCACACAAATCTATACTGCTGGCCAAGACTTGAAAGCCTTTTGCCCTGAGCAAGGGGAAAGCACAGCAGCTTTTTCAGCTTTGTCATCTAGTGGCATTGTTAAAGCATTGTTTTATTCTAGGGATTCAACACCCTGGAGTTCATAGCAGCTTCAAAATTTATTTCATATGTATATATGAAGATTTATGGAACTTTAATTTTATAGAGCTATACCAAGTTTACTCCAAGATTTTTCCGTCCTCCAAAAAATTAAGGATGAGCAGGAATTTAAGTACAATTGGATACTAAGAAAAGAACATACATACATGAAAAACTAGGCAAAAATTCGGTTTTGGTTAAGTCACTAGACAAATTACCAGGAGGGACAAAATTTCTCTAAATTTCCTATTCATTTGACAGCAAATATTTTTGTCTTATTTGCAATTCAAAATTAGTGTTATGTTTTAAGAATGAAGGTAACCAAGTAGAGTGCAAGTTAAGAGCACATTTCACAGATTTCTTAAAAAGAATTAAGATACTTTCCATGTTTCATTTCAACCAGGAACTTTGATAACACTTCAGACACTAAAATCACAAAGTCTTTAAGTGTTAATAACTGCAATAACAACTTCTTAGGTTACATTTCACACTATAAAGAGAATAAAAACTTAAATGATGAGAACTCTTAAGATGCATCTACAAGGAAAGCTAAGTTAATACCTTGCCTCCATATGCTCCAGTGATCAAGCACTTACGCAATATTTAAACATACTATTATGCAAATTTAAAAGGTTTTCTTCTTTCTTTCAAGGATAAATAATTTTTATTAACCCACTCTACCCTTTTCAGGGAAGAAAGAAAGATGTTTTTCCTGTCAGACTTCTCAAATAATTTATTTTTCTTTACCATACTTTAAGGTTTTTATGCATTAAAAGAACGACTAACTTCAACAGTATTCAAGATTGCATTTCAATGCAGGAGGATGGATGTGCTCTTTTTTTGCATAAACTATACAGAAATCTCTGTTTAGGTCTCTATCTCCTATTTTTAAACTTTCTATGGTTCTGATCAAAACCAGTAACTGGCTGCCTTTTCCTCACTTTGTTGATTTGAGAATGGTTTATATTAAAAAAAATAAATCTCAAGCATTAGCGTCTCTTTGTGTGTTTGAAGCCAAATATCAAATGATTCTTGAATACAAGGTATGCAGTTTTCTTACAAACACAATTTATTTGTTCCAGTTCAGCACTTTTAAAACAAAGGTTATAACCACAGTGTTAGCTGACAGTTAAAATTCAACTGCAAGCAAGTTTTACTGCTACCTTGCAAGAAACAAAATTTTGAAAATAAAATAACACTTTTAAAAAACCTTAAGTCAGTGTTCTGCTATACCATTTACAAGCCACTTTCCTTCTACATTAGAAACCATCATTTCAGAGACTACTTAAAATTAGGACACATGATTATTTTATTACTCCTCAACTACTTCCTTCTACTAGCACAGGCACACTACTCTATCCTCATGAGAAAGGGGCATATTTCCAGAAAGTATTATCAGTGTATCACTTGCAATCAAGAATCTGAGCTATAAAAAATCTTTTAGCTTTCTGCACTTTTTACTGCATTCATGAAAATAAAGTAAGCATTCCATATGAAGTATTTTCCTATACAAACCACGCATCTCCCAAACAATTACTCCTGAAATACTGTGTTAAAAACAAGAAGTTAATACATTTAGCTTAACTTGTACTTTTCACCACCTTCTGAGTCATCTCCGTAGTACTGTAATTTTCACAGCCAGACACATTTTTAAGAAACTCACTTGCAAAAAGCAGCAATTCTAAAGAAATTTTTTAAAAATAAAGAGCAAGAGAAAGCTCTGACAATCAAAATTCCTAGGGAAAAATAAATTCACAATATGTACTTACTAATTTGTTTTCTTGCATATATATTCTTTGCAGCTTCAGACAGCCTTTAGCTATAATGATCATTCCTTCATCTGAGATCTTGTAACATTGCCCAAAATGTATGTCTTTCAATTCCCTGCATTTTGAACCGAGCTGCAATGAATGAAATCAAAAGGAGAAAAAAAAAATTAATTTGTCTGAAATGAAGAGATGAAAGAAAAGACTTTTTTTTTTGCTTCTCCACCCCCCATTAAAAATTATCTTTTTTTTCAGACTTTGAAACATTATATGCAAGCAAGAAAGATTCTTGTTATGACATAATACATACATGACAAAATGAAGTTGCTAACTACAGTCAACAAAATTGAGCTAAGAGCACCTAAGAACTAAGTTATTTACTTTGTGTACAGGTAGCTAAAAATGCCTTTATTTGATTTACCCTAACTATGCTTCTTTAACACTCTCAGAGAGGTGATGAAGTGTGGACACTGCTGAAGGCCTAGGCACATTTTAGATAGGCCTTTTTCTCAAGTTCTAAGTATTTTTCTCAAGTTCTAAGTATTTTTCTCAGGGCATGAAAACTTTCCCAGCTCCAGCCAGGATTTTTCCCAGGCTAGAGTTTTTCTCTATTGTAGTCATAAGACAAAGAATCATAACAGAGATAAACACCTGCAAGGTCCATGAGAAAATCAGGGAGGAGAGATGTCTCCTCTGATCTGTCTTCTGTTTGTATTTTGCTTTGAACAAACTGCTTTATTTAAGGCAATGGCTTCTTTCAATAAATTGTTCCTTCTTGCTCTTTTCTGCACCAAGCAAGAGAGTATCCTGTTGCTGTTTTTTCCCCCCACTCGGTAATCTTTCTCACAGCAACAATGAAGCCTTCCTACATGTCTAACAAGTGCTGTTCAGCGCTCATGAAGCAAAAACAAGTTACTAAAATACAGGTTTTGAATAGCAACCAAGGCCAGCAAAATTGAATCCACCAGAAGTGAAGTATAGGATGTCAAACTGCAGATTTTACTACAAAAGCAACCATTTAATCCCTAGGTATTAAAAAGAAAAAGAAAGTTTAGTTTAGAGACTGAAGAAAGTGCAGTCTTTAGAGAATAGCATTTACAGCATCAAAAAAAAAAGTCTCCATACACCAATTTTTAAAACAGAAGTTTTTTGTGATTTTAATTAAATCCTAAGAAAGGGTATCTTGTTTTACTTGCTAAGCTGCAATATACTAAGTTTACAGAAAGAATTTGTGGAATGTATGGTTACCTGCTTCAGGCCTTCATCAGTGAGTCTGTCTTGATTGCCCACATGCACTTTCTGTAGAAGAGGACACTGAGAGGCAACTGCAATAATAGAGGCATCAGAAAGCTGTTTACATCTGTAGGCAGTATACCTTAGGAGCCCAGGACATTTAATTGCTAATATGCATACTCCTGTATCAGATACATTGCGACAATCAGAAATATTGATTTCAGTAATATTCTGGCTTCTTGATGCTATTTTTTCCAACAGCTCATCAGTGACCTGCAAAGAAAAAACAAATACTTACATATAACTTTTTCCATAAAGATCTTTAATGTCATTAGGACAAAAATGGCTGTTTCTAGGATGCATTTCCATGAGCTACAGCAAAAATGAAACTACTTCCTTTACCTATGGCTGAATACATTTTACTGTTATTGCCTTTTTTTGGAGGAGGTGGGAGGAGGCTGATGGTTTTGATAGAATATGGGTAGCTGAGGGAAAGACAGTTCTGACAGACTATGTAGACTGTTGCCAGATGGTTTCATGATAAAGCTCACAGAGGGAGAGACAACAGCTAGAAAAGTACAAAAAATATGGGCACCTGCAGGAATTGATGCCACCACAAAAAGAATCCCAAATGGCTGCCCAACTTGACAGTATCAGACTGAGCTCCAGAGTTAGGAGGGTAACCACAGACCTACTTCTCTTCCTTGCCATGAATAGACTATCTGTGATTTTCAGGTATTAGAAAGATAAATTACTTGTTGGTACAATTGCCTTAAAAGGTTTAGGGCTTGACGTGCTCCAATGACCTCAGCTCCTAAGGGAGGTTAACAAAGCTGTTCTACTGACAGTGTAGAAAAAGAAGACAGAATTCATAGACCACAATGACATTTGGCAGAAGTTTTTAGATAAGGAAGAAACTAACAAAGCCAGCTCAGCAACTGTGTTGAATCAACTCCAACTGAGCAAAAAGCAATTCTGGCAAGGGGAGATGGCAAACACCACAGACCACAAATCCAAGAAACCTACCAACCCAAAAAAACAGAAAGACTGAGTATGTGGGCTAATTAGCATAAGAATTCTAGGAATCCCTTAACCAAGAGAAGGTAGAATACTAACTAATAACAGAACTAGGTAACTTGTAGCCAACAAACATTGCTGCCTTTGTTTACTGAAATGTATGCGATTTCATATTGATAATAGTTTCTGCCCTATGGCAATTGGGTTAGCCTTCATTCTATTCTATTTGCTACTTGTAGTAATACTACATGAAAGGGCAGTGTTTCAATGTCTTAAAACTTTTCTTTTTTCATTTTAATATATTAGCAGGTATGCTAGATTTAATCAAAGGGAGGACTGTTGAGGAATACACTCAGTGGCCATAGCTTGGGGTGCAGCTGCAGTGGAGCTCAGGCTGAGCTCCACGTGGCACAGCCAGAGGCAGAAGGCCACAAACTGGTGCCAATCCCTTTCACGACAAAAGGCACAGAGACCTGTGGCACAGACAGGTAAGAGACACTTGGAAATACAGCAGGAGCCAAGAGTTCCAAGGTGCACCCATACTGTGAGGGTGTAAAAGCACAGCGGTCCCTTTGTTGGGGTCCCTCCTCCTCCAGACCTGAAGTGTTATTCTGCTGTTGCACAATGATTATATTATTTTAAGGACCCAGAGGTCTGAGACTCTGCTGTGGGAAGCCTGAAGTCAAGGCAGTAAGGGAAATGGTCTGACTGTGTGGGGTGTGCAGGGAGCTGAGCAGGGCATCCATCACCTCTCTGGGGCTGCTGCTGCAGACGGGCTCCAGTCCCAAGCAGGTGGTGCCAGTGCGGCTCACAGAGTTTCATTAACTCCTTTGTAAAAAAATGCTCCATCCATTTTGTATCTATATACATTGTAGTTAGCCAAAATGATAATAATCTTAAAAGAAGACAATCCTACAAAGGACTAAATAGAAATAGTTATCCATGACTTGGCATAGATAAGATTGAGCTTTAAGCAAAGAGGGGAAGAGAGCAACATGAATCCCTTTTGATTTTTGCCTTATATAGCTGAGGAGCAATCTTTGCTGCATTCAATACAGTTCTCACTCGTATTAAGTCAGATCTTTTTTCTTGCTCTTTCCTCAGACAGAGGTTAAGATAGAAAAGAATTGTGCTAGTTTTGCCTGGGGTAGAAGGAATTTTCTTCACAGTGACTAGTATGGGACTGTGTTTTGGATTTCTGCTGGCTTTCTCATTGCTGAACAGGAATTGCACCGTGACAAGGCTTTCTGTGCTTTTCACCTGGCCTTGCAGGCAAACAGACTGGGAGGTTGGGAGGGAGCACAGCCAGGACAGGTAACCCCCAGTTAACCAAAGGGATATTCCAGAGCATGTGGCATCAGGCTCAGTGTATAAAGTGAGGGGAAGAAGGAGGAAGGGGGGGACATTTCCAGTGATGGGGTTTGTCTTACCAAGTCATTGTTCTGTGTGATGGGGCCCTGCTCTGCTGGGGATGCCTGAGCACGTGCCAGCTGATAGGAAGCAGTGAATAAATTATTTCTCCTGCTTGTTTTGTGTATGTGTATGCAACTCTTGACTTCTCTATTGAACTGTCTTTAAACTCATGAGTTTTGTAGCTTTTATTCTTCCAGTTCTCTCTCCAACTCTACTGCTGGGGGAGTGAGGAAGGAGCTGCCTGGACCTTGGCAGCTGTCTGGCCCAAACCACAACAACGACAAATTGCAAAGAAAAAAAACCAATCCTTCTACAAAGGCAACTGCCCAGTTGTTATTCCTCTGTGTCCTGTATTTTCAATCAACTCTCAAGGTACTTGTCATAATATCCTGCAACTAACTACTCAATAAGAAACCCAAGGGCAGTGGCAATACAAAAACAATACTGACATCCCTAAAGCTTTCCAAGGAAGGAAGCTACCCTGTACAGTTTAAGACTAGGCTCCTAGAGATCTCACTAAATTAAATCCACAAATATTTCATTCTAGGATCATCCTAAAAAAAACCAACAAAGCAAACACAGTCTCTTTTCTAATGAGTAGGAGCTATACCAGCTGAAGAATACAATAAAGAAAATTTGTTAAAACAAACAGAGCAAGCACCACATATATTACCATTCTCCCAACTACAGCTTACAGAAATGTTCCTGTTTGTCTTATTAATTCAAAGAGGTCCTATAGTTCCAGACCACAGAGTTGAGACAGGTAACCCACAACCCACTTCAAATGGCACTTGTGCTCATACTGTTTAAGAACTGATCTCAGACAAAATACACTATATTTAAAGGAACCAATTTAAGGCTCCAGACATTTTCAGTCAATAGTAGAAAAATCCGTGAAACTACAGATATCACCTTTTTTTTTTTTTTTTTTGTTTACCCCTGGTCAAAAGTACAACTTCCAAGAACAAATTCTGAGTCATGAAAACAATTATTCCACATGATATTTTCATACCTGCTGACGACTACTGAGATCCAGTTGCTTCCAAAACTGAAAATCTAAACAGAGGTCACGCCAATATTTACAGACTAATGACACTGAGAGGCAACGCTCATTCAGAGACAAGTTGGAAAATATCTGTAAAGAAAGCAAAAAAAAAAATCGTCAGGGGGAGTCATATTTTAGAGACAGAAATATTTTATTACCAGTACATCTTGTAAAAGACAGAAAAGTATTAGCATACACAATAACACACAGATCTACTTGCCCCCCAATTGATTAGCCAGAGACAGTAACAAAAATACCTACATCCCACAAGAACTGACAATATCAGGAACTCATATTATCACAATCAACAACAGAATATATCCTAAGTACTCATTTCACAGACTAAGTTTTATAAGTGCTTCTGAGATGGCACACCTAAAGAATTACAAATTACCTCAGTGCTATTTGCACACCATTTAAAAAGTGCTTTCATTCCCATCCTGAAATGGATGGGAAACCTTTATTTTTAACCAAACAGGTAAGAAGAGTCATAAAGGTATTAAAACATCAAGTCTTGTGGGAAGGGGGCATGGGATAGTAGAGCAGGTTAGCAGGAGTAAATCAGTGTCACAGAAGAGAACCGAAGCACAAAATTAGCATTTTATACCCCAAGGCTTTGAGCACTATAGTAGCTGGCAAAAAGAAGAATAAATTGTAACTTTATTGCAAGATCAGAAATTGCTACAGCATGTGTTACAATCATCCCCTTAAAACTACTGTTGTTTATTAGTAAATATAAAACGAAGGTCTGTCAAGAGTTCACATGAAGGTACCCTGTCAGCACAAATGACCTTAAATTTACATGTGATCCTATAGTGAGAAAAGGCAGTAGTGGCATTATACCTACATAGGAGTACAGACTGCAAAAAAAGAAAAAGCCCTCCCACTGATCCTAGCAAAAGTGTTAAATAGAAATACTATTGCCAATCTCAGGCAATTTTCTCAAGAAAATATGAAAATACTGGAGAGTGTCTATAGAAAAGCATGGAAGTCTAGTGAACATGAAAACATTGACAGAAACTAATAGGACTCTTGAGCCAAAGAAAAGAGATGGCAAAGGGGAAAACATACCAAAAAAAAAAAAACCAAAAAAAAAAAAACAAAAAAAAAAAAAAAAAAAAAAAAAAAAAAAAGGATTAATGAAGCATTGAACTACAATGGTAACTAACAGAACTTTGGTTATTGGTGGTCTTTGGAACAGACAAGACAATGAACTGCCAAGAATAACAATCAAAACTGTACCACTTGTTCTAGGGGATGGCTTACACCAATACAAGACCTCTTGATGAAGCAGAGCTCTAATGAGAGAGGAGGGAGTCAAATTCATGATGCTCTGTACATGCTTGCAAGATTTATCATTCTCCTTTTTTTCTAGCTATAATAAACTTGCAATCTCTTATGCAAGACTTGTCAGTGTTGAAGGATTGTGCAGGAAACACCATTTCCCCACAGGCCTTTGCCTGGCCATTACCAGAGTCAGAGTCTGCTTCTCATTAGGCAGCCAGTTAAATACAGCAGACAGAAGTGCAAACAAAACAATCACTGCCTGCTTTGTCCCTGCAGTTTTTGTCCCTACTGGTGAACCCATGCACAGAAACCAGGAGGTGGCTGCAATCAGCACTCAAAAAATACCATCACCCTCAGTCAAGCAGAAAGAAAGTACTGAATAGTAAGTGGTAATTTGGTATCTGACACTTCCTGCAAAGGTGCAATTCTAAATATGAGAAAAAAGTGACAATCTGATGATGCTCAGCAAAAGTTAGTAAGAATAGTAGGAAACTTGAATTCCTGCTACCAGCATGAAACAGAAGACTGAATCTTTTAACAGTTATAAAAACCTTAGAAGAGAACAAAGCAACATGATCCATGTTATGTTTAGATAGGGGTTTGATCAACTCCAATTAATATTAACAAAGTATATCAAGGTTGGCATTACAAAATACTTCAATTAATTTTTACTCAGGTGGGAAATAAATATGTTTATTTGTGGAAATACCACCTTTGAGAGACAAAAGTTTGCAGCTCTGAAGAATGCAGTAAACATGATATAGTACAGACTGTTGCTAATACAGCTGCCACTGTTAAAATGAAAACCTATAAGTAATTTTTGCATTTTATTTTGTTTATCCTGGGTTGGTACAGCTAAGTTTTGAGGGTATGGGGGCTATGAAAGCAGCTTCTCTGAGAAGCCGCTAGAATCTTCCCTCATGTCTGAGCCAGTGTCAGCCAGCACCCAAGATGGACCCACACTGGCCAAGGCTGAGACAGTCAGTGATGGCAGTAGCATCTTTAGGATAATGGAAGAAGAAGAAAAAAAAAACAAAAAACATCGAGCAAAAGCAAGTTGCTACCAGAGATGGAGTGAGAATACATAATGAAGAAGGAGCAGCAGAAACAAGGTATGATGAACTGACTGTAACCTCTCTTCTGGTCCTCCTGAATGGCTGGAGGAAGGAGGTATGTGGGAGTCCAGGGTTTTTCCCTGGCTCCTTTGGGGGTGCAAAAACCCCCCTGGCAGACCCCTCAGAGACCCCTGAGTGCTGCCCAGGAGCTGCAGGGGCTGCATTTGGCTCCTTGGGAGAATCTGCCCACATTGAGAGAAGAGACACAGAAAATAATGATGAGTAGAGTGTAAATTAGAATGTTAGAACGTAGATAAATAGGTTTTCTTGAATGTTTATGATAAGGGACACGTGGCCAAGATGGAGAATTTGGGGGGTGGACACCTTTTCCTCCTTCTTCTCCATGTCATCCATGTTGGGTGACACATTGACACTCTTGGATTGGATGGGGTCAGGGCTGGACCATTTAATAAAATTGTATTGTATTGGTAAAATTTTGTAAACATGTAATACGTAGTACTAACTATATAAGATAAGCCCTGCCTTGACCAGGCAGATTCCACTATGGATGCCAGGCTGAGCAGACCGCTGCTGGCCAGGCAAAGTGTCCCAGAGATAAGAAACAATAAACTGTCCTTGGAAAAAGAGAAAACTGTCTCTGGCAGTCTCTCTTCGGCGGCTTCGGGGAAAACCAGGTTTTGAACCACCTTCGTGTCCCTCTGGGGTGATCTCGGGGCAGAGGAGGAACCCCAGACTGGGACAGAGGTAGAGAACTGTGAATACAGTTAGGCCAAGTAGAGATACAAGGGTTAGGAAAGATGTAGATTTTACGTCTCATTATCCTACTCTGATTTGGTTGGTAATAAATTCAACCCATTTCCCCAGGTTCAGTCTATTCTACCCACGACAGTAATTACTGAGTGATCTCTCCCTGTCTTTAATTCGTGACCCTTTCCTCATGTTTTCTCTCACCAGTCAAGGAGGAAAATGTCAGGGCTTTGGAGGGGAAACTGGTGTCCAGCCAGGGTCAATCCACTATGCTACCATCCCACCAAAAGCTGAAAGTCCTCACAAATCACAGACCTACTGCTAACCTGTTCCTCCTGCATGAAGCAGCTATAGAAACAACCAAACTTAAAGAAACAAGTTTGATTAAGTACTTGACACAAACAGTACTGCTGCATAGAAAATGTTCTGAAAAACATCCAAAAGCATTTGTAGTCATGTTTTAGTCCATGCTGTACTTAAGTCTAGAAGTAGAGACAATTAAGGAGTACAGGTGTGGCAAACCAACTTTCTAGAAAACGTAAGTGAGGCCATCGGGACAAGAAGAGACCAAGCCATTGCAAAAGTCCCTGCATGCACAGGAGTAGCCATGTAAGTTACACATATGGCATATGTTCCAAAACTAGGCCTTGCTGGTTTGCTTATTTGTAGTAGCTCTAAGAGTTACAGCTGAGATGTTACATAGTGATTCGTGTCATTACAGAAATACACCACGGAATCATATAAACAAAAATGCTGAATTCAAAGTCAAGCATGGACGTGAGACACAGGAAGATATAATGATTTCATTATATTTGTTAAAAATTGTGGACACTGCTGGGGGCCTAGGCAAAATCTGCCAGGCCTTTTTCTCAAGTTCTAAGTATTTTTCTCAGGCCATGAATCTTTCTCAGCCTCAGCTAGGATTTTTCCCAAGCTAGAGACTCCTTTGTTATTGTAAACACAAGAGAAAGAATCATAAAGATAAATACCTGCAAGGTCCATGAGAAAGCCAGGGAGGAGAAGTGTCTCTTTCTCTGACCAATGATTTGTCTGTATTTTGTTTTGCACAAACTGTTTTAAGGCAATGGCTTCTTTCAATAAATTGTTCCTTCTTGCTCTTTCCTGCACCAAGCAATAGAGTGTCTTGTTGTTGTTTTTCCACTGCTCTGTAATTTTCTCATGGCAACAAAAAATCACTTTGCTGTGCTTTCTGGTTTTATATATTTTTTACTTTGCCACCTTAATCATGAATTGTATCCACTTGTATGTATAAGAAAAATGCAAGCTTGTGGACATAAGCAGGCTTGTCACTGCTGTTGCCTGCTTGCTAGGAGTGTAACCTGACAACATGTCCAAGCCTTGTCCAGTGGAGACTCGTGGCCACTGCCCCTTGAGTGCTGGCTAACAGGCTTGTACCCCAGCACAGTGGGCATGTCACAGCCCACCAAGAACCTGCCTATAAAAGGGGCAGTGACCCAGAGTAGGATGGACGTGTTGGTGGAGCGTGGACTCACCGCATCCCCAGAGCTGCTTTGCCCGTTCTTTATCAACAAACTAATACATTGCATTATTGATTGACCTACCCAATGGTGGTGAGTAATTTATAACACAGGTATAAAAGAATGCTGAACAATGCCATGTAAAACAAGAGCTTCTCTTCAGAGCTTGCAATTGTTAAAAGATGACATATTGAATTACACTAAATGGAATTTAGTAGTGAGGACTATACACATTCCAGGTGGTGGCACATCATCCTTACATTACGGGATTAGCCAAGCTACTGATTAAAATACTACACTAGTGCACAAAATGCTTTGACTCACTTTGATGACTTCACCTCCCTTTAATTCAGTATTACTCTCCAGATATACACTGATATTGTGGCAGCTTCATTGTCCTGATTTAAATTTTCTAATTCCCAAGGATGTATAAATACAGTCAAAAGCTAAAACCATTCATACCCACAAGCCTGTTCATTTCACTCCTGCTTCTGACTGATAACTTGGATGGCAATGGTTCTACTAGTTAGCACATTTAATTCCTGAAAATTGTACTCAAACACGTACACTTTCATATCCACTATTCAATTTGCTCCCCCTCAACTCTGTCTAACTCCTCTTCCAAACATCAAAATATCCTTCAGCACTGCAAAGGGTGGACGGTTAATAGCTTTTTTAAAATCATTTTACCTTTTTTTCCCTGTTGGCAAAAGGCAGCAATAGAGGAAGCAGAATTCTGGAAAAGGAGGCCCCTCTCTCTCATCTTCACCCTCTTTCAGCTCAAATTCCTAATGTAGATGTCAGTTCCTTCTGCTTCACTCTTTCATGTCATTGTTAAGATTAGTGGGTTTCTCTTTCCCTTCAAGGGCTACAAGGCTGAGCCTACAGGCTACATCCCATTTAAGGATACCTGACCTTCCCCACTGACAATCTTATCATACCTTCTAGGCACAGTAAATTCTTTAACAACAAGCTCTTGCTTTGAAGTAAAACTGGTCATGCAGACTCATTAAAGACTAGTAATGCCTTCCTTGCCTCAGTCTAATAGCATGACTGGTTGCTCTCCAGGTACCCAGCCCACTGAACTGGAAGACAGGGAACAGAATAAAGACCACCCCATAGCCTATGGAGGTGTACCTGCTACACCACCTAACACCCACACAATTCTACGGGGCAAAATGGGATACATGGGCCCTAAGGGTGGCCACCTAAGCTGGTAGAAGTGCTCACCAAGCCATTTTCAATTATTTTCAAGCAGTCCTGGCTGCTAACAAGGGCATCTCCAGTTGACTGAATGCTGCCAGATGTGATGTTCATCTACACAAAAGGCTCGAAGGAGGATCCAGGGAACAGGCCTGTCAGTCAGACCTTGGTCCTGGATAAGGGTATGCAGCAGATTATCTGGAGTGTTGTTACATGGCACATACAGGACAACCAGGAGTCAGGCTCAGCCAGCACAGGTTTGTGAAAGGCAGGTCCTGCTTGACCAGCCTGGTCTCCTCTCCTGCCTAGGCGACCTGCATGGTGGAGTAACAGAAAGGCTGTGAATTTTGTCTGCGTAGAATTCAGTAAAGCCTTTCACGCAGTTTACTTTGGCACAGCACTCTCCTGCTGTGAGAAACTGTCTGCTCATGGCTTGCATGGGTGTACTCCAGAAACAGTGGGGCAGCAGGAGCAGGGCAGTGACTATTCCCCTGTGCTGGGCACTGGTGAAGCCACACCTCAAACCCTGTGGTCAGTTTTGAGTCCCTCACTACAAGAAAAACCCTTAGGTGCTGGTGTGTGTGTCCAGAAGGCACTGGAGCTGGAGAAGGGTCTGGAGCACAAGTTTGATGGAGAGAAGCTGGGGGTTTTCAACCTTGAGAAAAGGAGGCTCAGGGGAACCTTATTACTCTCTACAATAACCTGTAAGGAGGGTTTAGTCAGGGGGATTCAGGGTCTTCTCCCAAGCAAAAACTGATGGGACAATAAGAAATGGCCCTAAGATAAGGCAGGGGAGGTTCAGTTTAGACATCAGGAAAAATTTCTTCACCGAAAGGGTTATCCAGAACTGGAACAGGTTGGCCAAGGTAGTGGTGGAGTCACCATCCCTGAGGGTATTCAAAAGACATGCAGATGTGGCACTCAGATGCAGGGATTATTGATGGACTTGGCAGTACCAGGTTAAGGGCCGGATTTAATGATCTTAGAGATGTTTACCAACCCAAGTGATCCTACATCAAAAGAAAATACAAAAATGCAAACAGCAAAAGTCAACTAAGTGATATAGGAAGTTTTCAGTCAAATCACACTCTACTTGCTTCACTCAATTCAAACAGTCTAATTTTATGCTGATAGATACACCTACACAAATCCACAGAGATGGAGAGAAAAGCCACACTGTTTTACCTTTAAACAACAAAGCACAGCTAACTAACTCCATAGCACCCCACGTGAGTCAATCCACCATTCTGAAGCAGGTGATGTCCAATTGATTTTAAACAAGCTAAACCAAATCCTTGCACAGCACAATTCAGACCACCAAAAAATACTGCCTGACCACTTTTCGGTGTTTTCTTAAATTTTTAAAATATTTTAAGACAATGGATGAGAAACAGAGAAAGCAAACGTCCATTAATATTAGTGAAGGGTCCAACCAGAAAAACTAGAGATAAAGTTATTATATGTAATTCTCTCCTTTATCACCAAGTCCTTGCATAATGGGCCTCAGACATTACACCCTTAACACTTCCCCACTGTTTCCATACTAAGAGTATGCTAGGTAGTTCAACCTGTGTGTTTTAAAAAGATTCTTTTTATCATTCTGTGATATCAAAACCTACATGCTTCAACAAAAGCCACCTTTTTAAACACACCTCTGCACAGCAAAACAATTGTTTTTTGTAATTCTGCAATAAATCATAAAATTCACATATTTCAGAAATTTATTATTGAAATAATGAGCATATACTGTCTTGTCTTTAGTTACTAGTCTACTGGCACACCTTCACTTCACAAATTTGCCCCTCAGCTGTATTCCAGAAGCTCAGTAACACCACAATGAGCCTGAGACTGGTTCACTTCCCCACTAGAATCACAGGATGACAGTAAGTTCCATGGGGGAAAAAAAAAAAAAATCAAGAAGCCAGAAAACCAAAACAAATCCATAACAAACAACATTGCTATATTGAGCATTACTAAAGAAAAAGGAGTTCAGGTGAATTAATTGTGAAAATAAACGACATTTTAACCCGCAGCATCAGCCACAAAGGTTTAAAACCCATTCCATGTCTCATAGTGCTACATCTAAAAGTAAGACTCAACACAAACTTTATAATATGGAAGATATGATGGGAACACCAGCATAAACAGGAAAGAAAGCTAGTATTGCAAAAGTCACTTAATGAACTTGCAGATGAAGCCCAATCCAAGTGACATATTTTGACACCTCTGCCTCCTGACTAGCCAAAAATAATTTAAAAAAAAAAAAAGAAAATCACAGTGCAACGATAAAATGCACATGCAGTCCTTTCAGGTGTAAACACCAGCATTCAAAAACCAGAAGACAAAATTAAAGATCTATCTCTAGTGAATCACCACAGATAAGATGGATATAACTTATTTCACTATTAAAGCTATGGCAGAGTTAGAGATAGGTATTTTTGTAAAAGTGAAACTGAGTGCTAAAAGTAACCGCGGAAAAGTACTCACACCATTGATTAAAAAGTATTTTCAGCTACACTGTTTCAAATCTAAAAACAAATATCAATGAAAAAAGTTATCTTCCATTAACAATGGCAAAAAAAATGGACTCTTTTCTAGAAGAACAAGACAAAGTTTCAATTTTGTAATCACAAATGAGATTAAGTCAGATGATAGCTCATGTGTTCTTATTTGCCTAGAATTAATTTGCATAGCACATCTATGAAACATGATATACCATTACTAACTCACTTACGAGTATTTAAAAAAAAAGACAAACAAAACCAACAAACAAAAACCCCTCAAACCAACTAAACCTCCCACAGAATTAGTGTTACATGCAAGACAGATAAGTAGGTTGTTACTGTTTGACAACAAAAGAATAAAGGAAGTACTTCCTAAACTGGATGTACCACTAGCAAAATACAAACACCAACAGTCATGTCTCTCACTTCTCCATTACTATGTCCGCTTTAAGTTCTGCCATCTGAGAAACTCCTGCAATCTCGAAAACTTATTCCCCAAAATTTAAAGGCATACTCACATCAGACTATGGAAAACATCACCAGCTCACTTCCAGCTTTTAGCTAATGTTTAGCTGAAGGAAGTCAGCACAGTGGTCAAGAGAGTAGCTTAAAAATGGAAAGTAGTTCCAATAGAGAGCAGTATTAAAGGAACAGAAAGACAGCAAAAGGGGCAGGAGAGGTGAGACTGTTCCTTGGATATTCAGCGTAACAGGTTATGAAAGCACGTAATTCGAGGAGGCTGCAACACCGTGGAACTACCAAGGCCAAAACTGATCCACAATACACAGCAATGCAAACAGTTTAATAATCGACACTGAAAACTTGTCTATGTAGGTCCAACACTCATGGAAAGCACTAAATATAGTCACAGGCCCCCTTGGCGAGTACTACACCAGTGATGCAAGGAAAAGTCGACTTGTGAAGGGCACCTTAAGAAGTTAACGAGTACAGTCCAAGCAGGAGACAGCTCCAGGAGCTGATTTGTGTGTCTGCACCTCCAGGTAACGGCTCACAACGCCCATTCCAACGACAATCAAATGGGGCCGGGGAACGGGACACAGACAAAAGCAAACCCCCGGAACCCCATCTCCCCAAAGCCCAAAGGCGCTGAGGGGCCGGCCTCCTCCGGTTCCTCCCTGCACCGAGCCCGCCCGAAGACACCGGCGCCCCGGGGGCTGGCACAGCCCCTCAAAATCCTCGGGGAGCGGGCTCGCCCATCCATCCCGACCTACCTTGAGGAGGATCGAAGGTGGCAGCTGATTGATGTCCGGGACGGGCGGCGGCGGCAGGTCCCGGCAGCCGTCGCCGGGGTACTCCAGCGGCTCCTCGCAGCCCGCCTCGCTGCCCCTCTCCTTCTTTTCCTCGCGGCCCTGTTCCTTCTCGTCCTGGGGCGGGGGAGGCGGCGGCGAGGCGGCCTGGCCCCCGCCGCTCTGCCCGGCGGTGCCCCCTCCGCTCTCCCCCGCGGCGCCGGGCAGGGCGAGCAGCTGCGGCTCCGCCGGGCACTGGCAGGCACCGGGCTCGGGCTCGGCGGCGGCACAGCGCGGCTGCTTGCAGGGCGGGAAGGCGGACAACCCGGCCCCCTTGCGCTTGCACAGCATCTCGGAGGAGACCTCGCCGGGCGACCCCATGAGGCCCCGCACCGGTGAGGGCAGCAGGCTGGAGAGGAAGAGGCGCTGGCAGCGGCCCGGAGGTTCCCAGGCGGCGGGCGCCAGGCGCAGGAGGCGGCGGGCGACGCGCTGCTCGGCGGCGGTCAGCGACACGCAGGGCGGCGGCAGCAGTAACGGTTCCCCGGCGGGCAGCGGCTGCTCCGGGGCGGGCGGGCTGGCGCCGTGCACGACGAAGCAGAGCATGCAGGGCCCGCGCAGGAAGCAGCTCCGGCTGCGCGGCGCCGGCACCTTCCCCCGCGGGCGACGGCGGTCGCGGCTCAGGCTCCTTGCCTCCTTCGAGAGCAGGTGGCCCATATAGAAGGGGAAGCGGCGGCAGCGGAAGGGCGGGTGTTACCTGCGGGAGGCGGCGCCGGGAGCTGACATGCTGCCGGCGGGCCGGGGCAGGAGGCGGCGGCGGCGGGGCTGGTTCCGGGACGCCGGGAGGGAGCGAGAAGCTTCCGCTACCGCCGGCCTGACCTCCCCCGGAGAGCGGGGGCGGCGCTCCGCGGGCCGGCGCTGCTGCCGCCTGCGGCCGCGCTGGGCCGGGGAGGCTCCGCGGCGGGTGGGTGCCCGCCGTGTGCCACACAGCGAGCTCCCTGTGTCAGCGCGGTCTGCGGACCGAACACGGCACGGCCGCCTGCCATGGGTGCGTGTATGCGCGATCTCAGAATCGTTAGGGGCTGGAAGGCACCTCTGAAATCATCTCGGCCTACCCTCTGCCGAGACAGGGTCACCGGGAGCAGGTACCGCAGGAACGCGGGCGGGTTTGGAGTGTCCTCGGAGAAGGGGCCGCCGCTGCCTGTTCTAGAGCTCCCCCACCCTCAGTGTGGCGTTCTTGTTGAGGTGGAACTTACTGTGTGTTAGTTTACGGTCACTGCCCCTTGTCATGTTGTTAGGCCGCACTGAAAAGAGACTGACACCATCCTGCTGGCACTGGCCTTGAATACGTTTATACGCGTTACTGAGAACCCCTTTTACTCTTCTCTAAACTAAACGGACCCATCTCCTGCAGTCTCTCCTTACAAGAGAGAGGATCTAGACCCCATCATCTTTGTGTCCTCCCCCTAACTCATTGCCTTACATATATGCACATAAGGTGTATAAAATACATGCCTATTTTTGAGTAACTGAAATAATTTTTTTGTGTGTGTGCTATACTTTGTAGTCAAATGTGTGAAGACCCCTGCCCGTTGGTCTCAGATTACACGCAGGACAGTGGCCGAGGTTTTGCAATGGTAAAGCAACACAAGCCTAGAGACAGCCAAGAGGAGTCTTCCAAACTTTCCTCTGTCAACATCACCTTCCCACTAACACTTCCTAGAAAATACTTATTTTCTGCTGTTTTAATTCATTGTACATCCAGAAACAGGACTCATATGGGACTCCCTATGCCTTCCTGCAGACACTCATGTCTAACTGCAGTGTATTGAACCTCGATGCAGTGTGTAAATATTTGCTGCTGCACTGCTTCAATTAAGACTCTGCTTAGTGCCTAGCAAAAGAAATTTGCTTCAGCATTCAGTACTAAGCAGTTAACTTAACTGTGTAGGCTTATATATATAGTTTAAATATATGTGCAATTTTGTCTTTAGTAAAAGGTGTTTGGGATACAAGAAGGCAAGTTATAGGTAGAGTATATACAGGTCAGAACTAATACTAAATAGCAAAGGGCAGAAGAAGAAATGCACAGTATTTCATATTGTGTAGCACATGTTTTGGCCTTTTGCCCAGGGATGAGTTATGTTAGAATTAAAATACCCATGCTGCTATTATTTTTGTTTGCTACCACTATTATTAGTCTTCAGCAGCTCTGTAAAAATGTTTCCTATGAGAAAAGTACTAAATGCACCTTTGATGAAAGCAGAGCAATAGATGTTTTGTTTGGATTTATAATTTAATGAGCTTCATCAATATAAACCACAGAAACTTTTTGCAAAAAAAAAAATTGGGATTTTTCTGCTTTGTTGGAAGAATGGGTTGAAAGCAGAAGACAGGTGGCAGTAACTCTTGATGAGACCATGTGAATAGCAGGCCAGTAATCCTCTTACATGGACTGAGTTTAACAGAGCCTGCTCTGCACTTGTATCACCCAGGTGTTGCTTCAGGGCTCCTCCAGTTAACAAGGTGAGAGATGTAAATTCTCTCTTCGTGCTTTAGCCATTGGTTTGTCACAGCTGCCTGCCAGTGGTAGCTCACATGCTCCCTCCTTCCACAGACTGCAAAATTTTATTTCAGTAGGGAAAAACAAAAACAACATTAAGAGAAGATGAAAGCCCAAGTCAAATCTTCAAACCAATCAGAACTCAGAATAAATGCTGGCTGCCTTTGACTTCTGTAATGTGTGTCCTTCCCACACAGGCTGCAATACTTCAAGAACTGCTCTGGAGTGGAGCCCTTTCATGGGTTCAGAGGTCATGCCAGAGGCCTGCTCCAGAACAGGGTTCTGATGGGGTCACCTCTGCCTTTGGACATCCAGCTTCTCCAGCATGGAATCCTCCATGGACTGCTGGTGGTTTTGTGCTGCACCGTGAGCTCCTCCACAGGTCCCAGTCTCTTGGACTCAAGTTCACACTGGAGTTCCAGCCTGTCCAGTACAGCAGCACAGGAGCACAGACTACCCTGAGCACCCTCCAGCACAGGCACTTTGCCATGGCTGTCACCAAACTGTTCAGGCACAACACACTGAGGTGACCAGCAGTGTAGCCAGCAGCAAAATCAGAGCAGACACTTGCAAACACAGGTTCCAACAGACAGACGGGAAAGCCCCATGGCAAGCACAGTAGCCTGCCAATTAATAGCTAAACAGCAGTAACAGCTACAAATTCAATGTAGCACATTCCAACCAATCTGCCGCTATTTCAACTCTTCATGCACTACACTGGGTGCCAAAACAGCTGACATTGTATAACTCCAGCTGTTCTTTTTTCATTTTAATCACTTGTTTTTCTTAAATTTTATTCTTCTCTCCTTGTTTAGTTTTTATTTTTTCTCTTTTCCTTACAATTCAATATTGCTACTATTATTAGAATTTCTGACTTATTAAACTGCTGTTAGTTACCTCAGCCCATGAGTTCATTTCTCACTTTCACACTTCCAGTTCTTTTCCTTTCCCACTGGGGTGAAGGAGTGAGAGGGACTGAGCAGTTAGCAGTTAGTTGCCAGCTAAGGTAAAACTACAACAACTATGTTTATTGTAAGTATATTTGGCATGATTATTTTCCCTTCAAGTAGATTACACAATCACGGAATCTATTAGTTTGGGAAAGACCTCTGAGATTATCAAATCCTACCTTTTACCCAAAACCACCATATCTGCTAGAAACAACCATGTCAACTAGGCCATGCCACACCTAGCTTTTCCTTGAAAACACACCTACAGGAATAGTGACTCTACCATCTCCCTGCACAGCTCATTCCAAGGTCTAATCACCCTTTCTGTGAAGGAATTCTTCCTAGTTTTCAATCTAAATCTCCCCTGAAACATCTTAAGACTATGTCCTCTTGTCCTGTAACTGGTTCCCTGGGAGAAGAGACCCCTCCTGGGTCAGGGAGTTGCAGAGAGTAATAAGGTACCCCCTGAGCCTCATTTTTTTCAGGCTAAATGCAGCCATATTCCTCACCTGCTTCTCAACAGACCTGTGCTCCAGACCCTCCAATGGGCTTCCAGAAGTGGAGTGGCCCAGAGCTGGACACAGGATTTGAGGTGTGGCCTCCCCAGTGCCAGCCCAGGGGGATGGTGACTGTCCTGCTCCTGCTGCCCCACTATTGCTGGCACAGACCAGCTGTCCTTGGCCTTTGTGGCCACTTGGGCACAGCTGGCTCATGCTCAGCTGCTATCAACAAGCACCCCCAGGTCTTTTCCACCAGGCAGCTTTCCAGACACTCTGCCCCAGCCTGTACCAATGCAGGCTTCTTTTGTGGCTGAACCTCAGACCACTGACCTCTACCCATCAATCCAGCTTTCCAGATCCCTCTGCAGATACTTCCTGCCTTGTAGCTGACCAACACACCCACCCAAATTGGTGTTTTCTATGAATTTGCTGGTGTTGGACTCAGTCCCTTCATCCAGGTCATCAATTAAGATATTAAACAGAACTAGGCCTAACACTGATCCTGGGCCAGCTGGATCCAGCACCATTCACCTCCACTCCCTGGGCCCAGCCATCCAAACAGTTTTTAACCCAGCTAGAGTGAACCTGTCCAAGCCATGGGCTGCCAGCTTTTCTGGGGAGATGGAATCAAAGGCTTTGCTGAAGTCCAGGCAGACAACACCCACAGCCTTTCTCTCCTCTGGCCGGTGGGTTACCTGGTTATAAGAGGAGATTTTTATGCCACTGGTATCCCAGAATTACTTTGTAAAGCTGGGCCACCATTAGTAGACATAATGTGTTTAAGAATTTGCAGTGTTTCTGAAGTTGCTACATGTATAAAATTTTTATCACAGTAACAGGCGAATTCCAAGGCAATTCTGCTGTCAGAGGCCATGGGGGTCAGGGCAACAGGCAGGGCAGGGCAAGACAGGTCTTCACCAGCTGTGACCACACACAAACTTTACCACATCCCAGTTGTTTTCAAACGTCTTTATTGCATAAACCTACATATTTATGTCTAGCTATCCCAATCAAATAGATATTCAATGTTCCCCCAAGACTTGCAATATCTGTAGGCAGATGGAGAAATTCTGTCTATTGTTTCTAGTCTTCTGAAGTTGACACATAATTCTCCCAAAACACCACCCACTTCAATTTCTGAGCTGTGCAATCCAGTCTAATCAAGATCTCATTCAAAAAAGAGAATTATGTAAGTTCCATAATGAAGCTTTGGGGTTGCTTTTTCTTTCTTTTTTTTTTTTTTTTTTTTTTTTTTTTTTAATAATCTGGGCATAGCTTTTTAGATACAAACATAGAGGAAGAGTTTAGCTCATTTTTCAGGAGTGTTCATTTTCTAACAGCCTGCAAGAGCTAAACAAATTTTAATTACTATTGTAATTTAATTGAATGATGAGAAATACAAGGAAGCAGAAGGGTGCCTCTGGCCTATGCAAGGATTTTAACACTGAGTGTCACTGTTGCTTCATGGAAGGGAAGCACAGTAACCACCTGTTGAGGCATAAAAGCAGAATGAAATATTACATCAGCAATTATCAGCTGTGAAATCTTCACTGCATAATGTCAGAAGGCAGATGTAACTAACGGTTCATTTCTTCATTAGAGCTACTTATATTTCATTAAATTAGAAGTCATAAAACCAGTAATGTGAGATGCCTGAAAGCTACTACAACTTAGTCTTGGAATTAAGCAGTAAAATCCCCTCAATTTATGATAATAAGGGTTTATTACACACATAGCATAGCAACAGATTATGACATTTTTAATTCTTATCTCTCTGCATATTTAAGTAGGCCACAAAGACTGGTGACCAAGATAAGTATGGTATTTAAGTTTGAACTGCAAGGGAACAAAGAATTTTTAAAGCTTTCATGTTGTATCTAGTCCTGATACCCCTTAAGTGCATGTTCATCTGTATTTCAGGGCTGACCTTTGGAAAACTGGGTCTATAATCTTTGACTGTATTTCCAGTGTTGTGACATAATAGTTATTTCGCTTAAGGATGTTTAAAGTAGAATTAGTTCATTTACTTAGGAAATTATAACACTGTGTGATTTAGTATGTTTATTCCCTTTGCATAACTTTGCTTGCTGTGAAGTGGTGTGTTAGAAATAGAAGAAAGGAAATAGCAGAATATCCATCTTGGCTTAGAAAAAGATTAAAGTTCTTTTGTAAAATCCTGGTTGTTTCACTATGTTCTGGTTTCAGCTGGAATATGCTTAAGTTTCTTCACAGTGGTTTGTAGGGGACTGTGTTTTGATTGGTGACTGAACAGTACTTGAGATATTTTGTTTATTGCTAAAAAGGGCTTACAGAGATCCCTGTAAGAACTTTTTCTGCTTTTCTCTCCATCCTACCAGTGAACAAGGAATTGGAAAGGGACTCAGCAAGGACAGGATACCACAGACGGTGACATCACATTCTGCAGTGAAGTGAGGGGAGATGCAGGGAGACAGTGACATTAACCGTGATGTATGTTTTTCCTCCTAAGTCACTGGAGCCCTGTTTTCCTGGGAATTGCTGAACATCTGCCTGCCCTTGGGAAGAGAATTAGCTCCTTGTTTGCTTTGCTTCCACATTTACCTTTTAAAATGCTTTTATCTGCATCCAGGAGTTTTCTCATCATCACCCATCCAATTCTCTCCCCCATCCCACTGGAGCAGTGAACGAGGGGCTGTGTGGGTTTCAGCTGCTGGCTGGGGTTGCACCCTGACATGCCTTTGATCTGTGTGGGAGTGAACGGATGTTCCTCAGTTCTCCATTCCTGAAGACCTTACAATTTTATCAAGCTCAAAAGTGCACCACTGTGGAACAGTAAGGTATTGTTGGTGGAGGGTAGATCTCCTCAGCTAAGAGACTAGATTAGGTTAACCCACTCCCTGGATTGTTCTCGCTTCTGCTTGGGCAGAGTCGTGGAGATGCAGAAAACGCCCTTCCTCCTGGCTGATTTTGCCACAGAGAAGAATACATAGTTGCTAGCTGTCCTGGTTTCGAGGACATGTGTCTGCCAAGAAAGGCAGGAGCCTCTGCTTGAAATTCAGAATGTAAACCCCCTCCTTCAAATTATTATAATTTTGAAATTAAAAGGCTCTCAGGTAAAGATATGGGACATAGGAATAACAATTCTTTACTAGGAAAACTAAAATAGAAAAGCAGTATAATAAAGAACAAACCCAAAACACTGACAGAGTCAGAATACAACCTGACACCCTGTCAGTTAGGGTGTTGGTAGCAGTCCCATTAAATGGTGACTGCAGTCCCCCTGCAGTGGCAGATGTGGTTCAGTTGAAGCAGTGGTTTTGTAGAAGAGTGGAGTTTTCCTCTGTAATCCAGCTTTGGTGTTCAAAATCTAAATTTTTATCTAGGTAAGAAAGGCTTGGCTCCTCCCCCATGGCTGAAGCATCTCCCAGTGGGATGATGTAATTTTATCAGTCATGCAGTGGGACTTAATGGCTTATTAGCACATGATATTTCCTGGAGGGAGGATGGGTTGTGAAAAGGTAAAGATGACTGTCCCACCATTGGCAGATAATATGTCCCATGGAGATAAGGATCAACAGATGGTGATAGAATACACATTTCTGGTCACATCCTGTATGCAACCCAAGACAGTGGCAACAACAGAGAGAGTGTCGACTGTGCTGCACTGGATGAACAGGGAAGGAACTATAGGCATAGGAGTGAGGAAAAAGGGAAAGGACGAAAAATAAAAAAAGGGGAGAGCAGTTATCTTCCTTCAGCCTCTACTTTCAAAATGGCTCTTATCCTGAAAAACATAATAGAGACTCTTAATCTGTGCATTGTGGGAGATTGTATTTTTGAGGATTCAGTGGAAAAGCTGGCAAGATTTCAGAAGTCATATGTTTGGTGAATTGCATCATAAAATTTTCTAAACACACTGTTCTTCTGGAAAAAAACTGATTCTTTGGATGGTGGGAGGAATACTTCAAAGGATAAGTTCCCCCAAGACCTGCTGCATATGAAAATACAGAATTTTCCAGCATAGAGATAAGATCTCTGATTTCACTGAAATCAAAGAGTTCACACTTAGTAACAGATGCCAGTTTCAGACACAGCACAAGCAAAAAGTGAAACATCATGAAATCTGTAAGGACATAATGTTGAATTTGAGTCTAGTCAAATTCTGGTTTAATATTCTTTTCCTTTCTAGGATATTAAGGAATATAAAAAGTCTATCTAATTTTAACTGACTTGCATACTTAATTGAAAATGGCAGTCAGGATCTGTCTGTTCTTGATTTTTTTTCTTCTGTTGGCCGGTGTTCTGTTGTTGCCCTAAATGTGGTATTTATATATATTATCAAATACTATATCCTGCCAGAACCATAAGATAACACAGCAGTTCCCATTATGATTTTTTTTTTCAATAAAAGTATCTGGTTCTGTACTCTAATACGAAATTTTTAAAATATGTCTCAGTATTTGTTGTGGTTTAACCCCACCAGCAGCCCAGCGCCACAAGGACAGTCTCTCACTGCCCCACCAACAGGATCAGGGAGAGAATCAGAAGGGTCAAAGCTACAAAACTCATGTGTTGAGCTGCAGAGAGTTTAATAGCGAAAGCAAAAGCCCACGCACACAAGCGAAGCAAACCAAGGAATGAATTCTGCTTCTGTGGTTGAGCAGGTGTTCATCCATTTCCCAGCAGAGCAGCAGGCCCCATCACACCAAATGGTGACTTGGTGAGGACAACCCCTCAATCCAAACATCCCCCACTTCTTTCTTCTTCCCCACCTTTATTCACTGAGCCTGATGTCACAATGCCTGGAAACCCCTTTGGTCAGTTTTGGGGTCACCTGTCCTGGCTGTGTCCCCCAGTCACCCACACACCCCCAGCTCTTGCCAGCATGGCAGGTGTGAAAAGCAGGAAGGGCCCTGACTGTGCAATCCCTGCTCAGCAATAACAAAAACATCTTGTATATGACTCTGTGTTCAAGCCCAAATCTAAAACACAGCCTTGTACCAGCTACTGTAGAAATTAACTCGACGTCAGCCAAAATCAGCAGTGTTTAGATGAAAGGTTTGGCTACTTATTGATACCTTGCAAGTCATAGTCTTCATTGCCATCACTGTATTGTCTAGTTCTTAATGTATCTCGTGGTTGAATGGAGGCTGTGAGTCTCTTACTGCATCTCAATTTCAGGGCACTTCAAGAGGAAAAGGAAGGTTAATGTCACTACTTTGATGATATTTGGGTAGTATATACTGTGAATTATATGTTTGCACAGTTATTTTGCCTTTTCTTATTTGTTCTGCAGATATAATCATCTGATGCTCAAATGTCATCTAAAGTTCTACTTTGCTGGAAGGAAAAAAGCAAAAATATGACACATAATTTCAACCCATTGAATTGCAATAGTTTGCATTCTGCTTCCATAATGACCTGCCTGTGTTGACAATACACAGTATGCATATCTGGAACTGCTTAGCAGTCAGGGCCTCTTGCATAACTGTAATCTTAACTGCCTATCTCTCATTACAACAAGGGAAATAGTTGAATGGTTTCATTAGTGTTTTGCCCAAAATAATATCTAGTGTGTTAGGTAGTAGTAACCTTATTCCCTAAGGTAGAAGGCAAAATCTGGAGATCCCCTTCATTATCTCATATAATGTATAAATCAGAAAGATCATCAAAATAACCAGTTTTTTGTTCATTTGAGATGATGACCCCTCCCGTTAACTTATAAACCCTTGAACTTGTAAATGTGAAGTATGGTATGCCTGAAGATGGCAGTATATGATTTGGAAGAATAAATCCTGGAGAGAAATGCAGCTTGGATCCTGTTTTATTATTCATCATACCATGGCACCTAAGTGACAGGCTGTCAATAATTAAAGGGAGGGTAGGAGAAGAGAGGGCACATGTTTTGTAGTCTTCTGACCTGCCGTAATTTCTCCTTCTCTCTCAGCATAAAGATTCTCTAGTGAGTGAGTAGTAATAATCTATTTTCAGGCATTACAACACTTGCATTCGATCCTCCAGAAATCTTTACCTACGAAATCCCTAATTTCTTTGTTTTTTCTTTTTAATAAATTGCCAATTCAGGTTTTCCTTCCATGAAGTGATGAAGATAAAAATATCACTATAATGTTTCCATGTCACAGTTTTTGTGTTTGAGCATTCATTGAATTTAGTATCCAGGTATTTCAAGGTTAGCTATGAACCACCATATTTAAGTTAAAATCTGATGCAGCTACAAAAGTGCTGCAACCATAGGAGAAAAAGGAGATAGCTTACTAATTATTCTCCCTAGATATTTTTTAATAATTCACAAAGTAATTACAGTTGCCTTGTAGCGAATTTCTTCTTTACAGAAGCATAATGTGAAAAATCATGTGTAAATAAATAAACAAAAAACCAACACAAATCAAAATAGAAGTTATCTTAAACAGAAATCTCGGCCCGGTTTATTTTCATTTGTGGAAATCCTGTCTGCACTATGCATGTGTGTTTTTTTCACCATTCCAAATAATTTTTAAAAGGATTACATGAGTGTAAGAGCCTCTTTTCATTGCTTTGGTAAAAGACTGCACAATACTCCCAAGGTCAGTGCAACTGGAAAGTGGACATAATAACTACAATGCTTCTGGCTGCTAACAGACTCAAGAAATTAGTTTCTGGTAATATGATAACCTTTTCCTACCTATGCTGGTTGCTTCCAAAGTAGAATTGTGGTTCTCAGACTGGGGTTTGAGTCTTGCAAGATCAGAAGAATGGTAACTAGTGAGGTTCCACAGGGCTCTTAAGCCCGTGTTCTACAACATATTCATAAATTACTTGGACAAAGGATTTGAAGGTACAATAAGTTTGCAGATGGTACAAATGGGGAGGAACTGTTGACTCACCCAAAGGTGGTGAGGCCCTGCAAAGAGACCTCAAAAAATTGGAGAGATGGGCAGTCACCTGCTTGGTGGAGTTTAACAAGGATAATACTGGATTCTGCACCTGGGATGGGGCAACGCTGGATGTATGGGGATTGGGGAATGAGAGGCTGGAGAGCAGCTCCATGGAAAGGGACCTGGGGATCCTGGTCCCTGGCAAGCTGGATCTGAGCCAGCAGTGCCCTGGCAGCCAGGGGCTGTCCTGGGGGATATCAGGGACAGCATCACCAGCCAGGTGAGAGAGGGATTGTCCTGCTCTGCTCTTCACTGGGACAGCCTCACCTCCAGTGCCGGGGACAGTTTTGGGTGTTGCAATGTACAAAGGTTATAAAGCTGTTAGAGAGTGTCCAAAGGAGGGTCATGAAGATAATGGTCTAGAGGGGAAGGAATAGGAGGAACAGCTGAGGCCCCTTTCTCTGTTTATCCTGGAGGAGACTGGAGGGAGACCTCAATGGGGCCTTCAACATACTCACAAGGGGTAGAAGAGGGGCAGACACAGATCTCTCCTCCTAGGTGACCAGTGACAGGACCTGAGAGAATGGCCTGAAGTCGTGCCAGGGGAAATTTACAATGAGCACAAGAAAATGTTTTCACCCAGAGGGTGTTTGGGCACTGGAACAGTAATTTAAAAATCATTAAAGTAATTTAAAAGCATTTGAAAAGACAGGAGGAATTTTTAAAAGCTGTGAAGTGTTTCAGGGGATGGCTACCAAGCAGCATTCATACATGTACTTTTAAGAGCAAACAAGCAAATCAACTACATCATTGCTGTTCCTGCCTTATACTTCCAAGGAAGAGGAGCAGAAAAATTACATTGTAGGAAAATTAGATTGCCATCAGGCACAGGCAGAGAATGCAATCTGTCTAGGTATAGGATGTCTAAATATAGAAGTATATGCCAAAATCTTCCAACACCTCCCAAGAGAAATTCTCTGGTTTTTTTTTTTTTAATAAAAAATAAATGTGACAATTTACAGGATTCTATCTCGATAACACCCAAGATAGCAAGTAAATAGTCCATGCTAACTTTCCATGAAGATGGATGTTTGAATGATCACTTACAAACAAAATTTGTAACAAATCTTTATGATAAATTCATAAATTAATAACATCATTCATGTTATGATATCTTCCTTTCATGTCTGGTCTATTCTTCATCTCTTTGTCCTGCCCACCAATGTTTGTTTCAAGCAGCCAAATGACAGAATGGCTGAAAATAAATTACTCACACTGCCAAAGTATTCTGCCTAGTTAGAGTTTTTCTATTTAGCTGATAGCATAAACTTAAAACCTTGGCAGATGTATGTTTATATATTAAGTATAATAAAAAACTTTTATATTGATGAAATATTTTTGAAAAAGTAGTCTTTGTAGCAACATTTTTAAGCAATGTCAGCTCCATTCAGTCTTTGTCTTTGAAGAGAAACTGAGATCTTTGCCAGAATCTGTGTTAACTACTGCTGTCAGAAACCTATAGGCAAACTTGCCCTTCATCTGGAAGTAGCAGCTGCAGCACTAACATTTCAGAGAAACTGTATCTCTCAGTAACCTCTCAAGGTTTCCTCACCTTCCTCCCTTAAGAGATATTCTGTTAAACATTATTACTCCTGCAAAATGTATATCTTTAAAATTGAAGAAATATCTAACAGGCAAATATGAAAAGTTAGGAAGATGAGTGGCACCTTGGCATGCTGTATTAATGCTATTGTTAGGATAGTTTCTGCATTTTGCACATGTTAGTAAGAGGCGACATAATGCTAAAGAGTTGACATATGCTGAATGGAATGCACACATCTTCCCCATCGGTATGCCAGAGAAATACATGATCTGTATTATGAGATCAGCTAGCCTAACTAGAAAAAAGAATGCATTTCTCTTTGGATTTCATGGTGTCCCATGGCTGAGGGATGATAGAGAGTACAACTGGTTGATAGAAAGTGCATAAAGCAAGCTTTGTGTATTTCATGTGGATCTTTTAACCTTTCCTACCAGTGTATTTCCAAAGAGAGGTAGAGATTGAAGACATCAAGGCTCTGCCTTTGTATGGAACTGTCCCTTTTGCAATACTACACTCAGGTTGTTAAATGTTGGATAGACGTTCCCAACTCCTCAGGTTTTATCCACGTACAAGGTCCAGCATAGCTCTCTGGGACTTTGGGTTATAGGGTCAAGTCCTGAATTATGTACTGCAACAATTCTCCTGCACTAGAAGTTTAAATGAGAGACCTTGCCACAAAAGTTCCTCGAGTGTGTAGGGACCAACGAGACAGCTGTGGACAGCTGATGCCTCCTGTGCTCCATGCAGGAGTTGCAGAATTTGCTGCTGATTCACTTTCTGGATGCATTTGTCTAACTATATGTGGTGTATGGACCTGGTGTAAAAAGAGCCTGTGATACAGCTGGTTGGCATTAGCTGTGCCAGGTAAATGGAATCCCAGCCTGAGAGAAAGCCTTTAATGCCACTTTCAAGGAATTGAACAGGACCATAGGCTTCTCTCCCATGTGCATCAACATGCTGTAAAAGATGTGCTCTTTTTGCTGCTCAGGCTCAACTTCTCCATCAGAGATGTACTGTGAAATTTGTCTACTTGAGTTTAAATATATAGGGGACAAGTTGGAGAAAAAGGAAAAAATTGTGAGGCTTCGTATAGCTAAAGGAACAATGAGATGAAATAAGTGAGCATTTGGACAGATTTGCTCCAAGAATTAAAGCAGGAGAAGTTTAACTTCTTGATATAGATTTCTTCATAAGAAAAAAAAAAAAATCCACGAAACAATTGTCTGAAAATGTTATATAGAAATGTGATTCTTGCTTTAACTGCCCAGGGTGTTAAAGACACATTGAAAAGTTCTTTAGGTGGTCCAGAGGATTGTTGAAAACTGGTGCCCATTGTAGATTTTGATCATTTGGGAGAAACATTTAGCCTTGAGTCTAACTTAGGTTTTGAAAGTGTGTCTTGGGTAAAAACCCAGACCATCAAAGTACCTAAGGAAAAAAGTAAATCTGTTCTTTCATTGTCCATATAGATAAAAATATCCTCTTTTGCCCATCTGAACCCTGCTAGGCAGTGTCTGCTTTCTTCTAAATGTACATTTAATACTCTTGTTGCAATCCATAAAGTACAATATATTCTTCTTTTACCTGTGAGTGTGCAGGAAACTGTCCAGCCCACAGGCAAATATCATTCAGAAGTTTCAGAGAGGGATGGTTACATTTTGGAATACAGGTGCAAAACAGCACGGCATGGCTCTGGTGGTTGCGTAGTGTGCTATTGTAGGAAATCATCAACAAATAACTTCATGCCAGGTTTTTCAAGAACTAGAGCATATGCTACCTAATTTTGCAAAATGACATGACTTCTGAATTTAATATTTATTCATCTTCTTCTCACAAACATACTTCTTGTCTTGTTGCAAAGTGGGATTATTTAGAAATAATTGAACAAATTTCTTGTCACATACAATATCCCTTTACTGCTTCAGAGGCATTCTCTAAATTGCATTTATTTGGATAGTAGTACCTAATATTCATAAATTAAAAATCTGTATTCCCCGTAGATTTTTGTAGTGTCTTATTCTCCACTTTGTATCTCAATGTAAATTTGAGTTGTTTATCATTATGTTTCCTGGTAAATCTTCAGAATGAAGTTCTTTACTCACGCAAATGCTTTGATCATGAAATAAGTGTTTAAAATTAGCTAAGTAACTTTCAGTATAATTAACATATAAATAAAATGGCCCTGTAGTGCCTTATGCTCTTCCAGAATGTTTTGTGCACTGGCAAGTCTTTGAAAATAAAACATATTATTTTAACATCTAAGATGCCCTAGATATATCATTACAATTTCTGTGCAGTAGGTGCTGGAAATTATCTGTATGAAATCAAGTTGTACCAGTTGTAGTCATGTTGAAAGATGTACAAATGATGGAGCGACTGGTGTGAAGCTGTGGTTCTGAAAAGAGGAGAGCCATAACCTAGAGTAAAGACCAAAAGAAGGTGCACCTGCCCTGTGTCATCTTACTGTTTTCTGCATTGTTTTCTGAGTGTTTAGGTACTTATTGTTTTAGGCTTGTCAGTACTAAAATGGGCTACACAGTGCAGCACTAGTTGAAGCGTGATTATTAGGGAAGTTCTACTCCCACGGGAACCTCTACTGGCAAAAAGTCAATTAGTCCTACCTGCTACTCTTCAAGTCCTCGGGTGTAGGAATAGGTCATGCACAAAGTAATCGTGCATTTCTTCCTTAAGGCAGATGCATTTAACATTCAAAGCACTTTTTTTCTAAGATGAATAGCATTTAAAGTTTAAAAAACCCCGAACTTCTTCTTTAAAGTTTTTTTAAATATAATTAAAATCAGAGGCTGCTGACTAAAGCTTTGATCTGAATGCAAAAGAATAGTGAAATACCATAAATTCACTTTGCTCTTTCCCATTTGAGCTGGCACACCTACAGGTACACCAAAACAGAATGCAGTAAGCCATAAACTTGGAGTTTTTTGTAAATAAAAGTATTTTAATGTTTCTTCACAAATCAGAGAAATAAGATGTGTTGTTAGCTCATCATTTTACTTGCCTGTTCACAAGATATACCACTTTTCCTATTTAATTGTAAAGTATGCTCATACACGTCATGGGACACTTTTCATAACAATAGATGAACTGGGTTCCTCTAAGGATACTTATCTTTTGGGAGTTAATTCAAAAGGTAAGCCTCCTGTTCACTTCCTTGTAGTCCATAGCTCTGAAACAGCTTTGCTTTAGGAAAAAATTTAATGTTGGCACTAGCACTCACAGCCACAAGCAAGAAGAGAAGACAGAGGGCTTTTCTGCTGTCCAGGCCATTTGGAAATATTAGCCAACACTGAAATAGCAATGCCTTCAAAAGTGTAGGGAAGAAGAAAAAAGAATAATGTGAGCCTTCCTGAGCTTACTGAGTGAGTTATACACAGCAAGTGTGACTCATGCAGGACTAGGTGACTTCTAAAGATTAATGAACTCAGATTCATGTTACCGTGAAGAGAGAAAAAACTCTGTTATCTACATGCACAGAAGGGGAATATGAGGCACAGACGGGATAAGACAGCCTATAGTCACATAGGAAAGCTGTGGCAGAGTAAGAAATAGGATGCAAAATTTGCCAGTCATTTACCACGATCTACTTACTTACCTCATTGCCCCCATAATGGGGGCTGGGAATTAATTTAGTTCCACATCTTAATACTCATAGAAACTCATGTGGGGGAAGAGAGGTGAAGTGTTCAGGACTGTCCTGCTTCCCTGAATAACACAGTCTCTGAGACAAATCCTAAAATGCTGGAGTGTCTTATAATGTCTGAGATGATTCAACTTCATTAGGATTAAATGTTCTGAAGACTTCATGATGTAATGTGTGTGAAATAATTTGGAGATGAAAAGAGAGCTGCTTCCAGTTTGAAGAGATTTATTTTGAGACTTCAGACAATTTTATATTACTTTTTGACACACAACTTGTGATCTATCAGCATGAAAAGCTTCAGACTATAAAAAAATCAAGGCTTAATTAGTATGTAGATGGAAAATTATAAACCCATCCTCCTTCCTCATCTGCACTGTACTTGATTTGACAGCATTTAAAAGTCATTACTGGATTTTATTTTTTTATAACTTTTACAGTATTTTATCCAGTATTTCCCAGCTTTTTGATTCACGAGCAATGTGTTACTACACAAGCTCTGAAAAAAGATTTTTTGAACAAAAGTAATTCATCTGTCCTTGCAGTTCACACTGACTGAACGCAATTATCTGTTGCCATTTTCATGTTACTTGCTCCACAGTTTGCCAAAGATCAAGAAAGAGTTGAAGGCAACGTATTCATAAGAGTAAAACGTTGGAAAAATTAACTATAGTCTGGGACTTGGAGACAGTAATTGTGGAGTTTGATTTTGGCTGGCTGCCAGATGACCACTCAGCTGCTCTCTCACTTCCCCTGCTCAAACTATACACGAGAGAAAAATAAAATGTATAAAAGCATTGAGAAAACAAGATTAAAGACAAAAACTTTATTTACCAGTCACCATCATGGACAAAAACTATCTGCCCACCAATGTTGGAGTGTGAGCATTCAATGCAATAATAAACTCCTTGGTGCAGAATAATTTTGTTCCTCTGTTAGGAGTTAGAGGCTGCTCTGTATGGTTTGTGAAAATAATCGCATGATGAAACTGCCATAAATACCCATTTAGAATAGACTAGAACAGAAATGGAACAGAAAAAATAGAATAGCATATTTCAGTTGGAAGATATGTACATCCCAATCCAATTTTCTGACCACCTTCAGGGCCCAGAAGTTATAGTACGAAGGCCATATGTGCAAATACTTGCTAGGCACTACAGACTTGAGGCAGGGTGGGGTTTCCTCTCCTGCTGGCTGAGGTGGAGCCTGCTGTCCACCAACACCCCTTAGACCCCTTTCTGCAGAGCTGCTGTCCAGCCAATCCTCTCCCAGTTCAGGCTTGCTGGCCAGATGCAGAGAATCTGACACTTGCTAAATTGAACACCAGTCATAATTAGCCAATGTTCAATCTATCCAGGTACTTCTACAAAAGCCTTTTGTCCCTCAGGAGAGTCAATAGCATTTCCAGCAAATGTGCTTGTGGTGCATCCAGCCTCTGCACTCAGATAATTGATGGATGTATGGAATAGTAGTGTTCCCTATAGTATTGAGCCCTTAGGAGAACTGCTGGTGACTGGTCTTCTGCAAAATGTTGCCTCATTTGCTGCAACACTTGAGTCCTGCCTTTCAGCCCATCCTTCACCCAGCTCACCACACAACCAGCTCATCTCACAGTTGGATCACTTCTTCAGGAGGATTGTGACACAATAAAAGCCTTTACAGAGCAAAAGGTATCATGATGATATGTACCCTTTAATTAATATTTCTTCAGTGTCTTTAGTACTCATATCCCTCAGGACAGACAGATGATTTGCAAATCAAGAAGTTATGCTGAGTACCTTACTCTTTTTGCAGTCCTCACAGCTTCTTGCTCTGGGTGGCAAGCTCCTTCTTTTTCAGTAATTTGTGCAGCTGCTGATTCATTCAGAGTCTGCTGTATCTTGACAGTGTTCAGTGGGGTGTCTGAGCTACAAAGAAGAAGGTGCTTCTTTGCTCTGCCTGAGGTTGCTCTGTGTCTGAAGGGAAAAGCTCATCCTCTCCCTGTGGGTCTCTGCAGCATGGGCTGGCACAGAGGATGATGACAGGTTACAGGGCAAGACTGGGTAAAGAAAAGTGACAGAGGGCAAATTGAAACTCTGACTTTCCATACAGATTTGGAGAGTCCTGAAAGTCCATGGCAAGTCAGGAGGCCAATAAAAGATTTTCCATCTCAGTATGAGCCTAAATTAGATTAATGCCTTGCCATGGACTTTCAGGACTGTCCACATCTGTACAGAAAGTCAGTTTCAAACCTTTAGCTGCAGTCTGTCTACATTTCCTCTGGGTTTTATAAAAACTTTGCCTTATCCTAGTTTGTCTTTAAATGAAAGACAGCTTTAAACATTCAAAACCACTTTGTTGTACAGGTGGAGCTACTTCAAAATTCTCATCAAACCATTTTCACTGTACTTATATAGTTATGTATTACTACTTCTGTCATCTTGCTTATGTCACAGTGCTTTCAAAAAAGGGAATTGTTGTTTGTGTAACATGTATTTATTATTGGTAGTCTATTTCCTCAATATTTTGTAAAACACTTTGAAGGGACTCATTAGTGGGATAGAGATATCATTAGTGAATATACCAGCTGAATATATGTGAACAGGATGATCTAATTTTGTTTATAGCTTCACAGATGACAGAAATGAACACCATAGGCCAGGGTTAACATGAAATTATTTTTGCTACATTCAATAAGTCACAGAGAATTAAAATATGGATCTATATAATAGAAAAAAATCCTCAACCCACCACCCTTCTACCACATTAAGCCTTTTCCTTGTATTACAGCTTTTAGAAAAACTTAATTTCTCTCTAGGAAACAAACAAAAGGTGGAAGGAGTGCAAGAACCCAAAAGTTGAATCCCATTCCAAATTTCACTGACAGTGCGTGCTTGGTAGGGTCTATTACAATGCATGCAGCAAAGCATTTTTTTCTCTTTTTTTCCCCTCTTCTGAGATGTTGTTACTGTATTGTTTGCAGTGCTTTCTTCCTTGATGATGTGTACCATCTATGATGCTTGGGTCGACCTGCCTCTTTTCCTCCTGTTTTTTGCTGGTGGGGCCACAGTGACTCCAGGGGGACATCACAGAGGATACCAGAGGACCAAAAAGGAGTGCTAAATGTGATTCTGCAATTGCAGAGGGTTCCTAGGCAAGATGTGCTTCTGTGGGCCTAAAAGGTTTGCCTCTTGCTGTGAAAGGAAGATTCAAAAAAGACGGGTTTTTATTTTCCTTTATCCATTTGGAAATAATACGAAATCTAAAACACAATTTGGGACTTGGTTTCCTCTCCATACATGAGTTTGTTGCAGCCACTAGAAGTACAAGTAAGTTACATGGGATGCAAACATTTAGTCAGGGAAGTGATTTCAACTGAACAACTTCACATAGTTTATTTACTAGTTCTTATCATAGCTTTATAGAGATTTGTCTTCCACTGAGTTATTAAGAAAAATATCAAAATCCTGGGCCAAATTTTTTTCAGAGAAGTCTGTGTGCCTAATTCAGTGTCCTTGCACATTTGATACCATTTTAAAATCAACCAGAAAGAATTTTTAATCTGAGTGTTTCTTGCACTATTAGTAGTTCATACATAAAGGAATTATAAAGTATCATGGACAGACGTAATGTTGTGCTAAGCAACTTAAGATAAAGAAGTTACCTGCAAAATCCAGGTCTATAATCATCAATACACTGTCAAGCTTTTAGACAAACTTTTTTTGACAGTAGTACAGGGCTTTTCTTGCAGTGAAATTATCTTGTACAGATTTGTTTGTTTCTTGGCCTCTTCATTTGTATTCTTCTGTCATACTCTCAAGGCTATCAGTCTTGGGACTAGGAGCAATTCTGTATTTAACTGCCTTTTATATTATTAAGGAATATTACTGTTATGATTACTTCAAATTAGAACAGCTTTCTTTATTTATTTTTTAAGGGATATCCGTCTGTCCACAATACCATTCTTCACAGCTATATTCTCCAAGAGTCTTCCAAATGCAAAGTAGGAATTAATATATTTTCTAAACTGACACTGGCAGTTTCTCTGGCTGAATTTCAAATCTCTGTTATCAAGGCGATGCTGTCATTTGTGGAGTCATGTGTGTATAGTACAATTGTTCACCCAACAGTTTTATTTTGGGTCCTTCCATTGTGCTGAGAAATTCAGAGATAAGTCATCAAAATGTTACAAGATTACAGGAAAATCTTCAGCTCTTTGAAATCCCCTCTGGAAGCTGTGGGTGTCATATCCCATGGCACCTGCAGGGGATACTGTACCCTTTGCACCCCTGCTTAAGGTCAAGGGCACATTTGTTCCCCATAGTGTCAGAGGCGCTAGGTACAGAATAAAAATGTATTTTCTACCTTTGGCAGGCAGTGGTCAGCAAGTTACACTGATAATTTTTCAAGTCAAGCTATGAAAGTCAAATATTCACATAATGAAATGACAAGTATTTCTGTTACTATTTAAAAATAGGACTTAAGGAGACCTATATTGTTTCCTTATTTGCAGTGGCCCTTGATTTGCAGGTAATTTTCCACCTGTAACCTGTACTTTCATTTTAAGTGCCTGTTCACTGGCATTTTGTTTCCATACTTTATTTAAAAGCACATTAACTATGATAAACTGCTTTATCAACACATCTGCCTTAAATGAACGTTAACTTCTCTTTAAAGAATATTGGGTTTTGGTATTGCACAAAGTATCTTTCAAGATAATTTCTAATTTTTAGTAAGACTGTTGTGGTGTAACCCCAGCCAGCAATGAAGTGAGATGGGAAGAGAGAATTGAAAGAGTAAGTGTTAGACAAGGCATGGGTTGAGATACAGTCTAATAAGGAGAGCAAAAGATGCATACACAAGCAGAGCAAAACAAGGAATTCATTCACCCCTTCCTGTGGCTGGGCAGGTGTTCAGCCATGCCCAGGAGCGCAGGGCTGCAGTGACTTGAGAAGACAAACACCATCATTCTGAACATTCCCACCTTCCTTCCTCTCCCCTAGCTACACATGCAGAGCATGAAGTGAAATGGCCTGGAATTTCCCTTTGGTCAGCTGGGGTCAGCTGTCCCAGCTGTGTCCCCTCCCCACTCCTTGTGCACCTCCAACCTTCCCACTGGTGGGGTGAGAAGCAGAAAAGGGCTTGGACTCAGTGCAAGCTCTGCCCAGCGATAACAAAAATATCCCTGAGTTACCAACACTCTTTCCAGCACAGATCCAAAACACAAGCCCACACTAGCGACTGAAAGGAAATTCAACTCTGTCAGCCTAATCTAGCACAGTACTTTTAATTTTTGCTTTTACTTCTTTAGTTTAAAAGTGTTTCAAATCATTAGAATAATAATTGCTTTAAGCTTCGTTGTCTTTTTAGAAGATTCAAACTTGGAGTTTGCATGCTGGCACTACATTTTTTATGTAAGGAATATATAAAATTATGAACATTCCCCCTACAGGCAACCACTAATTTTTTGCTTCAGCTCTGTATTTCTGCATATATCTGATAAGTGTTACCACATGCAAAACAAGAGACTTTCATGTTTAAAAGGTAAAAGCCTTTATATAGTTTGAAAGTCTCAGACACCTGTGTTAATATCTGCATAAGAATACTTAGGAAGAAACATAAGTTTAAATGATCAGCTTTGAGCTATAAGAAAGATCATATACTTGTGTCTGGGACTGAATCCTGAACTTGCTGAACTGAATAAAAATTTTGTTAGTAATTAACTTTAAAATGTATTTCTTTTCTGGGAGTTTGTTTCCTGAAATCTAGCAGATTCATCTTGAACAAATACTGCTTATCATTTTAGAGAGACAACAATTTGTACTTGTATACTTAATAAGTAAATACAGATTCTATACTTACTTAAAATTCAATTAGAGCAATTACTTCAGATATGGTGAGCTGAAGATTAAAGCCATATTGCATTATATGAGACATTTGGATGAGCCATTTGCTGTTGAAAAAATATGAGAGAATATAAAAAATGCAAGTTCCAGGTTATAATAATACCGAGATTAATTCCCTGGTGAAAACCATACTAGAGGTTATAATACGAATCTGAGTGAGTTTGCATATTGAGTAAGACCATCTTTAAGTGATAATGGGGTAAAAAAAAAGATACCAGTGGAAGAGTTTAGGCAATCTGAATTGCAGGATCAAGATATATTTCTTATCTGAGTCAATTCTTCATATGGAAATTTATTGTAATAGTTTATACCTTAGAGGAATACAACCTATAGCATTATGTAACACAGCAACCTCAAATTTTCAAAAAGAAAACCAATCCACTATACATCTGTAGGGACAAAGAATTTTTTCCTTTTTCCTCCTTACTGAAAGAGAAGGATAGCATTTTATATGAATACAAAAGGAACTCTGCTGTTCACACAGTCATTACCCTTCTGAAAGAACACCATCTCAATACTTGTATTCAAGCAAATGTAATTTTCCACTTCACTTAATATGGAAGATTTTAATAGGGAAATGTGCAGTAAATACTACTGCATAACCAGCATAATACAGTTTCAAAATAAGTTTCCCCTGAGTGTGCAGAACCCCATGGGTATCAAATGGCTGAAACAATACAAGAGTGACTTACTAAGATTAAACAAGGAAGATGTAACCTAAATATTTTGCCGTGTCATTTCTTTCAGAGGTCACCTGCATGCTGGTGTCCTGAAGGGGAAGTGCAGCTCCACAGTAGCAGAAGGTGGTGGACAGGTGCTGCTGCTGCACCACAGTGAAACCATGCCCCAAAATGCACATCAGCATGAGTCATGATACCCTCTACAGGCATTGTGTGTGAAGGTAGTATGTGCATTTTACAAAGATTGCAAAGTGCTTGTTAACAAATTCTCATTGATGGCTAAAGTATTGTGCAGTTAATATGACAGGTATACTCCACCTGCCTTTACTGGCTTGAGCAAAGCAATTGACATAGTAACTTATACAAGCATTCCCTCTGCTTAAACTTATTAGTACTTTAAGAAATATTTCTAAAATATCAATGCTATGCCACAAATTATAATCCAAATAAATTACACAAAACCTCCTCCTTTGTTAAGGAGTCCCTCTCTCCATCATTCTGTTGACAGTAGACACTACTAGCTTTTCCTCAGTTACTCCAAATTCATTATTTAACACTGTTTTGTTTCCTTTTCAGAAATGAAAAATCTTGTCTTGTTCTATTCAGTCTACCCTGCATTTGGTAAACAGTAGTTTTTATACTGCCCTCTGTTTCTCCCCATAAAAAATTTTGTTGGTTAATAGCTCCAAGTGCAGGGACTGCTGGACTACTGTAAGCTGTTTCTGCATGCTGACTTGTCAGCATCAGTGCTCCTTTGCATTAGACTGAAGCATCAAGTAATAAACTATTTAAATTCTGCTCTCATCCTGTCCTCTAAGAGGTGTTCCCATGAAGAGGTGAAATAATTGGGTTTTTTTCTGTCTAGTTGTTTTCATCTTAGACTAGGGTTGCTTAAGTACCATTCTGTACCTAAGTTTCCATTGAAACAATAATTGTTGAAAACAAAAGAGCTTTTGCTTTTTCTGATAGTGTTTTGATTTGAAGTTTTTTCTACTTTCACAGCATATCCAGCAATGGGTCTTAAAGTAAGACAGTACAAATTCAATTAAAGGGCCATTTGAGAAACTGACTTGAGTTCAGGTAAGTGAAGAAAGTCCAGAATTTCTCATTAACCTATGATGAGCTCTAGAAAGAATTACCTTGAATACACTACTTTTTTAATCTCACAATGATTTAACAAACCTGGGTTCAGTTAGGCTGTGCTAGGCTATGAATGTAAAGTTATATGGAGGGAAAACCAACTGCATTCTGAGCAAGGTCTCTTTTCTGCTTTTGGACAGTTGTATCTTCATCAAAGCAGGAGGCTCTAACCTTTGTTTCAGTAGTGTGAAATAATTTTAGTGCGTTTAATTTTTCAGTCAGTTTCAAAATTGACACAATTATTTTCACAAAATTAATTTTCATTCTTTTTCCAAATGTATGCTCTCAGGAAGATTGTCCATGTAGATTTAACAAACATAATTCAAATACATTTATTTGCTCCGTTTTCCTTTTTAAAACTAAACTTTAAAGCAGTGGGAAGAAAGCCCTGTCAAGTATGTATACTTCATATAGCTAAATCAGAGTATTTCTCTCCCTGTGCTCTGCTTTGATTTCCGGTTAAATGTCTTCCAAACTTTATTTTGAAGTTATTCCTGCATGCAACTGTCCCAAGGAGAAAGGAAGAAAACTAGCTTATCTTCCTCATTTTTTAAACTCAAAATGAATAATTATTCAGCAATAACAGCAAAGTAAAAACGAGTTCCCCTTCTCTACTTTAGTCTTTGTTTAGACCATAGTTTTTGTCTACAGCTACTTTGAAACATGTTCATAATGTTTTTTTTTTCCCTAAATTTAAATAGAATAAAAAAGAGAAGTAGAGAAGTGTCATGGGTTTGAGATAGTGGAATGTACTAGGATTTGAATTATTTAAATTATATAAAGTCACAGGTGCAGAAAATAACTTTAAAATATTTTAATCCCAGAGTATTGAATCAAAAATCACACTCCTGAAATTTGTTCTACACAGCCTTTCCTCTGGCATAGTTGTACTGGTTTGAAGGACAGGTGTCTGTCAATAAAGGCAGAAGTTTTTCTTTGAAATTTTTAATTCCACTCCCCCCAGGTATTATAATTGTTTGAATCAAGGACTCTGAGGCAGAGATAAGGGGGTGGGAATAACAGCTCTTTTACTAATATATCTAACTGTACAAGCAGAAAACAATAACAGTTAATATTGCTAACAGAACGAAATAGATAACTTGGTGTCAGTCCCTTTAGATGCAAGCACGCTGTCTCTGTGCTTAGTCCAGAGCCCGGATTTGCCAGAGGGCAGACGGGAACGGAGGCAGGAGGGAGAGGGGTGGGGCGGCAGCAGCCACGCCGGTCCCGGTGGGAACGGGCTGGAGCGGCGGCTCCTCGCTCACCGTGTGTGTCCGGGTGATCAGCTGTGTCCGCAGAGGCAGGAGGCTGGAACGGGGCAGATGCAGGGCAGGTGATAGCAGAGGGTCTGGCTCTGCTGTGCTCCGGCCGCATGGGCTGCAGACGGGGTGTTCTCCTCCCCACTCGCTGGAAACACGAGTCTCCTCCGGAAGCCTCAGAGGCCCCTCCGGGGGCCGTCCCCACCCAACCCCTTTGTCTGGACCCATCAGAGACCCTGGGTGTAACCCGGCCAGCTCCATTGGCATGATAATGGGAAAAATTCTTTCACTTGACACAGTAATAGAAAAACACTCAACTCCCAACACTAATTTATATTGACTTTTCTGTAGAGAAAAAGTATAAATTACAGGGAAAAATAATAACCATAACAAGGTAGCTAGTATTTAACATTTATCTAGCATATACATCAGAACAATATGTGAAAAGTAAGACTGTGTGCATTGAACATTTCATTTTTGCTGGGCTTTTTTTCTCATTAAAAGACAAAGTTAATTATTGTTCAATTAACCTCATCCTTCAAGTTATTACTAAATACCTGAATTACACTTGTTTTCATATTATGTCCTTGTATCAGTACATTAATTTCTATGCATTTACCTAACATGAAAAAAATTAAATCTCTTTTTCCATACTGCTAATGAGGCTTTGTTTTCCTTCTGTTTCCATGAATTCTCTATACTGCATAGTTAAATGAGTTTTGTTCAGATAGACTTTCTGCATGTCAGAAGAGACATATAAACTTAGTTTGGTGTTCTCTGCTTGACAAATGTCCGCTCGCTTTTTTCCTTGGATACTTTCAGTCAGAAAGAGAGAAAATAGTTACAAAAATCTACCAAATCTAGATAAGTCTTTCAGTAGTCCCTTTATTCTGTCAGCAGTTCTTTTGGGTTTGGGCTTTAGACACCCATTGTCCAGAAATTTTCATCATATCCAATCCTCAGCTATTTTAGACAAGAATGCTATACAATCAACGCTCTACCTTACTTTTGCAAGCAAGCATAAACCCTTGCTATTCCTACTGAAAAATTATCTCAGAATACTTTCAGTAGTCAGAAACAGTCCTCTAGTTTATAACCCACATATACCTTTGAGCATCTTACAACCATTGGTTATTCTGTCAGCATTATCTACAGGACTTTTCCTTTGCTTATTCTAATAATCTTCCCCTACAACTTCTCAGTTTTCTGTCTTAAATCACTGTATTGACCCTTATAATATTCAAAGTAATCTTAATTCTTAATCAGGTCTTGATTCTAATATTGACCTAAGTGTTCCATTAAAAAAGATAAAAAATAACTAATATATACTGGTACTAATGAGACAGAAATGTCAGAATCAAATCTGGTAAGAAAAATAAGTGATAGTTTATTAGGGAGAGTTATTATTTTGAACAAAGTCTGGGATTCTTCTTCCACAAAGAATTGTGGTGAACAAAAAAGCTCTGCAGAGAAAACTTGTACTCCTTCATAAAACCAGAATTCAGAAAGAAGGCAATTAGATAAAAAGGCAAGATGAAATGTATAATAAAAGCAGTTTATTTCAATCTTAATTCTTCTCTCTCAGTTTTCTCATCAAAACTCTCCAATTTTTCCACTTTTCAGCCATTACTTTATTTTCATGCAAATTATTTCTTACCCTTAACTTCTAGAAAGCTGGAATAGAGAATACATGACTATATAAATAAACAAAAGGCTTTAAATTGTGCTCAGAGTCAGTCAGACGAGGGAAATTATAGAGATTGGTTTAGTGAGATGCACATTTTCCTTTTAGCAGGGAAATAATAGCTCTGCCATTATGCAAATCAATGACTTAGAACCACTCAGAGCACAGACAGGGCACAGTGTGAGAAGAAAAAACAGAGTGTGTTTACTCACATGGTGTGAGAGTAAAGACAGATGCAGAGAAGTAAACAGCTCAGCATTTTAAAGTGAAGTGATAGGGGAATGATTTTCAGGAACTGAGCTGTGAATGTTGCTTCATTAAAAAATGGTTTGGACTGTTGTTTTCAAACTTTATCTGTCATGCAGTATTTAGAATAGAGATGTGTCCCAAGAAGGTCGCATAAGCAGAGTACACAAGAAAAAACCTCAGAAAATCAGGATCCTCACACAAAACCACCTGGATAGCTAACGTGTGACAGCCTTTGTGTACAACCAAGAAGATGATCTACTGTAAATATACAAGGTCTTGCAAAATGTTTCCATCCACAACTCTGTTAGTTTCCCTTCATTGTATTCTTATGGAATAACAAAACTGTGATGAATAAAGTTACAGTTATTGTTTGGTAGTGCCTGGTGGGTTTTGGGGCTTCTGGTTTCTTATTTGTTTTTCTGTTTGGTTGTTTTTTGTTTGTTTGAGTGTTTTTGTTTTGTTGTTGTTTTTGTTTGTTTTTTTCAGAACAGGTCCACTGCCTTTTTGAGTTTACTTTCAGGTGAAAAGAGAAAATTGAACACACACAAATGTTTAAAATCTAGTAGTCCCCATGCTCAGCAGTCTGGCTGGCACAATAGTTCCTGAGCATGTTGACTGGCTTCCCTTATCTGCTCAAGCACTCTCCTCTATGCAAGCAATAAAAAGGGATCTTAAGCCAGATTGTGTCTCTTCTCCCAAGAGCAAGATAAGAGGAAAAGTATATGGGGCATGACTGGAGGTGCAAAGGGATCCCTTGCATGCAGAAGCTCTGCTGAAATGATGAGGCAGATCCATTTGTTCTCTTGTTTCCCCAGAGGACTAGTGGCTGTGTTCTCTGTAGTCACCAGGGGTTCCCATCTCTCTCAGCACACCTTCATCACACTGGAGAACTATTATATTCACACTTTGAGATTTATGTGTTTAATAAATGATCCCAGAAGTTACAGCAGATGTTAGAGCTTTGTTTTCTTACTTTCCACTTTTTCTTCCTATTTTTAGCAACCTTGTTTGTCAGTCTATTCTTCAGAGAAGTTAACTTTGCACACAAGTTGCTTTTAAATGCACCCCCAGTGGGAAGCAGCTGGAGGCAGCAAGGCATGACTGCACACTGCTTATCTACAATGGAAGGAAGGTAATTTCTGTGCTCTTAGGTCAGACCTAACCACCAGTTCTCTTTCTCACTCCTTCTGGTTATGACCTAGGGGGTGGGGATTGTTTCAAAATTACTTTTAATGTGGAAATTTTTGGATGCCTCCTGTAGATGTAAGACTTCAGTTTAAGTTTCAAAGGTGGGGAATAAACACACAACAAAACAAAAGGGAGCTCTACCACACTGCCAAATTTAAGAAAGTTGTTGTCAAAAAGGTGGTAACTAAGAGATTTTAAATACACGAGCCATTTATCTCACTAGGAATTGGAATACTAATTCAGCCAGTCAGAGAAATATATCCTATGAAAATAATTGTGGATATGTTTTTTCCCCCTCCTCATTTGCATGGTTTTATGGGAGGCAGAACTGATATCTACCTGCTGATAAAATATAAAATGCACAAGAGCTGCATTCTCAAAATCTTACTGACACTTTTAAAATTTGTTTCAGTTTAACTCATTCTCTCAGGAATTAATTCTCTGAGACCAGAAAAGGAAAGGCAGATATCCATAATTTTTTGAGTATTGAAAGAGATTTGTGAGTGATACTTCCTACTTACATATATCTTGAAATATTTACAATATTTACAAATTTACAAACAATCACAAAAGAGCCAGTACTATTCTCATATGTTGTTAATCTCTTTAAAGTTCGATAGTGTATATAGGGCAAGAAAATATACCAGAGATAAAAATTAAAAGATGAAATTTAGAGTAAACATCTCTTCAACTTTTCTTAATCAGCTTTGCTTGTATCACCAGCAATCACCAGACTTGTTGTACTCAAGGTATACTCAAGGTACTAAGAAGGGCTGGGGGCTTATTGCATTCATCTTGTCCATGAAGTGAGAGAGAGAATATTTTAGGTGACTGAGGGTAACCCATGAAAATTAGAGATATAAAGATATAAAATTAAAGATATACTGGTGCAGTACACCTTTACAGTAGAAAGGCTTGCAGACAGTATATTGACTTCTAGAACTGAGGAATGCATAGTCAGGATCTCTTTGCTACAGAAGCTAGGGTGAAGTTGTTTCAAAATCCCAAACCAAACACATCAGATGTATTTTCACATTAATTTCTGCCCTCAGCTTATCTACAGCCCACTTGCATTTGTCTTGCAGAGAGGACAACAAAAGTTTCCAGAAAGTTAACTGAAAAGAACTTAAAAAACCTTTGGGAAACACTGGTACTGTATGCTTTCAACTTCTGTACTCATCCCACCAAGTTTTGTTTTTCCTAGTGTTTTGGTACCGTGTCAGAGGTGTCAAGGGTCACTTACTGCAGCTGTTGAATTGTCTTTAGTGTTTAATACAAAGGCATGCTACTGAAGATACATGGTGTATTATCACAAACTGCCATGGATTCCAGGTACCACTTGCTGTCTGAAATCACAGGGTATTCCCCTGGTGACTCCAGAAGTCCTCAGGTACCATCAGTTCTTGTGATTACATTGCAGAATAAACTTAGGTGTTCTGAGCAGCTTACTTCCCCTTTTGTGTTATTCATGCTCAGTGCTATTATACTGCACAATTTTCTAAGTGGAAAACTCAGTGAATATCAGGTTTAGGACTGAAAAGAAATTCAGATTTCAAAGACTTTTTAAAATTTAATTTTGAAATTTTTTTCAAGGAGTGAGGAGGCAAGAAAATGTGTGCAAATAAACCTGTTTAATCAACCAAATTCTGTAAATCTTGGCAAGGAATTGCTATTTTTGAGTGAAGTTTTGAACATGTGTTATATCAAAATGCTCTGCTTTGAGGAGATAGTGGATTTGTAACAACTCCTTCCTACCACTTTTTCTCTTAAGCATGATGTTTGAATATTAGAGCCCAGCTGAAGTCTGATAGCAATCAGATTACATCAGTGTCAGTGCACTAAACCTGGGGAAAGTGATAAACATACACTCAGGACTTTGAGGGCACTGTCAGTTTAGTCCCAAGCCACTGAAGCCTTCGAGAGCCAGAATTAGGCAGATATTTCAGAAACAGTATTTTCCTGTTATTTTATCGCTAAGCCAGACCAAACTGGCACCATTCAGAGCCCACTATGATATTTTTCATTACTGGCAATAGATACAGTAGAATAGCTGTCAAGCAAAGCCCTTAATCTTCTGTTTTTATAGGCAGTAGAGATTTCTCTCAAACTAAATCTGTATCCTCATCAATTACAGTGAGGCCTATGGGTTCTCTCCACATTCTGGAAGACTCTGAAGAGTTATGCACATTTTCCAAAAAGTCGTGCAGAATTTAATGGGTTGTTTGGATACAAGCGCTTCCTCCTCATGCATAACCTCAAGCACTGGACCATTAATTTCTGCAGTAGCTGGTTTGGGAAAGTTGCAGAAGATAGTGGGAATGCTGGAGTACTTTAAGATGGAGGAAAATGCCAGTAAAATACAACTAGGAGTTGGGTTTTTTGAGATTGGGTGGCAGGAGAAGCAGCCAGCATTTTCAGTCCTTATAGGAACCTTTACTGAGAGGGTGAGTTTGCACTAAACTTGAGCCCCCAAAACAAACTTGTTTGAATATGGGCAAGATAACTCATCAATAATATAAGACAAACATGGGAACTATATATACGCCTCCATGTTCATTGAGTTCTTGGATTTGTGTAAAAATATTTCCAATGGTAATGAAAAAATCAATTTTCTTGCAAATGGGAATGTAAATTTGGCCACAAGCAATTAAAATATGGAAATTAATACTGTCTGTTTTCTGATGCACACATGCAAGATCAATATGTGACAACTAATATATGCCTAGCCAGGGAGATATTCATAGAGGGTGTTTTAATTTCTAACCTTTACTTTTGCCTCTCATCTGGTTTTACTAAGGTAGCTGGGAAAATGTTAAATAAAGTTTTTGCATAAGATCCAGATCTAAGTTTGAAATAGAACATTCAGATTAAAATTACCACACATGATCTTTTCCCTTTACCATATCTGTATAAATTAAAATTCTTCTAGGCATGTACAGGCATGTACAGGAGGTAAAGCTCTACACCAGGAAAAAGAAAGTATTGCAAATAAATCTTACTCTTAAAATTGATGAGCAGAAAAGTAATTTTATATTTAGATTCTGCCCAACCCATTGGGTCAACAATATAGGCAAAATTCAAATTCCCTCCTGTCATAATGCTGGTTTTTACATGTGTTTTGTAATTTTAAAATTGTACTATCTAATACTATCTGTTTCTAAATGTAACTATTCATTACTGTCTAGTCAATTTTTATAGCAATTGGCATGAATTCTAGAAAAACTAGTACTACCTATAGCATTTTAACTAAGTGAAAAAGCATTTGAAGTCTAGTGCTATTTCTTCCTGACATTTCAGGTTTATCAAGAGGTTAATTAGACACAATTCCAGCATTGCTGTAGGGCACAGTACAACAGGCCAGTTTTTATCTACTTGCAGACTTGGAAGCCATAGGAGACACTAACTTAAGACCTACGGCAGGTTTAAATAGTCTTTTCTCCTGCACACTTAGAAAATGTAGCAAAATTCTGTTCCTCGGCATAAACTACTTGGACAAAATGGTATCAATGATATTCTGCTTATGGCCAAAATGGAGACAAAGTTTTTCTCTTTTATGTAGTGACTTTTAGTCACAGTTAAAAATTGTTGCATCCAGATGTCTGTATCCAGCAGGTCTTAGAGAGTTGTGCAGCGTTGTGGTTCAGCTGGGTCATTGCCAGCCTTCTACTGCATTTATACTTGGACAAACACAAAGGCGAGAGCAAGCATCGATTTTTGAAACTATTTTGCTCTTGTAATTCCTTGTAAGACATGGAAAGCTAACCTTTCAAAACAAGAAGCTGAAAAAAATACAAAAAGAAGAATGTCAGTAATTTGTCTATGAAATTATAACCTTGTTTGGCACTAATAAGAAGTGCTGAGGCAGAGATAAAAAGCACATTTATATATTATCTCTTATATACAGTACAATCATAAATTGTCACTTGATCCTATGGCAACTCTTTTTTGAGGTGATAGGGATATAAAAGGATGTTTTTTCTTGAGACATCCTAGGTATCCCATAAGCTCCTGTATGTTATGCTGAATGTTAGTAAATCCAACAAGCATGCCACCACTTTCATTTCTGTGGGTTTTGTTTCATCATTGTGTTCATTTCTGTGAACAGCCCTCTCTGTCAGTGATGAGCTGCACATAACTGATGTTTTGATGTTTGAAGTAGAGGAATTCTCTTAGGAATAGTACTATATTCTTTCAAGATAATATTGGTATAGGGGGTAATATAAGACTGGTCTTTAATACAGATCTCCAGGGGCAGATATGGAAAATGTCCACAAAATGCTGCCTACACTGGGTGAAAACAGTTTTTATAAGTTTAGTAAATGAGAATATTTGACCAAAATCACCAATAAGGAGCTCAAGTGATAATCCAGTTCCCCCTCTAAGCCAAGCCCCTTCTAAGTCCCTCCCCCTCAGATGGAAACTGAACTTGTTGATGAAAATATATCTTGAAGAGCTGGTTTTCATCTTTGGTTTCTAAGGCTAATCAAGGTGGGGTTGGGGCTTTGGAATATATTTTGTCTTTCTGCCAATCAGGACAGAGTGAAGTACTGAGAAAACTAGCTATGAATGCAGTAATAGGTTGCAGAACTATATGTGTGTGTGTATGTATGTGTATACACATATATGTATATATGGGTGCATATGTGTAGAGAACCAGAGAATATATAAAAGGAAAAAAGGCAAAAATCAACAGGCATCAGAGGTACCATATACAAGACTTCTGTGGAAAAACTCTTCTGTGCAATATCATTCTGTCAAGAAAGTGGAAGAAAAATCTCTGAAATTAAAACTGATCTGACTGCTTTAACTACTAAGATTTCATTTGCTGTTTCATTGCATTAGCCTCCCAAGAGATATTGCAGGAATTAGGTTAATAAGACTCCAGTCAACATCATGAGGCAGTGACAACACTAAACAGTAGTAAAAAAATTTGTTCTTTTTGTAGGACAAGTGAGATAGCTTTTCTTTTGTGTAAACCTTTCTTTTAAAGCCTTCTACTGAAATAAGTGCAGAGACCAGTCTTGTTCAATTTTAGAGAATTAAGTTTGGATATAAAATGTTCCCTATGTTGTTTTGTCTTTTTTTCAGTAATATCACACACATCTCCATTTCAGATGGGGCTATTTGTATGACAGCAATTTTATTGAAAAAACAGATTAACACACACGAATTCAAATAAATATTTCTGTAAGATAGGATAAGATATTGACCATGGGCTATAGTAATACAAGAAAACTCGGTTCAGTAGAACTTCAGAGGGGAAGGATCAATCGAGACAGGAGGGCATTCATTCCCATCCCTGCTGTGGACACTTAGAGAAAAAGCACATGATTCCCTGGTCATCATTTACTGCAAGAACAAAGCTTTGTGGTTTCCATGAGAGGCACTGAACAAGTGCAGTGGTGCAGGTTACTGGCAGCACAAAAGCCTGTATTTGGGCACTGCTGTGTCATGAACCAGGGCATTTGCTGCAGGTGAGATGACAAGTAAGACACAAGGCCATGAATGACACAGGCAGGTTGGGCTCTGTCCATCCTGAACCTCTTTCACAGAACAGCTACTGTAAACTTCAAAGGCAAACCTTTGGCTTGAAATACATGAAATACAGTTACCTCAGGATGAAGATGTTCATTCCCAGGGCTGTTTTTTCACTCATGAAGTGCTCACAGGTATGTCACTGTGCTCCTCAGGTTTTCTTAATAGGAAAATAAACTGCCCAATGTTCATGTTGGTCTCCTTGGAGAACATACAGAGGATTTTCAAAAGTGCAATGAAAGTTTTCCTTGTCTTAGGTCCATGCCTTCCTACAAGGTATCCACTTGCCCAGATGATTCTCTGTCATTCATCTTTGTTCTTCAACACATCCCCATTATTTTGTATTCTTAAAAATACATACTGTGTTAAATATTACAAAAAGGCTAAGCAATTTTTTTTTAGAGAATGCATCATTGCAAGTCCTTCTTAAAAAGCATATGTTTGTTCCGGTTAAAGAGTATATAATTTCTGTTTGTTTCAAACAACAAAATCAGACTAACTTTTTAATTTTATTTTTTTAAAATTTAAGATCTGCATAATTTTAAACACATAGAAAAATATAACATTACCAACTAGGTTAAGTTGCTTATTGATTAGCTGTTATAGCTTTGAAAACAGAAATAGGGAAAACAAAGAAAAAAGCCCCAAAATAATATTTTCAAAATAAGAAGGTAAAAGCCCCTAGACCTGTAATTTGGTTAAATTTTTTATTTCTTCTAATTTTTATAAGATCATCCACTTGCTTTTTTTTTCTTTTTTTTTTTTTTTTTTTTTTTTTTTTGTTAGATTGGTTGGTTGGTTCTTTTGGTTTGTGGGTTTTCGTTGGGGTTTTTTTTGGTAACTTGAGAATGCGGCTCTGATCCATATTATCTGTTTTGTAATGCATGAGTGATTTAGGACACAGCTGAAGTGGTTGAAACAAAGAGTTGTCCAGTTCTACTCTTGAATAAAATTGTGAAAAATGTGAAAAATTGTGAAAAAAGTCTTCATGTTGTCTCAAAAGGAATACTAGAGCGCGATCCATATTTCTTGAATTATTTAGAACATCAATAGTAGTATAACCTTGATCTTCTTCATGATTCAAAATTCAATTTTGAAAGTAGATTAATTCTAAACCAAGTGGGTTTTATTTCTATCCTTTCTTACTATTTAATTAATTGAGTTCAGAAATGATTATTTTTAAATCTTATAATGCCTTAATTAGGTTACTAACATCATGCTGGACTGAGATCATAAGACTCTTTTTTATGCATTGAATCCTCTTAAAAAAATTTGAAACTTCTTTTTTTTTTCGGTGGGAGGGGTTAAAATCTCCTTTTGTGTTTTGTTTTCTGTTTCTTTCACAAGCTCTACCTACAGTTTTACTGTAAAAACAATGACAGTAACAAAATAAATACTTTCTTGGCATAAGAATAAGAATTGAATTATCTACACTGTTGTCTTAAATCTATATCTTAGCTTTAGTATAGACTTTAAATCAATTTGCAATATTTATGCCATCTGGATTACATTAAGCAAAAATAGAAAGTAGCTATAGTTATTTAGAAATTAAATCCATATGCTGCAGTCTTTGTTAGCCCATGGTTTTGTGTCAGTAACAAGACTGTCAATGTAACTTTCTGAACATATATGCAAAATTGCTGGGTGGATCAGAACACATCTGAGATGCAAAGAAATTTACTTTCTTTAGAATGGGACAAATGTGCAAACTACCTTAATAGGAGGGAAAAAAATGTTAAAAATACAGAAAGGAAGATTTTTTCCATGAGAACAAAATTGCAATTATTTCTGTGTGCTATACAGCTCTATACAGTTTAAGGGCTGATTCCTAGCAATTAACAGAGATCCTATTTTCTTGTACAGATGTGCTGAAAGTGGTTTTTGTTTTTGTCTATGTCCCATGTAATCCTTTCTCTCCAAATTGTCTATTCTTCTGGTATGACAAAAGGTGTAATTCACACAAGGTAATATGATGGATCATATTATCTTAAATGTTCCCTTGTGGCATTCCAGCACCACAGAAATATTACTTTCTCTCATTCTTGTATGATGGGGGGAACAAGGTTGGAACTGATGCTTGAGTTAGATTTTTGAGGCATCACAACATGTTAGCTTGACCTTGGGTGACACAATATTCAAGACAATATAAGAGGTACTGGAAATTTGAATTGTTTTGGTTTGTCCTCTTTTTTTAGAATAAAATCTAATATTATCAATTAGTCATTTTTAGATTAAGCTGTGTGACACAGTTCAGATTAATACAAAGCTTAAAAACAATTTTATGCAGATTTAGATTTTGAAAGTGGTTTCCTCTTGCACACAAGTGAGGTAAACTTTGTTATTTTCTCATATAAGAAATGTATGTATAAAAATGGAATTATTTTTAATGTTCTTCTACTATTTCTTACTCTATGACCCAGACTTAAAACACTTGCATAATCAAGCTGGGATAAAGGCATTTGTAAGCTTATCTTCTCTAAGGGCTCTATTTTCTTTGCAGCATCTTGACAGTCTCTCTTCTGCTTCCAATTTTACTCCCTGGTTTTTTGTTGTGATTTTGGTTTCTTGGTGTTTTTTGTTGTTTTTTAGTTTGTTTCTTGTTTCTTGTTTTTTTTTTGTTGTATTTTGTTTGTTCAGTTGTTTTTTAGGGTTTTTTAAAGGTTTTTTTTTTGTTATAATAAAGAGCTTTGCTGTTGATGATAAATTCTTTATATTTTCCTTCCTTCCTCTATTCCCCCAAGTTCTGATTTTTAGTTTTGTTGCCTATTCCCTCAGAATTTGCTGAGTACTCTTAAATGAAAGTGGGGAGTTTTCTTGGCACAGATTAATTAATCTCTTCTCCTGAATAGGTTTCATGGAAGAGATTTTTTTTTTCTAATATAGGCAGCCCAAGTTGCAAGGCTGCCTTCACTGGAGTATTTGTGTTATACAAGGGTAGTACAAAGAGTCTGAACATCCCTGATCTCTCCTGATCCCTCTGCATTCTTTTACTCAAATGGCACAGTAACAAGTTACTCATTTTCAAGGACAACAAAACTTTTGTTTTATCGTGGTTTTTTTGGTAACTTTAATCAATGTTATTTCCCTTCTGGCACTAAACTTTTCCATGGTATTGACATCATGTTCAGGGGGAGAAAAAGCACAAAGAGAAAGCAAGTTTATTTAGTATATTGTTATTCAGTACTTGAAAACTCTATTTCCATTTGTCAGTGTCAACTCACTAAGGATATGTTGTGAGCATGAGTATCCATGATAAACCTGTATTTCCAATTCCTTAGTGCATGTCCTTCTTCCTTTCTCAGTGAGCCATGCAGGATCATCTGCTGCCAGGTCGAATGCTCTTTATTCTCCTCTTCCAGCTGGTTCACCGTGATGAGAAGGTGCCTGTGGGTACAAATCTTCAAACCCAGTGCTGTGCCCATTGCAAACCTGATAGTCCACACAGCCAGAAGCGATTACTCAAATAAGAGCATAAAGAAAAGAGAGTTGTAATCACCATTCGTTGGTTTAGAAATGTCATGCCAGTCGCATTTCAGTCATTGTGTGGTATTAATACTAATCAGCATATATTAGCAGCCAGACATGTTCACAACTGTTCTAACAGCTGAGTGCCTCCAAGCTAAATTGATTTCATCCCTTAGACACCCATTAACACCTCTCCTTCCCATTTAGATAATAGAACACAGTTGTTCAGGGGTGTTTATGAAATGACATTCATTTGATTGATAAGTGACCTTGACTGAATGAGAATATATGCTTGCTGGAATTTAAACGATCACCTTCTTTTTTAATAACCTTGTCAGAGTTGCAGACCTTCACATCCTCAAAGAATTTAAGTCATTGCAATCCATAAATACTGTTTTTTTAAATTTTTTTTTCCCTGAGAAGTGTGTTTGGGAGAATCAAGCTTTAAATTAGGTTTTAACATACTCATTTTCTAATTGTAGAATGCACTGAAGAAATCTGAGAATGATCTCTGCTTTGAAAAATAAATCAGCATTTAATTATTTCGGTTTTGTACTTTAATCCATTTTGAACAACTCACTGGCTCTAGTAGGCCATTTTTACTAAGATGAAATGAAATATTGAAGCTTCATATATTGTTAATATTATAGTGAGATAATCTAGCCATGATTAATTAAGAATATTGGAAACCTCTGATACAATGCCAGAAAAAAAAACAGTTCAGTATAGGAAGTTTTTCTAGACCTGCATTATGAGACTTTCAATAATAGATTAAACAGACTGAATAATTAAAATGCCATTTGATTGAAATCAGACCTCTCTCCTTGTATTTCGACATTACATTCTGTAACAGGCAAGACTGCCTTTTCAGCTCCAGATATCGAGACCTTCCTTTTCTGTATACATAAATTTAAAAAATGCATCAGACAGAATTTAAAAAGCAAATAATAGACACTGACTAGAATATTTATCTTAAGGATACAAGTAAAAAATCTAAGCTTAGAGTTTTCAGGGATGTGTGTATGTAGTTAAAAACAGATTATGAAGGAAAAACTAATGAATTCCAACTTTCTTTGCTCCAGGGAAGATACTTGGGATGTGAAGATATAGCCACTATTCTCCCTGAATGCAGTCTCCTGGAGGATGCACTTGAAGGCTTGGAGCCCTGATCATTCTTGTTGTACAGCTGCTGTTTTTTCCTGAAGCATAGAAGGACACCTGAGCATCATCACCTCTGTCATAGCAGCCCCAGCTGCAGCATTTTCTCAAGTTTCTGAGGCATTTAGGTGCCCTTGACATCAGGCTGGATATGAGCAGCCTGTGACACATATGTGGTTCACCAATCACATGGTTGTTATTAACAATTTTACATCCCTTTTGCGGCCTTTCCTGCTAAAGCGGATCAACATTAAAAAAATAATAAAATAAAATGCTAACTGAAATAGAAACTTTCAGGTTACTACTAGCTGTCAAGTGGAGAGTTTTCATGTATAGCTGGAAAGCCTGAACAGTGGGAAACCCATTCCAGCATGTTTCACAGAACTGGAAGATTCTAATCCTGGCTGGAGGCTACAAAGAGATCGAACATCAACTGCATGATTCTGAACAGGCACTTGGATTGATGACTTCCCCTTTGCAAGACATCACACCCAAAAGACAAACATTTGTTTCTCCTTTAAAATTTTTAAATGCAAAGGCTAATTTAGAAATGTTTTCCCCAAATTTTCCAATAACTATTGTAAGTTATTGTCATTGTATGAAATAGCTGCTTATACTCAATTTCATAAGTGAGAGACAAATGGAAGAAAAAGCATCCAAGGGTCAGTTCAAAGTTATTTGCACGGGTTAATTTAAGGTGGCTTTTTTGTTACATATTTTCTCTATCCCACTATTATACCTCTTTCAGTATTTTTCTCTCTGTAGCTAAAAGTGAAAAAATCAATAAAGTACGATTCTCAAGGTGTGGTGATCACACCACTGCTATAAACACAAAATCCAGTTATTCCTTACACTAAGCAAGGGTCTCACATAATTCACAGTTCAGCAGCCTCTGTATGAAGTACACTTCTCTTCCTGGTGAGCAGTGCTCTGTAACCTATTTCCAATGGCTTTACTCTACTTTGCAGTAAAAGGGAGAATGCCTTCAGGAGCATGCTGAGCCTGGGCTGCACTGGGATGGCCATCACTGGCTGTAGCACCAGTGTCACAGGGTTTTCAGTTTTGGGGTTTGCACCCCTCAGGTGAGAAGACAGATGCCAGTGTTGTTAAGAGGGGCTGGGAGGAAGAAGCCAAATACATTTAACATTCATGGTGTGAAACCTGACAGCCTTAAGTAAAGCTGAAAGCTTGTATGAAGACCAGAATACAATCCTCAAAAATGGTTAAAACAATAGATTGTACATAGGCACATCTGGCATAACATGAGATAGTGAACATGGAATAAACATTCCTATTCAGTTGTTCCAGTGTTCAGGAAAATAGGAATTAACAAGAAAAAGGAAATGCCAGGCTTCTTTTGAATAAAATAAATGGAGTTGCAGAAAGGACATCAACAGTCTTTGTCCTAATTAGAAGAGCTGGCAATATTCCAGGCTGTTGTCTAATTTCTTGGGTCAAAAGAGTTGAAATGGTTTTAATGTAATGAAAAATAAATATCACAGTCAGTATCACAATGATTATTATAGTAGCATTTTTACATGTAATGCATAATTATCTCTCACAATAATTTTGAACTAGCATTGTGCAAACGAAACAGGGTATTGTCATTGAGTTTAAACATGGTCTTTTTGCGACCACAGATTTTTTAAAATTCTTTAAAATTTGATCTTATATCATGGTATTTGTGCTTTTACCTTGACTGTTACAGGAATAGGCTTCTTTAAAGAATTGCGAGGAAGGACAGATGAAAAACTAAAGCTTTATAACTTGACATGCTGGAATAGAATATTGTAAACTAGTTTGCTCAAATATATTATTGTAAAGTATTACTCTCACTGATCATAAAGCCTTCAGGCTGATTTTCAGCTGCCAGATGCAAAGTCACATTCAATTTTGCTATTAGCATTTTTAAAAGTTATTTGTCTAACTTGTATTTAAGAGATCTTTTAAGTTATTGAGTCATACTTGAGTATCTATTGGATCAAAACAATTTCCAGTCCAGGTTGTGAATGTTCAGGATGCCCTGCTTGCTTCTGCTGTGAACAATTCAGCTTGGATGCCCAGCTGAAGGAATTGATGTCTGTATCTAATCCAACAACAGATGGCATCATTTTTATACTTTTGCCAGAACTGATGTATCATATCACAGCAGATCTATGAGCAAAGCTTTAAAATTGAAGGTATTGTAAGAGAAGACTGTTGATGTCTTGAAAAATTAATCATTTTATTATCCTGAAGGGTGTCTGGGATGAGGAAAGGAAAAAAAAAAGCCGATAGACTCTATAAACTCAATTTCACCATCAGAGCCTGAGGTATGCTTGAAATTCCACAGGCTGCACACATTTTGCTGAAATGCCTTCTTCTTAAAAATAAAGGTCTGCTCTTAGCACTAGTATGATTCTACTTTTGCTTCAGCTGTTCCTCATTTCTTAACTCTACCCCAGCCAGAGCCAGCGCACTGACTCAGCCCTGCTTCTGCATGATAAAATCCTCCTACATCCCCTCCTTCTACAGCCAGCACAACTGCTTGTAGGGACATCCTGTGGATAAAAGATGGGGACTAATCTGACAAAACAAAACTTGGTAAAACAGAGGTTTCAGCATTTAGATTAGTGTCTGTCCTCCTTTCCCAGGTAGTTCTGTTAACCCAGCAGATGGCTTCACACTGCAGGGAGACAAAGGAATGAGCAGCATGAAAACAGACAGCTTACACTAAGACACATGTTTTAATCTACCACAGAGTAGTAAACCAGGATTGCCTTGCACTTAGTTTTCTGCAGTGCTGATTAATTCCTAGAATATCTTTGAAGGAAAAAAAATTGCCTTGAGTTCTTTTGCGCTTTAATTTATTCTTGTGCCAGGTTCTTGTTCAATAAATTTTCAAAGAGGCTTCAATATATGGAAGATTTAAGCCACTTTAGCGGAGCTCTCTATTTTTGTGTGTGTGTGTGTTTCATGATCAATCAGTGTTTTCATTTTCTGTGTAGGTATGAATCTCACCAAAGGTCTGCTCAGTCAGACTGAAGGTGCACTAGCTCAGGATCTCATCTTCTATGGTAGCAAACAGATAGTGGAGAGTATAAATATATAGTAACATTTTTTGAAAGTGAACACTCACTGAAGAATAGTACTGGCTTTGTTTTGCCACACTCATTAAACTCTTATGGTGGATAATTTGACCAAGTAGTACTAGAGGTAAAGATCATTGCACAGGTAGAATAACCACATTTGGAAATAAATGCATTCCAAATTAGCAAAATATTTACAAATTATGCAAATCTCCCAGACCACACAGTTTTACAAAGGATAAGATTAGTGAGCAGATTGAAAGGATAGACTAGAAGAAAAAGCCACTCTACTTTTGAATTTTCATTGAATTCATCATGCTGATGAAAGTGATGAATTCAAGGACCATTGCATTCATGAGTGATGTCCTTTTTAGACTTTCCATGGTCTTCAGGGACTCAGTAGCCACAGGAAGTGACAGATACCACACAAACTTCTGGTATGGTAGATTTCTAAATTTTTTTCTTTGAAGTCCTAGTGTGTTGCCAGTGTAACCTTTCTGGGGATACATGATGCATAGGAAGACATGTTACCCATGACACGGTCAATGTCTAATTTGACAGAATATGTCCTCTGAGAAGTCTTTATCTTTCTATGTATATGATTCAAAAATTAATTAATTGAAGTAAAAAAATATATCTGGTTCCTTGCCTTAATTTCATTCTTCAAACAACAGTTGCACAGTCAATTTCAGCAATCTCAGGTAACCACTGTCCTTTGTCTTTAGCTCTCTCTCTCTATTTTGAGACCAAATGAAGAGGCAGCCAGAAAATACTGCTTAATCCATTTCAGCTAACTTTTCTCAGTCCTTTTTAGGAGTTGCCTGATCCCTCTGTCTTGGGTCCAAGAAGTTAATCAATTTAGTGTAAAGCGGCAAATCCATGCTGCTCATTATGCCTGTGTTCTCATTTTTGTGGCTTGGTATTAGAGAAGTTCTGTTCATACATGGAAAGAGCACAGCATCTTCATTTTCTCTTCATCAGTTCAAAAGGAGCATCTGTGTGTCCCTGCTCTGAGATTTCATTAATAAATTGAAGGGATTGAATCCTTGGATTAGAGCAGGCAGCTAAAGATGCCTTTTATAACTTGGAGTACTTGTCAAAAAGTAGAAAACTGATATTTTTCTGATAAGCAAATTTTCCTAGAATAAAAAATTACTGAAAAGTAATTCTTCTTGTTATATCTATGCTGTATTTCATTTCTACTTTAGACAAAAGAGCAACTTAGTCACTAAACTTATTGATCCCTCAGTTGAAATTATCAACCAATGTACCAGTTTTCTTTAATACCAATATTAAAGAGCTTTGTTGATTGTGGGAAATGCACTGCAAAGATGTTTCTCTAATGTGTGATAAACTGAGCATTCCAGAGACAGAAAACAGACCAGGAATTCTGAAATACATGATCAAACAGCTGTGGACATCTATGACTCTATCAATTTGCAGCTGCTTCTTACCAAAATTCTTGTAGAAGTCACTTTATATAAGTCAAGCAAAGTCAACATAATTCACAGTCAGCTGTACACACATCAGGGCTATAATAAAGCCCCAGTCTTTGTCAGCCACATTTTACATTAAAGTTTTGACTTAAAGAGAAACTGAACCTCAGAAACTGCCTTCTGTTTTCCAACATGAGTAATGGGCACAATGTTCAGAACAAGATCATTTTGACAGATGGGAAAAGAAAAGAAAGTTTTGAAGCACTCCAACAAGGTTTGCCAGAGCTTAGCTGCCAAAGGTTCTCAAGGAAAGTAGAACACCTAGGCACATTGATTTATAGCAATTAATAACTTTGCATTTTTGGGAAGGTTTCCTCACTATAGACTTGTGTTAGAGCAAGCCTTGAATAAGCTAGAGACTTCAAGTTTCCTAGGCCAGTGGAAACTTGCTTTTAGATCTCTTTAGAGTAATCCATGGAATTAGAAAACATTTCCCAACTGGTAACAAGCAGCTTCATATCTCACCTGTTTTTAACACAATTGAACTAGAAGTTATGCTTAGACCTTGACAATGCTTAAATGAAAATTGCTCCTGTCTATTTCTGTAAGTTGTATTTATAAGTAGAAACACAGATACACCTGGATTCTAATGTTTTTAGAAAGAGAAGGAACATGCAACTGCTCGCCAACTCTTTTGTAAAGATGCGAGATTGTGAACAGACTCACTGGCTGTTCTGTCCCTAAACTTGTGGGTAGCTTCTGCATTCCCTCATTTGAATACAGCCTGCTAAAAACAAGCCATTCCTTGTTTTTTATTAACTGATTTAAGGGGGTGAATGATGTCATTGTCTTCCAAGCAGGTACAAAGGGCTTAGTAATGCTTTTGTAGCCAGCTCTTCTCACTAAGCCAAACTGAGTAAAGAGAGGATCCATCTAAGTAATTTAACAGATGTGAGAAAAACATCTGTGTGCAAAGGACACCTGTTTGAAATGGCTTTCTAAAGCCCAGCCACTTTCTTTTGCAAATACTTACTTTCCCAATTCTCTTTGAGTAAACCATATTGAAATCCCAGTGTCTCCAGCCTGCTTTCATACTGCTATAATAATTAATAAGAAAGGTTTTGTCGTTTGAATGTGATTGAACAAGAAGATGCTTTGAATGTTCAAACATCATAGCTTTTACTAAATGTTAAACCAGTCTAAAAGGAGCTTGGAGAATAATTCACAGTCTCTGTGTGGGCAACTTTTCAGAAAGATGGACAGCATAAGATGCAGAGTTCAAGCACCATTTATGTAAAAGGTTTTCTTTATTTATCTATTTATCCAGTTCCCACTGGATAGTGATTCTAACCTTTAATAACTTTCAAGTTAGCAGCCTTATAAGAAAGACTAATTCAAAATACTCGTAAAGTTAAATTGAAATACAATTATTGTAATTGCAATTCACTAATACACTTTTAATTCATTGCATTCATAAACTTATTATCATGGATATAGGTGAGTTTATCATGGATATAGGTGAGTAAGAACTGCACATAAAACCTAGAGATATATCCTATTCTTCCCTCATTAGTAGCATTCTCTCTGAAAGCTTTCTGGAAATTCCCTGGTCTTTGACAGCCTTGGGTGTCTCTTTTTTCTGAGGGAGACTCAGGAATGCATCCACCTATCCAGCAGATAGAATATATTTCACTATCAAACTCTACCACAAACTTAATGTATAGGGAATTCCAGCAGTTTTTGCTGTTCTTTTTTTGTTATGCTTAAAGTTTACATCTCTTTTCAGGTTGTGACTATGTCTGGTATGCAAATAGTTGGATCCAGCACCTACTAATTCCTGCAAGGTTTGTGACACAGATCCAGAGAACTGTGGTGGTGGGCAGTGAGCTTGTCAGCACTGAAAAAGCTGAGAGAGTGAGAGGAGAGTGTGCAGAAATCAATGTTAGGTACCCATGCTGGTGCATGTTGGTGTCAGCAACAGACATCACTATTGACCTTATATTCTCTTGTATTAGACTGCAGGTCACCTGATATTTGGAAGGTGACAGTTTTGAGCTTAAGTGGCTTAGTATGGTGACTACTAAGATTTAAAAATGCATTTGTGAGGTCTCATGTATCTTCTGTATCTGTTTTCATGTGCAGGTAATCAGATATAACAAGCAGTCATCCAGTTCCAAACTCATACTTCATCACAAAATAGCTTGTCACATTACAAAGCAATGAATTATATAGAATGCTTTCTGCTCATATTGCATCTTGTTCAAGAATTTGCTCTTTAGGATTTTCAAAGTTTTCAAAGCTGTTGTAGTGCTGGTAGAAAAACTCCATGAATTACATGTCATTCAGACTGGTAATTATGTGGTTTTACCACGCTACATGTTTTATATTGTTTGCCATGAGCTGCTCACCAAGCACTTCAGTGACATTTAGTGATGTGTGGCACTTAAGGGTTATATAAAAGATGCTGCTCTGTGCTTTACCTGTTAGAAAATAATCCATATGCATTCAAGATAACTTTGCCTCCAGGTTGTAAATAATTTCAAGCATATGTGGCATATAGAGCACATCCTATTTCTTTCTGGACAATCAGCATTTTCTAAATAGATTGTGACAACATCTTTTCATCTCATACATTAATCATTCCCATGTGTGATTATAAATTTAGGAACATATTATATATAGATCCTTTCCAAGGAAGGAGCTAGTGCGTTTTTCTATCTTTAGATAAGTAGCCACAGAAAAAAAAACAGAGGAGATTAAAAATTCTTTAGCATAGTTTCAGCAATCTGGTTTTAGTGTGAGATTTTTTTTTAAAAGAGACTCAGAGGCTTAGGTTCTCATCTATGAAATTTTGGAAGTTCCACTCACAGTGGAACAAACATTGATAAATTCATGGGCAATAACTTGCATCCGTTGTTTTTTTCTTTCCAACAAAGCTTGTCAGAAAAGTGAAAAACTTGAGTATCAATGTCTTTGAGATTCAATAATGCCCTAAATAGTATTAGTCTCTTCAACAGTCTATCTTATTTTCTTCAATAACAGACCCAAAGGAAGTGAGGGGCTGCCAGATGGCCAGAACACGGCATCTTAAAGGGAAACGAAAATCAATGTGAGAACATTACATAATAGAACAAAGTATTCCTTCTTCATCCAGAAGATGTTTTTTTTCCTGAAGGATGGAAAACTGCCAGATAGGCCATATTGCATTATAAATGTCACTATTTGCAGTAAATGTGAAATGTAGCCAGTTTCAATCAGTCAATATTAGCCCATCAGTCACTCCAGACATCCTCCGTGAACTCAAAGAGACATAGATCAATCTGCAAACCTTTTACCCCTATACAGAAATGTCCTAGCATTCCCTCTGTGCGTTCCCACAAAAGTGTTCCTGAGCTTTATAGCCATATCACAGCAATTTCCCCTCACATCTAGCAAACCACTTCACATTATCTGGTTTAACCACTTCCATCCACATAGCACAAGATGTGACTGCTGACTTAAGCTACATTTTTTTAACCCTAAATTACCTGCCAATAATGTTCACATTTAGAACTGAAGAAGTTCTCTAAAGAAGAAAGTCTTGAGCTTCATCAAAGATGAAAGGAAAGCATTTTATATCAGACATTATTTTGTAGTGTCAAGTATCATGCACTAGTCTCTGCTCCAAGAAATTGACAAGAAAAATGTCTTGTCAACATAAGGAAAAACTATAACAATATCATACATACATTATGTACCTTAATGGATTATAAAATAATTATGAGTTTTAAAAAGCAAACAGAAAATACCATGTCATTTATTCCTCATCAGATCATAAAATGAGAGGGATCTTTGGAGGTCACATGATCCAGCTTTCCCAGCTCAAGCAGGGCCACCTAGAGATGATCACCCAGGACCATATCCAGATGGATTTTGAAGACCTTCAGGAAGGGACAGTCCACTACATCCTTCAGCAACCTGTGCCAGTTGCTCACAGTTTGAACCCTTTGCCTCTGTTCCTGTCACTGGGCACCACTGGAAAGAACCTGGCTCTGTCCTCTTCACTCCCTCCCTGCAGATGAAATTCCCCTTATCCTTCTCTTGCCCAGCATGAACAGTCCCAGCTTTCTCAGCCTTTCCTCCTAGAGGAGATGCTCCAGTGCAGCATATTTGTGATCCTTCATAGGACTGTCCCAGTATGTCCATGCCTGTCTTGTACTGGGGAGCCAGACTGGGCACAGCAGTCCAGGTGTGGCTCTTCCAGTGCTGAGTAGAGAGGATTATCTCTCCCCCATTGACAATACTCCTAAGGTGTCCATAATGCAGGATACCATTGGACTTCTTTGTTGCAAAGCATTGCTGGTGCATATTCAACACTTGGTGCCCACTGAGATCCCCAAGTCCTCTTCTCCCAGTCCTCATCATCAAACAAAGATCACAGTGAGTGGCCTTGCAGTGACATCAGTGCCCTCAGCACCTGTGGGTCCATCCCAACACAGCCCACAGACTGATGTCCATTTTACTTTGAGGGTTCACTGATCAAATCCAAGGAATAGTATATTCCTTGTCTTATTTCCTCTTTAGTTTCTGACTGCCCTTACTAGTAAAGACTGACAAGAAAGGCATCCAGTGTCTCAGTCCTTATGACAGAGCTACCCATTACAATCACTTCATCCCAGTCATCCTGCATGCTCTGGGACCAAACACTTCAACTGAGGGCACCTCAGGCTCCTTTTGGCTCCTCTTCCACTTTCAGGGTGGAGCCTGTGCTGTGGCTGTAAGCCTGAGGTGGGGCAGGAGCCTTCCTCCTGAGGTCGGGATCACGAGCTCCCAACCTTCACCTCATCCCCATCCTGCAGCAGCAGGAACCGTCAGAGATTCGTGGGGTTTGTGCTGTGATTGTGGGTGTCTGGAGAGTTCAGAAGCTTCCAAAGCTGAATCCAGAGACTGCTGTGCAAAACAATGCCCCTTTTTGCTGTGCTTTCAGGATGGGTACCTGCTTCAGCTATTGGAGAGAAAAGGCACAAACTCAGCTGTCAGCTCTTTCTGGTTTACTGGTGCACTTAAATTTCCTTATTACCTCTTGAAATGAAATGGTATAATTTTTTTTTCATGGGAATTCTACTGCTTCCAGTAGTTTGATGGACATTTTAAATCTGTATTTTTAATGTCAATTCAACAGTTGACATTAACATTCGGAAATCGGGTATTTTTTAAAAAATGTAGCTAAACATATTTTTCTTCTGGCTCAAATACTGTAATGTGAAAAAGAACAAATTATTAATGAATAATAATGCTGTTGCTAAGACAGCATCTCTGCAGTTCCTTTAGACTTACATTTGTTTCCAAATTTTTTTTCATATAAGCTCTGTCACTCTTTAAGAGGCTTACCAAGGAACTGATTTCAATGAAAACTCACAGAGGAAAAAAGATGCATTTCCAAGCCAATTTATACCTTAATACTGTTCACTTTGATTCCTAGTATACTAGTATTTGCATAAAGGAGGATTTGAGTATATTAGCTCCAGAACTAAAAGCACCAGTTATTAAATGCACCATTTTTAAAACCATCTTTCAGGATATTTGTACATAGTTTCTCCTATCTGTCTCATCAACACTGAGTGGGAATACAGTCTGATATTTTATCAATACGTTTTAGAGTGCCATGGTATCTTTCCATGGGATTCTGTTGAATGCTAAGTCAAACCAGATCTTGTTCAGATGACTGTAGTACAGGAGAGCTCACTGAATTATATAATCAAGTAGCCCCATTGAAAAAATTTTGATCAGCCCTGTGTTTATAAAGAAGATCCAACCCAGAAAATGTGTAGAGCCTTTGATTTAGTATGAGAAGTGCCACAGTGAATAGCATTATTCCTGTTTTGTAGGTGAATGGTCCACAGGTTGTGTGGCAAGAATGCCTTCCAATCTCCCTGCTTCTTATTTCATAGATGTCAGACCCTGTTCCACCAAAGCTTCAGTGCTCTGTATTACCAGACTAAAGCAACACACCTGCTCTATCTGGAACCAGCAGAGGCTGAGCACATAAACCTTGCAGGAAGTGTTCATAGTGTGATGCTGTGCTCTAGAAATAAGCAGTTCAATTCCTCATCAGCCTCAAATCTCACGAGTTCACAGTAACGTCATGCTCTGATCTAGAGATAAAATAAATACAGTGCCACCCAGATCCATGCAGCTACACAATGATGTAAAGGCTGTAGGAAATCTAGTAAGATGCCCTCTAACTCAGAAGCCAGATGAAGTGGCAGCTGAAGGATGCATATGCTCAGCAAAAGGGCTCACATCTTTTCCATAACCTCTGGTTGCTTTCCCTGCTGTCATCTTAGTATTACTATCCAGACTGAACTGTAATCAATTCGCTCTCACCCATGCCACAGTTCTCTACCGAGCTTTTAATGAGATGCTTGCTCACACTCTCTGTGCAGGATGCAGATACAAAATTCCCTCACAGGCTCCTAATTACAGTTGCCTGATCCATTTCCTCAGCAGAACCATGACAAGATCCCACCAAATGTCCTTCATGCTAGAAAGACTACAACTCATTTAATGATTATTCACTTGCTTATTTAATAACAAAAAACTATGCACAAACCCAAGCATCAAATGAAGCAGATTTTTGAAGGCTATTTTAATGTCTCAAAATGTATTTAATTTGGTTCTGTTTTTTTTTTTTCTTTCTTCTTTGGAGGATCCATTCATCCTACTTTGTTACAGTAATAGGATTATGGATTTTAACTGCTTATGTTGGAAAATAAAATATCTCCATAGAACCAAGATAGGATAAATAAGATAGGATTGCTGCAGCCTGGGGAGGTACTGAGAAATATCTCCCATAGATTGATTCTTACTGTGTGTGGGTTGGTGTAATTGTTTCCCCATCCTCCAGGAAAATAAAATCAGAAATATAACTGAGAAAGTAGTGAAAATGAAACGTTCCTGAGTGCCTCCTTTAACTATATGAATTAATTCTCTGACATGTCCTCCTGTTCTCTTCTCTTACAAATGATTTATAGTGTTTTATCTTTGTACTGCAATGATTATGTCCACCATTGCCAAGCAAAATCATTCATATTTTGAAACTGTAATGAATTGGTACTACAGTGGTGGCTCTGGGATTTCTCAGAGAATTTTGTTTAAGAACTCAGTGATAATATCTATCAGTAATGAATGCCTGCAAGACACAGTGACAGAATGCATATGTATGTATACACAGACTTGTCTTAATTGCTATGTCCTTCTTTTATCCCTAAGTCTTATTTGTTATTCCTGGAGATTAATTTTTCCTCTGTACCTTCTTCTCTTCTCTTTCTTCCCCTTAAGCAATTTGCTTTCTTTGAACAAACTTTTAATTTTTGTGCTCTTCAGCAGTCCTATATGTCTGCTGCTGTAGATAACACCATGACTCAGTCAGAGGCAATATCAGATATGTACTCCTTCTCAAATAAAGACAATGTTCTTCTTCTAGAATAAATGCTATAAATTCTTAAAATCTACTTACATTATCACTATTTTATCAGACAGGCTTTGAGACTAATAATTTCATCTTTTTCCTGTGAGGGATAGAAAGCCAATATTGTTAATAACTAATCTTTCACACAGCACTATGTATGTTTTATGTATTATGTAATAAGTCCTGCCACTTTGCTTTTTTTGCTGGAACTGTAATAGAGTTCAAAGGCCCTAACTGAGATCAGGATCCTATTACAATAGCACTGCCACAGGGCAAAAGAACGTCACCTTCTCACCCTCTGAAAAGAGTGGAATTAAACTCAGTAATAATCTTAAGCGTGTCCAGGCTAGACATGGACAAGGAAATGCATGGATTAAAGAGTGAAAATTCTGCTGCCCCTGTTTTTTCCATGGGGTAGAAAGTGACAGCAAATTTTCATGATTTATCCAGGACACACAAGGAATTAATGACACAGACAGATACTATTTTCTGGTCAATAATCTTATGGACCTTTATTTTTTGCATCTTATTATCTATAGGAAGAATAAGGTTTAAACTGAAACAGCATAGAAAAAATAGTGTTTTGAATTGCATTGTGTTAAACAGAAGTACAAAATATAGATTTGTGAACACATAGGTATCACTTAGCTATGATAAGTCTGTGCCAAAGGGTATTTTGAAAGACATTTTTCCTGAGGCCTGGCTGTGGAGCCTGAGGCTTGATTAGGGATCCTAGAGGAGAGCAAACTAAGCTAATAAGAACTGTGATAAATGGGGGTAAAGGACTCAGATTGGGAATAAAGAAACAAAACTGGATCGATCATAAACTGGGGGAAAAGGACTAGAAAGGACCAAATTTGCAAAAGGGGCATGAACTCACAGTGACACAGTCTTCTTTAGAAATTAGATTTAAACCATGAATTCCCAAATCTCAGATTTCCTAGACTATCAGCAAGTCCTTCACAAATCATCTTTCAAACTATCACTCAGTTTTTGATGACACTATGCTGCAAATAGCTTGGAGCTGCATAAAGACCCAGCCTGATCCAGGTGAGTATCCTGTGGTTGCATACAGTCCACAGCTTTGTTTTGCTGCTTGGGCATTTAAAAAAAGCCGCGGGAGATCACATTCAAAAACATAGCTTAAAGCTTTATTGATGTTTCCTACACAAACTTAATAAATCCCTCTTGTGTCTTTGCATTATAATTTAGAAATCTATTTTGCACAAGATTTGTTCCACATCCAGTGCTCTCAAAACAGTCTTGCTCTAGGGACAAATCAGAATTATACAGAGTAGGATGCTGTAAAATCCTTCCATTAATTTTGCAGATGTTAGAAGATGTGTAGCAGAAACCTAGTGAAAAAAAAAGGGATGTTCTGAAAATTATGAGAAATTGAATGGTGCCCTAAGTAAGTGCTTCCCTCATTCTCTTATGGATCTCTCACAGCTAAATCACCTAAACAGAACTTTTGGCAAGTAGTTACTACCTCTGTATTCCTCTTTCTTGGGACTTCAAGCCCTTCCTGTGGTCTGAAAATATTATGTATCTATACCTGCAACAGAGGCAACAGGTATAGAATGCATTTAGAACCATGTCTAAACTAAAACATATCCTGTATCAGAACCACCTGAAAAATCAACTCATAAGCATCTCAAATTAACTGTCAAAAATAGTGGATATTTTCTAATTTATTCTGTCTCAGTTCTCTCTCTGTGTCAAATTCGAATAATAATTCCTCTTCAGTGCAGAAGTGCTGTAAGGATAAATTAATTAAGATTTGTAAATCACTCAGACATTATAGTGATGAGCACTATGTAAAAGCCCAAGAGGAAATTAAAAATTCTGCCTCCAGAACAGAACTAAAAATGTGACATGGGATCATACACTGAACAATAACAATGAAACAAAATTATGGATAGTTCCTCATTCAGGGAGCATTATCTATGTATTGTGCACCACAGGAAGCAGGAATCCAGGTGGGGACTGGGATGCATGTGATCAGTTAATTAAAAGCAGTCTTACAGTGCATGCCAGGAGACAGGAAAATAGAGGTTGAATTCCAAGAGTTGAGCTTTTGGATACAAATACATGGTAATTTTTTTCCAGAATAGTTTTTATGTTTAATATGTAGAAAGTTTAGAAGATCTCTATCTCCCTTAACTCCTTTCACTAAGATATGACAGTGGCCACAGATCTGTCTAATGGAACAGCTGAGCCAATAGATTTGAGGTAATATTTCTCCTGCTTCTCTCAAATCAGCTAATACCTTCTTTTAAAAGTTTAGGATTCTACCACAGACAGCTGAATTTTAATGAAACAGTGTCAAGTAAAATAAATGCTGTTAAAAGAATCTGAAGGAAAGTTAATTGTACCAATACCTGATATATGAATGAAACCCAAAATTTTCTGGCTGAATTATCTGGACGACGTTAATCCCACTTGAGATTCAGTTATCCCTAACTACAGAATCATCTTTCTGAATTTAGATACCCAAAGTCAAACAAACAAAAGGCTGCTCTCAGTATCTGTAAGTGTAAAAACTATATTAAAAATTCACACTGGCAGTTTGCTTTTGCCTTCAGAAAGTCACCTTTCTAATTCTGTTGGCAGTGTTCTGATTGTCTGACTGTTTTTCATTGCCTTGATTGCAGCATCTTTCCTTAACAAGTCAATCAGGAAACTCTGCATATTTCATAGTGTCCCAGAAGCCCATATTCTTGCTTCACAGAAAACTTATAAAAAAACACAGACTAATGATCCTTAGAAATATGGAACACTGGGTTTTTAGAAATAAATATTCTTTTTGTTATAATTTTTCAAATTGTTTAGAAAAGGGAAGAGCTGTTCTAAAGGTCCCTACAAAAGAAGCAGAGACACTTAACTAACTTAAAATACTTTTTCCCTAAATTTTTATAATTCCTCCACAGAATACATAGAGGTTTTTTTCTTTTTGTTGTTTTTGTTTGTTTATTTGCTTTTTCACAAAAATGTAAAACTGCAATGTCACTTTCCTAGACAGTACTGAACAATCTTAATATTTGATAATTTGTCATACATATGAAAGAGAAAGGAAAGGCAAAAATGTTTAAAATGATAATTTTTTTAGATAAAAGTACCTTTGTAGTACTCTTGTATTTTTGTACACAACTTAGTTTTACAATGAAGGAGAATTGACAAGCTATAAAGTAAATCAAGACAGATATGGATAAAATGTGTTTTAATTTATGAATTGAAGTCTTTCAGGCTTCCTCTCTATTTGCATGTAGGTTTAAAGGTAAAAAGTTAGAAAAAATTAAAGTGACAGTACAGAAAGGGGAATCAATTTATCCCTTTTAAAATTACTTGAAATTCATGCATATGAGTAGCTATTTAGTACATATAATGAGCAGTTCCCTGGTTGGCATCCAGTTTAGTGCTGGTTTTAGATTGCTGGATTTAGTGCTTTTCCATTTTTATGTTTTTCCCACATTGATAAGAATCTAGTGAAACATCAAATATGACTGTAACCTGTGAAGAAAAAAAAGGTTAAAAAAGAAAAAAATAGGTTAGAATTGTAAGATTTTATGTCATGGAAATACAGATAATGGTGAAGTTAAGTAAGTCTGTCACACTTTTCTGGAAAAAAGTTCCATTTTTGAAAGATACCAAGTGGTATTCCAAATATAGGACAGTGTATTAACTTTACCTGAATCACTGGGCATCTTTCCAGAAGCAAGGCTAGAATGAGACAGGTATAAAACCAGCCATAATCGTAAAGCTTGAGAGAAGAAGGATTCTCTATGGAACCAAAGGATAATTTGTCTGAACTCATCATCCTAGTCAAGCACAAACAGATGTGTCTAAGAGGACGGTGTGACAATATATAGCATGTCATTTTGTGCTCCAGGCATCAATTACCATAATAAGGTGGGAAGTTCTCATACTTTATCTTTATTGCTCTGACAATGGTTTTAGATTTCCAATGTATTTTAGAAATCCTCTGCCCCAGGTAAATTTGAATGCTTTAGAGAGGTAGATAGAAAATTCAGCCACTGGCATATGTTTGCTAAGAAGCTTCAAGAAGTTGCCAGGCCTAGCAGAGGAGTTTCAGCATCTCTGAGTACTTCTGAAACCTCTCTTGGTCACTTAAGTGATGGAAGGCAAAATCCTTTAAAATATAATTCTGTAACAACTACTCAGATCCGATTTTTCACTTTGGGCAAAGGGAAAAAGGAAATTCAAGAGACCTAAAGAGAAATTCCAATAAGTAAAGTAATGTAATGCCATGCAAATGGCTGCAGGTTTTAGGTCAGAATCTTTGTTTGTAATACCTGCTGTACTTACTGTAATAGTTCTGTATATTCTGATATCTGGAAAACAATGAACATGCTAAAAACATCTGGAACATGCTAAAAGATATCCCATCAATATCTCTCTTACACCTACATCTCACATTACTGTTGGTAATTTCATCATCAAGCCCATTTGACAAACAAAAATGCTGTTGTGGTGAGATGCAGGACAGACTACAAGACAAAAGACTGGAGTATTAGAAATTAAATTTCTCACCTAAATCCCAGTCATGAAGAATTCCCAACTTTCTTTCACATCCACCGTACTGCTTTTATAAATAGTAAGAGATCCTTGTTTTGCTGAAACAGGGTGCTCCCTCAAAACCCAATAATTTACACATTTCAGAAATAGGCAATTTACCAAGTACTGATCCAGTTTTAAATTCCTGCTTTGTTAGGTTTTTAATCAAAAGTAATTCTTGCAAGTACTCTTACGCTAGGAATATTCAGGTACACCCCAAATTTATAAGATGATGAGCAGGTATCTCACCCCTGTTTAGCAGCAAGCAGCCACCATGAGCAGAGGAAATGGAAGGTGCTGGGTCTCAGCCTGTAGAGTCTGCTTCACTCAGCCAAACCGACTGGCCTGGTTGGCCTTAAGAGATGGAACAAGCACCAGACAGGCACAACTGTCAGCATATAGCATCACTCCAGAAAATCAGAGGGACTGGTCAAAACAAACAGGGAGGGGAGGGCTGTACCCTTGTTTCTCCAGGCCTGAAGATAGGTAAAAATTACTTGGTCAGAATGCCTGTATGGGAGATTCTTGCACAGCAGGTTACAAGATTAAGCTCTGTACATTAGTGAAGCAAATCTAAAATAATAAGATTCATAGCAAATTTTCTTCCTGATATTTCTAATGCTTACAAAGACGTCACAAGATACCTGTCTCACTCATATGATGCTTCTGGGAAACAGAGCAAAGATTATATATTTATTCCAGTGGGATTAGCACTCATCCCTCCATGGAGATCAACAACAGCAGCTGTCTAAATTTGTCAGATCATAAGTGGTAGCTAAGGAAAAATTTATAATTTGATTTCTGAAGTGTAACGTGAGGTCATTCACTGTCATGAATACATCAATCAGATACACACATCTACAAAACCAGGGCACATTCAGTTAACTATGGTTGAAAAGTACTTTTCTTTAAAAAAAAAAAAGAATCAATGAAGTCCATGAGTGACATGAAATCTGAAAATCCTCTAGCTACCATAAAATACTGTTAATTATAGTAAGGTGATGAACCAACAATATCACAATTAGAAGGCAAGCAAGAAAAATTCAGTAGGAATTAAGTTAAAAAATCAAGCTTGGAAAAAGCAAAGCAAAAGGTTAAAAAAAAATTCAATACCATTGAAACAAGCAGAAAGAAGATTCCATATAATGATAGTGTGTTGATATGTCAGTGGGTAGAAAATATGTATCAGCAAAACACAACACAGATCTGTGTATGTTATGTCATCAATATGCACAGCCAAACAAAAGAAATTACAGCAGAAAATTAGTCTTATATAATTGACATTTAGTAATTCTTTGCTGTTCCTTACCTTTCCAATTTCACTTAAAATATTATCCTTCCAGAGCAGAATTTAATTCTTTACTAGACTTATCTGTGTGAAAAGCAAGATGGATTCTTTCCATCTTCAGAAATAAAAAAGGATGAAATGAGTACAAAATGGAAAGGTATCAGAGCTTCTAAAATGAATATTTAATCTTTAATATACTTATGGCCATATGCTGTAGTGCAACATTAAAAGATACAGTTCGAGGGTCAATTTTTTACAATATAGCACAATAATTTTGCCTTACTGCCAGTGAAGGATTTGTGACACTCTTTCAAGAGATCACAACTCACACTAACCAGATTAAAATTTGGAGTGCTTATTTAAGAGGAGAGTGTTTACAGTTTTGAATAAATTGATGTAAATCTCCTCTCCTCTCCTCTCCTCTCCTCTCCTCTCCTCTCCTCTCCTCTCCTCTCCTCTCCTCTCCTCTCCTCTCCTCTCCTCTCCTCTCCTCTCCTCTCCTCTCCTCTCCCTCCTCTCCTCTCCTCTCCTCTCCTCTCCTCTCCTCTCCTCTCCTCTCCTCTCCTCTCCTCTCCTCTCCTCTCCTCTCCTCTCCTCTCCTCTCCTCTCCTCCTCCTCTCCTCTCCTCTCCTCTCCTCCTCCTCTCCTCTCCTCTCCTCTCCTCTCCTCTCCTCTCCTCTCCTCTCCTCTCCTCTCCTCTCCTCTCCTCTCCTCTCCTCTCCTCTCCTCTCCTCTCCTCTCCTCTCCTCTCCTCTCCTCTCCTCTCCTCTCCTCTCCTCTCCTCTCCCTGAATCATTAATGCCATGCATAGCAAAACAGCTCTTGGTAAAATCAGACATATACAATGAAGGACTAAATATTTCATAAATACAGTCTTCATTCCCCAGGTGTAAAACCCCAAAACTTCTTAAGTTGGATCCTACTCTTTTAAATGACCCTGGTTAATCTGATTGCACAAATAAAGTTTAAATGTACCCTTATCAGATGTTCTCAGTGCTACAACTCCCTTCAACAATCCCAGCATGTGGCCATGAGAAAAGACCACTTATGTTATGCTGTTGAGCTGTCCATTTGGACTGTGACCCAGAGGCCTCATTAATAAAAGAGGAATAGAGGGTAAACACTTTTGTCCAAGCAAAACAGCTTATAATCAACTCTGTGATCACAATCAGTATTGCCTGCCCTTTGTAGAGAGCCTGTAACACATCAGGGACCCTGAGCATCACACAGTTGGTACATGAATAATATTTTGCATAATATTTAATGTATGAGGATGAAGCCAGCACTATTCAGGAGGATTTCTGCTATCTGAGTGATGCCTACATGCTCTCATGTTCTTCCCTTGTTGCAGTGTCAGAAATAATGACAGAGGGCAATGTAGGCAAGTCTTACGGGATTTGCAGACTGGGATGTATTTAGGGAATCAGTGGCTGGGAAATACTTTTATGCTACTCTGAAGACATCATTCTGGCAAGGGATAATTTTTAGGTCACTTAAGCATGCACAAAGAGTTGTCTGTTTTAGGAAAAACCCTTTATCTTGTCCTGTAGATGTGAGAGCACCCTGGAACAGCACTGAGGGAGTCCTGTCAAGCATGCTCAGAAGCATCAGTAAATTAAAGGTACTGGGAAAATATCTGTGATAATGGAGGCACAAAAGGACTGCAGCTCTTCTAGTCAAGTCTCTGGACAGGAGCTGCAAGCAAGGTCCCTGTCAGAGGTGGAGGGGAACAATGAATGCTGACTCCCAAATCACACCCAAGAATAACTCTAGGCAATGTTAAGCTATAGACAAAAATATGTCAGGAAATACCCAAAGAGTTTAGCAGGCTTTGGATCTAATAGCTTTAAAAGTAACTTTTGTGGCTTATCAGAAATTACTTTACACACAGATCTGGACTGCATTCCTGCTACTGCAAGTCAGGAACAGAAGACTGCTTGTTCTTATAGCATTGCACCTTTCAGTACTCTATAAATTTTGGAGATTTTATTAGTTGCCATTCCAGTCTTAGAAGTATTTTAAAAAGCATTGCATGATTTATGCAGTCTTAATAAGAGATTTATGTCAGAATTCATAGCTATCACCCAGGAGCCTGAGAAGAAAGTTTAAAAATTTAATACACAGGTGGAATGCGGTGCATTTATCCTTCTGAAATAAGAGGTGGACTCTAAGCTAAATTTCAACCTTTTTTTTTTTCTCATTAAAAGTGCAGATGATTTTATGTGAAAATAAGAAAAATGGCTGCCAATTAAATAAAAACAGGCAACTTTGGAGTTGAACAATTGGAATTTGATAGTCGCCTAAGTTGGTGGCCACTTTACAGTTTCAAAATCTTGTTGCCCATTAAAACTATACTCACTCTCAATTTGTCAAGTTACTGTTAGGACAAACATTTATGAGCCTGTTTTTTTATTAATCCAATTCATCAGGTAATAATTTTCAATTTCAGCTGTCTGTGAGCTTCTTCCAGAAATACTACAATTAAGTTAATATAGACCCCACAACAATATGCCACTAACCTTGCAGGCCTTCTGAAGAAATGATACAGGCTTTCTCAATACTGAAGAAACTTTTCAGTTTGCCCATTGGTGAGACTTGACATCCATTATTTTCAGAAGCTTATTTTTGCCAAGCAATGAAATGAAGAAACAATTTATTTCTAAATTTGACTATAGCTACTTTTCAAAGCTATCAAGTGAGTTTAGATTTAAGGGTGGATCTGATTCCACAGCTTACATCAAAGTTATATCAGATTCTCTGTAGTGCTAAACTGTGACAGCTGGCCATATACAGATTTGAAACTGGACTATTCATATGGCACTTAAAGATGAATGTGAGAAACATTTTTAAATGCTGCTTTGTTTTTAAAAAGCGGATAAGATACAGCATGTGCTGCTTGAAGTCAAAGACAGAAAGTTACTTCTGTTCTTCATAAAAAGCAGAATTGCAAGGAAGAGAAGAACTTAATGAACTCAGATGTATTTCATTTGATTGTATATGAAGACCTATCTTTGAATAAGCTTGTTACAGTTGACACATCAGGTAGTCATCAAGTACATATCAAGTACATACCAAGACAAGGAGCCAGTGCTGGGGCCAATATTTTCTAATACCTTCATCAATGGCATGAACAAAGGGATCAAGTGCACCCTCAGCAAGTTCACAGACATCACCAAGCTGAGTGGTGCATGGACACTCCTGAGGGACAGGATGCCATCCAGAGGGACCTGGACAAGATCAAGAAGTGGTCCCTGGGAATCTCCTGAGGTTTAACAAGGCCAGGTGCTGGTGCTGCACCTGGATCAGGGCAATCCCTGGTGCCAGCCCAGGCTGGGGATGAACAGACCCAGCCCAGCCCTGCTCAGAAGGATCTGGGGGTGCTGGGGGTGAGAGCTGGACATGAGCCAGCCATGGGCACTCCCAGCCCAGACAGCCAAGAGTGTCCTGGGCTGCATCCAGAGCCCCGTGGGCAGCAGGGGAGGGAGGGGATTCTGCCCCTCTGCCCCACTCTGGTGAGACCCCACCTGCAGAGCTGCCTCCAGCCCTGGGGCCCAGCACAGGAAGGACATGGAGCTGCTGGAGAGAGTCCAGAGGAAGCCACAAAAATTATCAGTTGGAATTGCCCTGCCTGGAGAGGAGAAGGCTCTGGGGGAAACCTTTATATGGCCTACCAGTACTTAAATGGGCTTTATAAGAAAAATGCAGGTTTCTAAGGAACAGGTTCCTTAGAGAAGCTATAGGTGACCCATTCCTAGAATTATTGAAGATCAGGCTGGATGTTACTCTGAGCAATTTGATTTTTTTGGTGTTGCTGCTTACTTCAGGATGTTGTATTACATGACCTTTAAAGGTCTCTTTCAAAGCAAAACATTCTGTCATTCCATGATTCTTTGATTCTATGAAGTATTAAGTTTGTGGTTCTCAGAACATTTACCTAATAGGCAAAAACAATATAAGGTCTGCATAACAAAGTGACTAACTCTTATTTAACCTTTATATTTTTAACTACTTTTTACCTTTGCACTTCCATGTTTATTCACTGAGTATGTTGTGATCCTTGTAAGTCTTTGAGCATCCTCTTGTACAATACTTTTGTACCTAGAGTAGGATGTTATGGATGCAGCAACAAACAAACAATGTGCAGGAAGGGAGGTGAAGATCCTAAAGCAATTTGAGTGATTCAGCTCTGTGCCCTGTAGCAAAGAAGGCCTACAGCATCCCAGCCTGTAACAACATGAGCACAGGTTAAGGGAAGTGATTATCCTGACTCCTGCAACTCTCGTTAGACCACCTCTAGAGTACTCTTGCCTCCAGTTTTGGACATACAGTGAAACAAACATTGACAAACTGGAGCACGTCATGCAGCAGGCCACCAGGATGGTACTCATGTCACTCAAAAATCCCTTTTGGTCATCTTCTGGTTGACTTCTGGGGCTCTGCTCAGCCTCAGCCATGTCACACACTGCCACCTTCTCCCATGGGCACAGGGCTGACATTTAAGGAGTGCTGCTTTCCAGCCACCTACCCATATGGTGGCCTGTAGGGTCATTTCCTGGCCTAATCTTGGATCTGCCCTATCCTCATACATTTGTGAGATGCTCTGGGCTTGGGGTTGTTCTTCAACCTATCTGCACTGGGCCTGCACCTTGCTCCCTCCCTGGAAGGTTGAGACTGATTGCTGTGAGGTTCATGTCCTGAGAAGGATGGGTTTCCCTTTTCTCCCTGGACCTGGGGACATCCCTGGTCCTCTGCTGTGCTCTGGCACCTAGTCATGCTTACATTTCTCAGTTGGCTGGTTCTCTGCACTCACAGCTCAAATGTTTAGACATAGGTGACTGGAAACAAGGCATTGTCACATGGTGACAAACACATTTGGGATTCACAGCTATCCTTGTTACTGCATAGAAAATTCAAGGTAACAACTCAGACATGTCTTCCTTGAATGGAGAAAAATAATGTGAGACAGTTAGAGATGTTTATTTGAGTAATCCATAGAAAAGGTACCAATGGAAATCTTGGACTAATGCAGCAAAATCAATCTTGCTACATACACTCTGTTCAAGGTTAGACAAGTTGTTGCATTTACAATTTATACAAGAACACACTCGGATGAAACAAGAGGTGTCTTTAAATGTACTTCTCTCATCATCTAAAAGTATAATAAATCAGATCAAAACAGAATTTACTACAGTTGAAAAAGACTGTTTTTAAACTAAGCACAAACCAGATATCTAATATAAATTAGCCAAGAAATTTATATAATTTGATATTGAAAGTAAGGAATTCTGATAAGCTACAGACATTTCATTCTGTGCACTTTCATCAACAATTTTAGTGCAGTTTCAACAAAAAATGGTGTAAACATAATCCTAGAATATCTACTGAGCAGGGAAAATCTGATGTTTTATGAGATGCATGCTTCAAAATTACATACCATGTCAATAAAGTAGAGATTATGCCATCATCTATGAAACAAAGCATACTATTTTGATAATTGTTTCATTTAAACTATATTTTGTTGACTTTTTAATTTAAATAATGAAAAAGAATCAAGTCAGAGCTGGTCTTATCCTGCTGTAGATTCTAGAGGGCATAACCGATTTACTGCAGCTGATTAGACAAGGGCAAAAAAAGTAAAAACCTAGTAATCAATATGTTTCAGCTTCACCTGCAGGTGTTCAAAGCTGGAAGGTGGATATCTGCCTATTTTTCATTTGTTCCATATTGCTGCATGCTGAATTCATGGTGCTGGTCTTTGTATGTGCTTCCACTCCATCAGTGCCAATACATGCTGGATTCAATGTGCACTTCCCAGGAAAGGCTTCCTGCTATTTGGAATAAAAGTTGCTGTTGCATAAAACCCTTGTTTGCAAATCCTATGGCTGGTTCAGGGTCATTCACTTGTCAGAGGTCCACAGAAAAATGTATGCTACTCATCCATCCTTAAAACATGGTGTAGGCCTGCCAGGAGCCACCTAAACTCAATAAATGTGATATAATCTACTAAATACTCATCACATATCTAGTGGCATAAAATATTAGATATATCAGCAAGCATCAGCTTAATTTCCAGGGCTAGGATCTAGTCAGCTGGCCATAATTTTACCAATAGCAGTTAGCAGCTGAGTTTGCATTAAAATCGGAGAAAACTGGTGATCTCCAGTGATGATCAGCCTCTCTCTCTTTCTCATATTTTAAAATATTTTTAAAATTATTTTTCCTCAATTCACTTTCTGCAAGAATCTATTTGTTAATGTATGTATGCTTATTCACATACCTGACTAGCTGGTCTTTCCAGGCAAGATGTGTGAGCTCTTACATAGTTAGAAGCAGCTTGGGATGTACTCTCAGTGTCAAAAACTGTACAGCAGATAGCTCCTTGCAGCCAGGTATTATTGCTGTGCTGTGTAAAACTCAAAAGACAATTTTAATAGTGAAATACACTCTGCTTCAAAAAGACTAATGATGTTTAAAGTATCCCAGGGTACTAAGCTCCAGGAATCTAAAGCAGTTTCTGATTAGCAGAAATTTCACTTTGGAGAATTTCTAAAGAAATCCCTGTGTCTCTCCATAAAAGCTTCAAAATAAATAATGGCAAAATTGACACTTTTTGCCTTGGGAATTCTACTGTTGTCTCTTCTTAAATTCTTCAGTTCCATAGTTTGCAATGACATGGTGTCTCTCCACGTACTCTCTTACTAACAGGTACTGATAAAATATTGCTCAACAGGACAGTTCTATTACAAAAAGATGGAGGATTTTAATCTGACATCAGGACTACAATAATACTTTGGCTTTTCCCTTGAGATCTATCTAGGTAGAAAAAACAAAATTATAAAATACGGGGCAACTTATACCCCACTCAGAAAAAAATCTCCCACGTACAAAAATGAGGAAGTCAAATAATATTTTAACAGGTTTTCATATTGAAATTACCTGTGGCACCAGAGAAAGGTAAAAATAACAGTAGTCAAATTTAACAAATACAATCTGTGCAACATTTTTTACTACATCCAGGGAGAAGTTTAGTGGAAGAGCTGCACCTCTTGATATACTAGCTCTGGGAAACACCTCCATCACTTTCCTATAAAGATGTCAAGTGACTTAACCAGCCATGGTAATGGGGAAACAAATTTATATAAACCCTTTATCCCAAAAAAGCTTTGCCTTAAATGAGCAACACTTAAGAAATACATAATCTTACAAACTCTCCACTCTGTTTCATGTCTGCCTCCTTGGGGATTTTCAGGTTAATGAAGTTTACTTTTATCTTTTGCTGCTGCTTATATTTTGGAAAGACTCCTATTCTTTACTGTAGTAGATATAAATATAATCTATCAAGAATTATTAAATTATCAACCTGTTCTGCTGTCTCAAGACAAAGGCTGAGTTTCTAGACTCTAGATTAATAGGTTCTGTTTCAAAGGAGTTGTTGCTTTTTTGTATGCTTGTAGGATTTTATTTAGTTTTATCAGTTTTCTTCACAATGTAATCCTACCAAAAGCTGTGTCAGCACAACCTAGATAGTAGCATATTGCAGCATGGGAGGAGGAATGTACATTGTGTGAGAGACGCAGAAATACTTTAAGCTGGAATTTGTCCTCAAGGTGGGTTTTTCTTAATAGACTGAAAACTGTTTTATACATACATATTTACAGTGAAGGCCAAAATTTATTTAAGCATATACAGTAGCTTACCATGTGCATTACACTTCTGTCTTCTCAGAGCAGAAAAAGTCTCTTACCCCAGGTTTGGAGGGGTCAGCATGATGCCACTAAAGAGGTAATTCAACCCTGTTGCTTCAGGAAAGGCACTTTTTAGTGGCAATAATAGCCTGAGGAATTGCCACACTCGTCCTCGTTCCCTGACTCCTCAATGTGTGGCTGAGTTGTGCTGGCTCAACACTTTTCTGGTTGTGGTGTTCAGCAGATGGGGAACACACATTGTTTGAAAAATTGTGACAAGTCTTACACAATGAAATTATGTACTTTTTAAAATACAGTAAGATTATTTATTAAAAGCTAGGTCATGTCCTTTATCTCTTTTGCAGAATACTTGCATAAACAATTCTGGGAGGAGAAGTGAGGAAAATACTCAGAAGACTGAGGAGGTAAATACCTCTAAGGTGGAAGAGTGGCAGAAGAATCAATGCTGACTTCAGGTACTGTATCCAAAGATTTAAAATAATGAACTGCAGTCTGAAAAAAACCAACAGAAAGCTCAGTGGGCTTTTACCTAGGTACATCCACATACAGCTGGGCTGCTTTCTTATAGCAGGAAAAGGAATTTGCTTTCACATCACTGAAATCTTTTAAGGGGGTTTCTGTATCATCTGAATGTTAAACATTTACACTGTTTTCCAACCCGGATAAGTAAGCAGCAAGATACAAATTCTATGATTTTCAAGGACATACATCTATCTGAGAAATCATTATTCCTTTAGCTAAAGAGTAATAATGAATTCTGATTTTGTTGGTTTGGTTGTTTGAAGGGGTTTTTTTTGGTTTTTTTTTAATTTGGTTTTTTTTTTTTTTTTTTTTTTTGTTTCTTTGGTTTTTTTTTTTTTGTTTTTTTTTTTGTTTGTTTGTTTGTTTTTGTTTGTTTTTGTTTGTTTGTCTTGTTTTGTTTTGTTTTGTTTGTTTTAATTAGTCAGGAGTATAATAGCATAGATTACCAATGATGCTAGAGGTGGGAAAATTAAATCAGTGTGTCTGTAATGCCACCTGATGCACAGGATAAAACTTGGGCTTGTCACACCAGGAATGTGGAATAATTGTGTAAACCCTGTAATTATTTTTTAATTGATCCAAATGCTCAGGAACTTACCTCCTGTTAGACTTCTGTGTGTATGTTCCAGTACTTGAGCAGTGTATCTGTGACCATCTATTAGGCTGTAGCTTATGATTGTAATGGTAACAGCAGTAAATTTATCAGACAGATTTAGGAAATCAGGTGTTTGAATGTAAAATCAGAAATTTAAATGTAAAATCAGAAATTTGAATGTGTGTCTTTATCTTTTGATTATGAGTGGATATTCCATTGCCCGCCTGGTCTTTGTACTCAGGCGTTAGCAAGGATCAGCAGCTACTTTTAAAAGTAAAACCATAACTTGAATTCCCTTTCCTTGTGTCTTCTGAGTTTTAATTAATTGTAAAATTAAACCAAACTTACTGGTTCATTTTACTTCTCTGAGAAGTGGCAGATTACAGTATACACAGATGAAAAACTAATTGTGTACGTGCACATTGAGCCTGCTTATTTGTGTGTATATATATATGCACATACATGTGTATATATGCAAATATTTATGGAAATGTACTAGTATGCTTACTTCTGTTAGTCCCACCATTATTTATTTAGCTACCATCGACAAGCAAATAGTCAAATTAATGTGAATTGAGATGGCAAAGCCTTGGCAAGTACTAGGGTTTAGGAAGGTGTATCTGCACCATAGCTTAGAGCTGGGAAAATCCTGTCAGGTTATTCTAAGGAAAGCTCCAGGCCCCTTAAGCACAAAATGTGTAGTTTTAAATAGCACAGCATTGATTTGAAAAGGGTCTGAAAGCAGCACTAGTCAGATCATGGTGTTGTCATGGCAACAGACATTGAAATTCAAAATATGAACTACAAAATGGGGGTGGAAGAAAAGGAAGGGTAGAGAGGAGAAAAATAGCAAGTAATAATGAAATATCTCTAAAAAGAATATGAAAATAACATTTCTATAATCAGTGACAGAATAGCTATAATATCCTTACTCTGCATACTATTATTTGCATTTTTTTCTTCTTTTTCTTAAAAAAATTGAGAATGCTTTGTAAATATTAACAATCTACACCTTCTAGCATCCTACAAGGAAAGTACTGATGTTGTCATTTATGGATAGAAATACTGAGGCAGAGAGTCCTTTGCATAAGTAGAGTACTTACGGCAGAGGTAAAAAGGGAGTTCAGCTGTTTGCTTAGCTCTGTATTCACATGCTCTTTGTTCCATTGCTTTAACATATCTCAATTTTATGATGTTATTATCTGGATACGCAATAGAAGAACCAGAGTAATTTGTAAGAGTAGCAGCAATATTATTCTCTTTCTGACATAAAAGCTCTGGTGCTTTAATACATGTTTTGTATAGTTATTTAAAGGTTTGTTAGCATTTTCTTACAATAATAGTGACAGAAAATAAGAAAAGAACAAGTAAAATGGTAAATTGCGTTTTTTTTCAAAGATGTTCAATAGTTCAGAAAAAGACACTCATTCATGCCTAAATCATCAAGATACTGCACCAAATCTGAACAGGAAGGAATTAATATGCTTTTGTTGGGGATCAAGGAAATATACTGCAGGTTAAAAGCCTGAACTAACATTTTTGTTGGGTTTTCTTTTAAAATTTATTATTTTCTTTTTCACAGACATCTCTTTACAATATTTACTTCTGAGTATATACCTATATTAATATTTCTGTATTGCTGCCTTGAATATAATAGAATCCTTTAGTATATCCAGAAGCTTTTTTTAAACATTGAGCTTTGCAATGACTCCCATTTTACTTCAGCACGATGACAAAGTTATAATGAAGAACTAATGAGAAATCTCTCTATTTCCTACATTTATATTTCCCTTCCAGGCACATAATTTTGCAATTTGAAGTAGTACAATGATACAGTATGTCTCCTAAGAATAACTTTGAGGTTTTTCAACATCAGTATCAGCAGTATAGAACAACAGGTAACTTGCCTGTCACATCCAGGAATTTTAGGCAATGAACCATAAACCAGGAAACTAGCTAAAGGCAGAAAAGAAACTTTAAAAATTATAAAAATATACTGACTGAATTATAGACTTGCAGTATACCACAGGAGTTGCAGCAAACAGAAGAATGAAGGGAAAAGAATTCTTGAAACCTATAGCTTACCTGAATAGTACAAGAGTTTTATTATTTAAGAAGCAAATGCCTGTAATATCTAGGGTCACAATGGTGAGAGAATAGATTATGATACACTGGAAATTCTCTAGTAGTTAGAAACCCATAACAAATTAAAGCATGAGCTTACAGGAAACGAGTCATGTGAGAGGCGAAGAACGACCCAGGATACCAAACTAATTTCTTCAGGTATATTTACCAGACAGTTGTTATTGTTTCAGGTGGTTGGGCCATGAAGTACTGTGCCTGGTAGCTGCTGAGGATTTGCACCATGGAGCCTGACAAATGTCCAGATTCTTGCCAAGTTTCTTGGGAGGCGGTTTTGCAATATGGTCTGAAATGACCCTTCAATGCCACCGTTGTCCAGGCGAGCAGGTTTTAAGTACTGATGCTGATCACCTCTGGTCTAGCATAAAGATATAATGTGTAGGAGTTAACATTAGGAGCTGCTGATGGCAGAATGGAAACTTTCAGCAAGGGAAACCCTCCTGATGCATGATGACATTCAGAAAGGTTCTAACTTTCTAATGTTCTCTGCAGAGAGGAACCTAAATGTGGCTGGATCTAAACCCACTCCCAGACGCAGTCAAGAGTTTAAGTCTGAAGATTTTTATAGGCATAAATGAACCTTAGCACAGCTTAGCACAGTTAAGGATAGCAAGTCAATGTAAAAGAATTATTTATTTTAATTGATGATAAAAATGCTTAGACAAAGGGATCTTAAACAGAATTTGTTACTACAAAATAAAGGTCGTAATAACTACTAGTATAGCACATGACTTATTGAAGCAATACTGAAGGAATGATATTAAAGCCAGGAAAAGTATTATAAAGGAGAGATTGGTGTTACCAATACCAACATTGATGGCAAACCTCTTAGCCTTGAGGGGCATTCCCATTCAAGGGTGGAATGTCCACTATCACTCTGAAAAGCAGTGTGTTAGAACTCCCTGCAGTTAAAAAGAAGGTCTGGGCTTTTGTGGTAGAAGAGGATCCACAGTCAGATGTCTGTGGGCCTGCAGCATTAAAATAAGTTATCGGCACTATGACTTGCTGGAGCCTCTGACAGCAAATTCACCTGCCACATCCTCACCTCATCCTCACATCCTCAGTGCTAGTTTCCACCAGGAAACATTGTTCTTCACATCCTCAGAATGTTTCACTTGGGACTAATGAATGAGGCTGATTCTTCAATACCAAACACAGCCCCTTCACCATCTACTACTGATAATTTTTGCAAACAGAGTCAGTTTTGAGCTGTTTTACCCCCAGTTAGGCTGAGCATCCTGTTACAGGGGTAAAGGGGAGACGCTAGAACAAAGCACATCCGGAATTTATTGAGGCAAGAACATACCCATTTCCCTGATTTTTGTCTCTTCTGGATACTTGTAGGAAGCAGCTCCTTCAATTTTGTACTTAGGCAGCGGGCCCTGGGTCAGGTTTGGGAGGAAAAAGGCAAAGAAAATATGCACTGCACTGAGAAAAGGAATGTGTGCAAAACTGGAAGACTGGGAGGAGGATCCCTTTACAAATACTTTCACTAATTTGGATTTTAATTGCAAGTGCTGGCAAACTTTTAAAGCTTTTTGTATTCAATTAATAATTTCACTTTATAGGTATAATTAAAAATTTGATTTTCAAAATATTTTGCACACATCTACATTACACTGCAGTGACTATAGTATAGGAACCTCTCTTTTACTCTTTATTTAACAAATATATGAAAGCTTCAGGGAAAAAAAAAAGCCAACTTTGTTACATAAAAAAGCACGTAGAATCCTTTCTCCTCCAAAAATCAAGTAGGTTCTATGGTAGTTAAAAAATTTCTAATCAGAAAACTAATGAGGAAAGGTTTTTCTACCCTCATACCATTGCCCACCATTTTGCACAAAGCTGAAGGGTCTCAAGGCCAGCTAAAATGAACTGTAGACAAAAATCACACATCTTCCATAAGCACATGAGACTGACAAGATACCTGCCCAATAAAACAGTCTGTGCTCTAGTACAGGTGAATCAAGATTGGATCAGGGTGATTGCACCAGCATTTGTCATAAAACTGTATGATGACCTCTTATGGTGAATTCAATATTAGCATATAAGATTTTTATCCCAGATCTAACATAGTTGAAAAGCTACAAATGTAAAATGCATCTTAAATCCCCATTTTCTACTACAACTAAAAAGCTTTTTTATTCCTTCAGTCCTATGCAAATTTGTTTATCACTGCATATGGGTCTCAATTTGCATCAAGGTGCATAGAGATGAGGCACAAAGCAATGTAATATTTTCTTATTTAATAAATAGGTAAATACAGGAAATTATTTCTATAAGCTGTTTGGGATAAAAGGTGTGAATGGCTTAAATAGAGTTAGAATAGTGCACCCAGCAAAGTTCCACTAGTGCTCTTTTCACACTTCGGTCCAAAAAGAAGCCATGAATTGAAATATGATTGCTCTTGGACATTTCTGTTTTTAGGGTCTTTCCTAAATACCAATGTCGACCAACCTCTCAGGGGGGAAAAAAAAAATCTACTTATCTGAAAGTATAATTTAAATTATTAAGGGACTCTTCAGTATCTGTGAAATGGATTGTGCAACTAGACTTTGTTATTGCTACTCTATTAAATTGATTTTTTTTCTTTTTTACTTTGAGCATAATCTATTATAAAAGACAATATAAAAAGCTTTAATATTCATGGGTTTTCCTGAAACCTATTAAGGTAGTGCCACAATTATAGCTTTGGATTTTTTACCTTAGATTTTTTTCCTCCCTCTTTTTCTTCTTCTTTTTTTTTTTTCTATTTTTTGTTTTGTTTTGTTTTGTTCACTACCCCCTTTCTTCTTTCCCTTCTTTTTTTGCCCTTTGTTTTTCCTTCCAGTTTTTCTTTTCCCCTTTTTTCTGCTATTTCCTTCTATTTCCTGCCACTTTTCCCCCTTTCTTTTTTTCTGGCCTTTTTTCTCTTCCTTTTGCCTTTTTAAAATTCCGTCCGTCCCCCTCTTCTTTTCCCTTTTGTTCTTTTTTCCCTCTTCTCTCCTTTTTCCTTTCTTACCCCATCCCCCTTTTTAAATTTTGCCACTTATATTTCCTCCCTTTTTTTTCCTTTCCACATCCAATTCTCTTTTTCACTCCTTTTCTCTTTTCACTTCTCGCTGCCTCTCTCTGGCGCTGAGCTGCCGAAGCGCGAAACCGCGGCATTCCTCGTCCGCCTGTCCGGGAGGCCGCGGGAATTCCGCCCAGGAGTTTCTCTCTCAGCATCCCGCACCGCTGAGCCTCACACTCCTCCCGTGAGTGCAGGGACACGGGGGGATGCGGCGGTGTCCCCACTGGTGTCAGGGGGTGTCCCGGCGGTATCCCCAGACACGTCCCACAGGTGTCCCCACAGCAGCCCCCATATGTTTCCCCACAGCAGTCCCCACAGGTGTCCCCACAGGTGTCCCCACAGGTGTCCCCACAGGTATCCCCATATGTTTCCCCACAGGTGTCCCCACAGGTGTCCCCATATGTTTCCCCACAGGTGTCCCCACAGGTGTCCCCATATGTTTCCCCACAGGTACCGGGGCTGTCGCGCCGCGGGGTCGCCGAGGGGCTCGCGGGAGGGGCGGGGAGCGTTGCCGGGAGACGGCGGCGCGCGGGAGGCGTTGGCGTGCGCGCGCCCCCGCCCCCGCGCGCGCGTCAGCGGGAGGCGGACCGCGCCGCCATTGGCCGGCGGGTCGGCGGGCGGCGCCACGCGCATTGGCCCGCGAGGGGTCACGCGGCGCGGGCGGAGCCCGTGACGCGCGCGGCGGCGGAGGGGGCTCGGCTTGTCAGGTAGGGACGGTCCGCGCGCGCCGCCCGCGCCCCCGCCAGCGCCGCGCCCGCGCAGGGGTCCGGCCGCCCTCGCCCCGCCGGCGCCGCGCTCGCCCCGCCCCGTCCCGGGACCCCCGGGAGCGCCGGGAACACCGGGAGCGCCAGGACCCCCGGCCGGCACGGG